>NW_004444001.1:2909503-3003576 GCF_000243295.1 Trichechus manatus latirostris | reverse complement strand
GTGTTGACATGTCGTGGAGTTGTTATCGAATGTCATAAAACAATATGTGTACTGACTGTTTAATGAGAAAATATTTATTCTACAAACCTTCACCTAAAGTACAATAAAAAAAAAAATTAACACAGCACTGAGGGACTGATGGACATCAGTGCCTCTTGATGTGAAACTCTGAGAAGGACTCAACATCACTTATGTAGTGTTCTGGCCAGGAATACACAATTTAAATTTACTCATGAAGAAATATCAGACAAACTCCAAATGAGGAGTGTTCTATTAAAAAAAGCTGGGGGTCAAGGGGAGAGGTTGTAGAAGGGCTGTATTCTCCAAAAATATCAGTATCTTAAAAGAAATAGAAAAGCTGTGAAAATGTTCCACTCTAAGAGTCTCAACAGACCTAACAACTAAATGCAATACCTGATAATGGACTGGATCCTGTACTGGAGGAGAAAAAAATGCTTTTATAAAACATATTATTGAATGAACTCACAAAACCGGAATACAGACAACAGATTCAATAAAAGTTTTGTATCAGGATCAGTGTTAAATCTGCTGAAGTTGATAACTGCTTTAGTTATGTAAAATAATACCTCTATTCTAAGGAAATATTCATCAAAGGTTATAGGGGTAAAAGGTCAACTTACTCTCAAATGATTCAGGAAAAAAAAAATTATTTGCAAATAAAAAGTTTAAAACAATACCTGGAAACTTTTTCTAACTTAATTGTTTAGGGTAGGGTCCAGACACCCGATTTTTAAAAAGCTTCCCAAGATTGAGAGTTCAATTTAAAAGTGCCCAATTAAAAGGTGGGCCAAAGAGCCCACCAGACACCTCACCAAAGAAGATATATAAATGGCAAACAAACATTATGAAAAGATGAGTTCAACATCCTATGTCATTAAAGAGTTACAAATTAAAACAAGAATATACCACTACACACCTACTAGAATGGCTAAAATTCAAAACACTGACAACACCAAATGCTGACGAAGATGTGGAGCAAAAGGAACTCTCATCCACTGCTTGTGGGAATGAAAAATGGTACAGTCACTTTGGAAGGCAGTTTGGCAGTTTCTTACAAACAGTCTTACCACCCAAACCAGGAATTAAGATCCTAGGCATTGTACTAAAGAACCTGACATATATAGGACAGCAACAACTCTAACAAAGACCAAAAATCAAGTGTATGATCACATACGGATGGGTATGGGCATATAGGTATATGGGTAAGTACAGGTGTATACATATGTGAGAACAGATAGAAATTTATCTGTAACAACAACAACAAAAAAGAAACCCATTGCTATCAAGTTGATTCTGACTCATAGCGACCCCGCGGGACAGAGTAGAATGTCCTGTAGGGTTTCCAGGGAGTAGCTGGTGGATTCAAACTGCTGACCTTTTGGTTAGCAGCCAAGCTCTTAACCATTGCGCCACTAGGGCTCCAGACGTATCTATGTGTACACGTAAATATAGATATGTGTGTGCAGGCACGGACAGGTTTCCAGGGAGTAGCTGGCGGATTCAAACTGCTGACCTTTTGGTTAGCAGCTGAGCTCTTAACCATTGCGCCACCAGGGCTCCAGACGTATCTATGTGTACACGTAAATATAGATACGTGTGTGCAAGCACGTATATGCATTGAAGACAAAACTACAGATACTCATCAGACATAACCAAACACCTCCTGATATTGGTTTTCTAGGCCTGAAGGCTTAGGACTACAGTCTTGTGGGACAACTGAGTCAACTGGTGTAACACAGTTGACAAAGTCCAAGTTCTGCATTCTAGTGAAGTGTGTATCACCTGGGGTCTTAAAAGCTTGCGAGCAGCCATCTAGGATAAAACCATTGACCTCTACTCATCAGGAGCAAAAGAGTAAGAAGGTAACCAAAATCTCAGAGAAGAAACAAGTCTACAAGGCTGATAGCCTACAAGAGCCACAACCTCATCTACCGTGAGACTAGAAGAACTAGCTGGTGCCCAGCTACTACCACTGGCCGAGGTCACAATAAATGGTTCTGGATAGAATGGGAGGAAAATGTATGACAAAACTCAAATTCTTAAAAAAGACCAGACTAACTGGACCAGTTGAGATCAGAGGACTCCCTGAGACTACTGCCCTGTGACACTCTTTAAACCTTGAACCGAAACTATCCTGAGATCATCCTTCAGCGAAATAGTAAAGTGACACACAAAGGATATTATCCCAAGATTGGTGCTCTACTAAAAAAAACATCTGTATGAGACCTAAAGGTCAACATTTTTTTAAAGTAAAGATGAGAAGGGGGCAGGGAAACTAGAGTGCTGGAAATGGAACAACGAGAACACAACTAAAGAGAATGTTGACACATTGTGAAAAATGGAACTAATGTCACTGAACAATCTGTGTGGAAATTGTCAAATGGGAACCTAACTTGCTGTGTAAACTTTCACCAAAAACACAATAAAATACCATTTTAAAAAAACCCGAGGTATTTACTCAAACAAGTTGAAAACTATGTCCACACAGAAACCTGCACAGGAAGGTTTACAGCAGCTTTATTCATAACTGCCAAAACCTGGAAGGAACCAAGATGTCTTTTAATAGGTGAACGGATAACCAAACTATGGTACATTCATACAATGGAATACTACTCAGTGATAAAAAGAAGTAAATTATCAAGCCACAAAAATATACGGAGGAACCTTAGTAATACTGCCAAGTGAAAGAAGCCAGTCTGAAAAGGCCACATTTTTTTTTTTTTTAAATTGTACTTCAGGTGAAGGCTTACAGAACAAATAGTTTCTCATGAAACAGTAGTACACATATTGTTTTATGACATTGGTTAACAACCCCACAACATGTCAACCCTCTAACTTCTCAACCTTTTTTTTTTTTTGGTGAAAATACACATAGCCAAAGATACACCATTTCAAAACTTTCTACATGCACAGTTCAGTGACAGCGACTACGCTCTTCCAACTGTGCTGCTATTCTCACTTTAGATGAAGGCTTACAGAACAAAACAGTTTCTCATTTAACAGTACACATGTTGCCCTATGACAATGGTTAACAACCTCACAACACATCAACACTATCCTTACTCAACCTTGGGTTCCCTATCACCAGCCTCCTTGTCCCCTACTGTGAAAAGGCCACATCTTTTAAGATTCCAACTATATGACATTCTGGAAAAGGCAAAACTATAGAGACAGTAAAAAGATCTGTGGTTGCCAGGGGGAAGAGGGTGGGGGGAGTGGGGGAAGGATAAATCGGTGAAGCACAGGAGATTTTTAGGACAGTGAAACTATTTTGTACGATACTACAATGGTGGAAACAAGACATTATGCATTTGTCAAAAGCCATTTAAAAAAAAAACCAAACTCATTGCCAACGAGTCAATTCCAACTCATAGCGACCCTATAGGACAGAGCAGAAATGCCCCACAGGGTTTTCCAAGGAGCAGCTGGTGGATTAAGACTGTCAGCCTTTTGCGTAGCAGCTGAGCTCTTTAACCACTGTGCCCCTAGGGCTCCACTGGTTCATGAATTACAACAAATGAGCCACACCAATGCAAGACGTTAATACAGTGAAACCTGTGAGAGCCAGAACAACGGGACTGGCCTGTTTTTCCAGGTCTCACATGTTTTCCACCTTTGACAGGGTGCAGTCTTAACATTTTTCTATCACTCTCTATTAGTGGAAAATATCTGTGTTTTCCTTCTCTGACAGGTTTCCGTCATACACAGGTTCCAGCTTTTGCAGGTTTTACTGTAATAGGAAACTGTGAGGTGTGGGAGATGGGGAGGTACATGAAAGCTGTCTGTATCTTCTGCTCAACTTTTCTGTTGAGGATCTATTCTGACTTTATTGTTTAAGGTAGGACCCAGACATATTACTTGTAAAAAGTTTTCCAGGATTTAGAACAGTAGTTCTCAAAATATGGAGTGTGGTTCTCAGACAAAAACAGCATCGGCATAACCTGGAAGCTTGTTAGAAATGCACATTCTCCAGCCCACTACATACTATGGAGTCAGAACCTCTGGCGGTGGGGTCCAGCAATCTGTTTTAAGAAGCCATCCAGGTTATTCTGATGTCTACTCAAGTTTGAGAACCACTGACCAAGACTATGAGCTTCCAGAAAAGTTTTCCGCTATTTTCTCCATGAAATCTAGCAAAATGCTTTGTAAATAGTCATATCTCAATAAATGCTTGCTGAATTTGATCTGTCAGTGAATACAGGCAGAAATGACCACTGAGGCACTTGGAAATGATAAACTACTCCAAAGACATCAGTTAAAGCACCATTCTGAGTTTTCAAACAGAAAAGAAATTCTATTTTGAAAGCAATGAAAAAGTCAGATTACTCAGGTTAGTAAAACCACCGTTGTCCTAAAAGACAGCACATATCTGCTTACAGTTTGTTAAGGCACTGTCAATCGAAAATACGCTGTAACTTATGCAAACTCTCAGACTGGTGTTAAAAATAAATTCTGTGGTCCTGGGAAGCAACGCACAGTGATTAAAAAGCCCTGCTGTGTGCATCATGAAGATTCTGCTTAGAGAATACAGCATTCATGTGGTTGTAATGTGGGCCAGGTTTGATGAGGGTGGCCAGATTTTTAAAAAACATCCTCTAGGTGTCATTTGGGGAGACAAAGCTCCTGCAATGAGAATGAGCTGATGACCGATTTGCCTACTGAGTAGAAAATGAAACAAATAAATCCATTTTTATGCAACTGTTTTCTACCTTGAGAAGTTAAACTGCTGAAGATACTCTTGGATTCAGGGTATCATCCCAGTCTCACCACATACCTTTTCTAATTGGCACCCTGAAAGATTTCACAGGAAACGGGTGTTACTTTGGTATGGTTGATTTAAAGGTTATCTAGTCACAGTGAGGCACAGAATTCATCTTCAAAATTCAACTCCTTATGAAGTGTCTTGGCAATTAACAATTCCTATCACCTCCAGCCGTTCCCTATGTGAGAAGGCTCAGAACTCGCTTTACAAATTGCTCTTCTGAAGATCAAAGGGAAGCTGAATGTGTCTGTGTGTGCTCTCGATGAGACTGTAATTTAATGGAATTTTTAGAGAAGGCTCCACTGGCAGTGCTTGGATGACAGCCCTGGGGCGGAGGATTCAGGGAAGCTTGGCCACTCTTCCCTCTGGAGCATCTTCCCTGCCTTTAATTGGCGCCTCATTAGAAATTAATGAAAATGACATCCTCTGTTCTTCCTGCTCTAGGCATCGAATGCTACAAAAAGGCCCATCACAATTCATAACACATTCAATTTATATAGCAATGGCTCTTAAGCATTATTTATGAGATGTGAATTTCTTGTCAGCAACTAATAACCTGTACAGAGTGGAAGGGGAATGGAAGAAAAGACTGTGAAAAGAAAAAAAAAACAAAATATATATATATGTTTTTTTTTTCCTACAGTAGAGAAGTGCTCTGAGTTCAAACTACCTTTCTGAGCCTTCACTTTCAGTAGTAAATTACTGTGTTTCCCCCCTCTAAAACCTTTTAGGGCAGTTAAATGTCCCTCCAACAGTCCATGCATCCTCAAGGAAACAGGCTACACATCTCTCCCTTTCCTAGAGAGATCCAAGCAGACAGGCAGGAGGAACATAAGAGCTATTTGTCAAAGACAGTCCCAGAGGTGTATGTTCCCACTGCTGTCCTTCATCTTTTAAAGTACAGCAGTTGACTCAGTCATTTCTTCAGGGCACATAAGTGTAATGCTCTTAGTGGGCCAAACTGAACTCCCAGTTGTCTCTACGAAGGCTACATCTGGAGATTAGAGAAAGCTCAGCGTCTTTTTTTTTTTTTTTTAGTCTTCCCCAGGAGAAAAGTCAAATCTCCCTAACAACCAGACCCTCAGAATTAGGCATAAGCCAAAGGACTACATGTTAGATCATTTAAAAAGAATGCATGTCTGTGGTGAACCCAAAGTAATAGCTGTCTAGAAATCTAGCCTCCTACACAAGAGGGTGAAGAGCACAAGAGTTAAGTCGGCTTCACTTAGAGAAATGAAGTCATCTAACATGTATTTCTAGATTCTTTCAGCTGGGCACTAAGACCTAGGAAATTAGGTGGTTTGCATCAAAGCTGAAGGGTAAACTGAGAGACTTGGTTACAACACTGCTGGGTCTTACAGCACTAAATTGTGAATTCTCATTGCTTGCCTGACAAGGAAAAGTGGTATTAGCCACTGCCAGAGGCAAGAGAGCACACTTGATGGACCAATTACTTGATCCACCATGGCAAATCCTGTGTAATACCCAGGATTCAGTTACTCTCAAGATGGAAACAAGAACATAAGACAGAAGCAAATCTCATGATTCTAATTTAGGAACCAAAGGCTTGTGTTAAGAAAGCAACAGGCAAAATGGCCAGGCAGGCTTCACAATGCTGGTAACAGAGTAAACCGCTAAACTCCCCGACAGTTCAAATGAAGACCAAAGCAAGAATGAGCAGACCACAGAAGATCAGACAAATCCTTCAGCCTGGAGGGAGTTGGTTAGCCTCAGACGCCAGTTTCCTTGGCCCAGCACAGTATCCCTGCCCTACACCTCACCAAGAATTCTAACTTACCTTGCAGTGTTCTCCTACTTGATCAAAATATAGCCTAAGAATAAGGTCCTGGACTCACCTGACTCATAATGAACACAACTGACGTCTGAAAACTGTTGAGGGCCTCTGCTCCCACTTCTTACTCTAGCCTCCTTCTTTGCACTTTCTCACAAGCATTTAATAGTATAAAAAAAAGTCAAGCTAAAAAAATAAGACACCTGGACTCCCTATGCTGGTACCTGTTTCTTCAGCTGAACAACTCTAATCTTGTTGAGCACCACACACACAAGAGTGTGTTCATGACAGCAACAGGAGTTCTCGAAACTCCCTCCCTTCCCTCCTCATTTCTAACAGGGCAGCAAAGGTTGTCTCTTAAGAAGACGGAGGACTTTCAGTGACTGCAGCGTTATAACTGCTGAGCAAACTATCTAGTCCTGACTGCTAGTAACAGTACTTGTACGGTATCATGGCTATCCCAAAGGTGAAAGGGTCTTCCAAAACTTACTACTCCTCAGGATGAAGGATACATAGCTCTGAGAGGCTAGAGCCAGGTCTCAAAGTTGAACTGATGACAATCTGATGCCACAGAACAATCTGATAACACTATGCTTTAAATTAGGAAATAGAGACAAGGACAGGAAAACTGTAAGGCAGCCTAACATAACGCAGCTACACAATTTTGCTCCTATGTGACACGATACATGTGGTCAAAGAGAGAGGAAGAATTGGCCTAAGTTTTGTTCTGCTGTGGGTAGGCATAAAGTTTTTAAAAACACATCCCTGTGCAGCAATTCTAAGAGTCTGTATTACATTGGCGGATACAGAAAGAAAGGTTAGAAGTTATTTCTAAGGTGTTAACTGACTGGATGAACTATGGTTCAAAGAAAATAATTTTCTAATCAAACTTTAATTTAAAAGGGATGTGGGGGAGAAATCTTTCATTTATCATAAATAGTAAGAAACTCATTCCAATTTAATTTAATATCTGAATTTTATGGTACATATCCCAGAATTTAGCTGGTTTGGTTAATTTCTACATAAGTCATCAATGGCAAGGAACCAGAGTAATACGTGGTGGGGAGAAGTTGAAAGCACTGACCAGTGACAATATAACTCTAAAGAAACATGTGTAAGAGTAGCTGGGGATGTCTTTACCTCTTTTCTATATGTGAGAGGAAATGAAGGATGTTAAGAAGCAAGAATCCTCCACTCCTGATGTCTCAAGCTCCAGACATACAGCTTCAGTGAGGTGCTCAGGAGGAGAATGAAGGGCTTCAGCCTCTTAGGAATACTTCACAAAATGGTGTCCGAGTGGCAAGGTCACAATCTCTATCATGCCACTAGGGGAGATGCTTACCGCAGCGACACGATCCCAATTCCTGCTGCACCAGCTCCAGTTTGGTTTGGCACTGGAAACACCGACGTCGACTCTTCTGTTTAGATCGACTGGTTTCCTCGGACCGTTCGGGATTCTCCAGTAGTCGTGGCCGTTTCACTGGCGAAGCTTCATTCTCAGAGTGTGAATCTGACCAAAACAACACATTTGGGGACCATGGTTAGTGCCGGGCCTGGCAAGCACAGCTGGTCAGTGTACTGCCAGGCATTCTCCCAACTGGGCTACTGCCCTTTTCGAGGAACTGGACCTGTGTGAGCAAGAGAACAAGTTCTGGCCCCACTGAACAAAGGCTGACTTCTAACAAGCTAGTCCTGAGCTTGGAGAGGAGACTATTCCAGCTGGAGGTGGAACTCTCTCTTTGTCTGTACCCCTTCATTGGGTCCTAGCTGTTTACTGCTTGTATTCGTTATTTACTTCTTGGGGATTTGCTTGTCTTCAAGTAGACTGTAATTTCTTAGAGAAGGGACTATGTCTAATGTTTCTTTATATCACCATGCTTAGCACAATTACGCACCCAAAGCCAGTACTTGATAGATGATCTCTAGCAGAAATACTCATATTTTTACTCCTAAACACAACTAAACACATAGAAACTAAGTCCTAAAATTAAAAATTATCCCAACTTCACTGAGAAGTGAAGGACTATCTGCTTGTTCACAAGGAAGCTGCCCCACGGCCTCCACTGTGGGGTGGAACAGACGCAGCACTGAGCACCACAAACCTAGGGCTGATGCCAAGTTGGCAGGTGGAAGGAGATGTAGTATGTGACAACTGTTGATTTTTGTAACCTTAAGAAATATATATCTAAAATGCAAAAAATTTCATGTCACAGGCAGGCTCTAAATAGCTCTTACCTTCAAAACAAAGGCAGCACTTGGGGGCTGTATTTCTGGAAGAGCCACCACTACATACTGAGGATATACCTCTTGCCAAGGTTCCAAAAGTGGTTTGTACTAAACCACCTCTAGAAGGGAATCTCTAAACAGTCTTCAAAATGCACCTAGAAACCACCACTTCTCACCACCTCAACTACCACCACTCTTGTCCAAGCCATCACCATCTTATCCACCTAGTACAATAGTCTCTTAACTGGTATCCCTGCTTACGCCCTTGCCCCTAGAGTCTCTTCTCCACACAGCAGCACAAGTAATCCCGTTAAGAATCAAGTTAGAACCAAGTCACTTCCGTGATCAAAACCCTCCAACAGCTCCCCACCTCGAGTAAAAGTCTAAATATTTACTATGAACCTCAAAAGGCCCCGTATGATTTGCCCCTCCCCCTTTCCCCACTAATCTGTCTTACCTCTTTCTCTTGCAATTTCCTCCCTATGCTCTACCCACACTAGCCTCCTTACTGCCTCCCACCTTGGGGCCTTTGCACCTTCTGTTCCCTCTGTCTAGAAGACTCTTCACTCACATCTACATGGGATCTCACCTCTTTTAAGTCTTTGCTCTAAAGTCACATTTTCAATGAAGCCTTCTTCCCTGATGACCCTGTCTAGGCATGTGGTTTCTATTCTTCCATAGTACTTATCTTTTAACAGGTCCCCCAGGAGAACGGAAGCTCCAGGCAGACAGAAGTTTTGCCTGTTTTGTTCACTGGTGTGTCCTCCATGCCTACAACTCAATAAGTATTTCTTGAATGAATATATCTTCTCTTAAGCAATCCTGATTCTCTTTTTAAAGTGGCTCTTGTAAGAAGCAGCAACCAGCTGGATGTACTTTAGTGAAGACTGTGTATTCCTTTCCCCAGTCTCCCTTTGTGTGAGAAAGATGCTGCACTTCACCAAGAGCCCCCACTGGCCCCGACACCGGGGATGGAAAGGTTTTTTTACAGTTCCCCAACTCAACGGCATTGTGCACTGACACACAGAGGGCATGCAGCATTCTTAGCAATTGCAAACTTCATTTTTCATCTCATTTAATTCTTCCAGTCCTACATGACATTTTCCCCCGAATACAAACCAACTAAACAAGGCCTTTGATGAAAACAATTGAAAGCAAGTTCAGCCTATTTCCCAGCTCTGCTGAGGGAAGCTGTTCAGATTCAGTTTGTGTGGCGACTAAAGCAGTCACAGACATGCCAGGCCCCCTCCCCCTTACTGTACAAGGGCAACAATCTAAATGTAAATGATTACGAAGCAGCCAGCCGAAAAGAACTCACCTTGTATGAACCACACATTGCTCTACAGGGGGTCCTTTTTCAAAAAACAATGGACTATTTGTATTAATAACCTTATTTAGATATACTTTTTTTTTTTTTTTGGTAACAAGAACAGATAATCCTAGAGCAAAAGCTGTAACAAAAAAACAATGCTTGTTCTGAGATAAGGTCCTAAATCTGGAGCATCCTTCTAAAAAACCCCACGCACGCCCAGAGGGTGCCCGTGGGGTGTATGTGTGTGTCCTACACAACAGAGGGAGCTAGGTGAAGCCTTCTTATTATTGATATTGTTAAAATGTGGAGGGCCCTGACATGATGCCAGCACACCTCTAAGGCAAAAAGGACCACTCAGACCCCAAGTCTCTTTCATTTACACCACTAGCTGATAAAACAGTGTGTCTGGAAATGTGGAGTTCGCATTCAAAGCTCTTTTCCACTTGAGTCTGTTCATCAAATCATTAAACATGCTGTTGACCTGCACAGCACCCTCCCGTTTCCAAAGCAAACCTTTACTGCAAGGAGGAGCTAACTATTTTCAAATATGCAAGGGAATAACATATAAAGAAAAAAAAAATTTTTTAATGTATCATTCCTATTATTGGAACATAGCATTCATATTTATAAAACTGTAATCACTGGTTATCACCAAACAACCCATTTGCTGAGACCCCAAAATGTTAGGCCACCAGCCTAGCCTTGACTTCTTTTCCTCTAATTCACTACCTAATCTGATGAAAGAGTATTCCATCACAACACACGGCCTATGCTGAGATCCACAACTTTTAAGCTCTGGAATATGCCTGCTTACCCTTTACTCAGCTGATGGTCTATTAGATGGAAAGAAATTGTGCCCCCTAATACCCCCTACCCCAGAGAGAGATGGAAAAAGAGCTCCCTGGACTGTTTACAATCCTCTACACAATGCCATCGAGGAAGGTGAATGTGTTTTATATAACTTCTTGGTGAAGCAAACTATTCTTTGGCATTTTCTCACAAGTCAACTTAGTGTTTTAATTAGAAGTTCATGAAATAAATAGCGGTCTGCAGGATCATCGTTATGTCTGCATAAGAAATTTACATCTTCTCTGCTAATTACTTAATGAAACCTTGCGCCATCAGGTGAGTTGCCTAAATGAGAGTAACAGATGCCCAGGAAAGGAATTCTAATTATACAATAATGAACTAAATAATTCAACTATTAAATTATAAATTTTATGTCTATTAGAAAAGGTCTATCAGAAAGAAAAGACTCAAACATGGCCAGCATTAAAGGAATCCTCATGCCATACATTTTTTAATAAACTAAACTTTATTTACTTTTTGCTCACAAATCTCATTCCTTTTACCCTGAAGCATTTTCAATTTCCTGAACAATGAAGGGACGTACCCAACAGTCTACCTGCATAATTTGAACTTGGGCAGTAAGGGTTAAGTGTGGAGAGAAAGGTGAACTGAAATAACTTATATGCAGCTTTAACTGTCAGAAGAAATGAGTCCTTGCAAGGAGCATGCTCATTAGCAGCAGGAGGAACTGTAGTGGCAAGCTAGAAATTGTTCCCACCCCAGGAGTTAAGAGTAGCTTCTAATTAAGGTCCTTCATAAAGGGCCAACAAAGCAGTTTTTTTCCGCAGTATGCTTTTTCTTGAGAACATGATCTTGAGTCTGGATATACCCATACAAGAGCGGCCACACTCCCATGCCAGATTCCGTTTTTGGTACTCACCAGACCCCCCTCCTCACAGCCAATATTTAACAGAATGAGAAAGATATCACATCCGATCTTCAAGTCAAAGGAAAGTCTGATGAAGAATAATGATGTGATTAAATGAGGAAAGGAAGTTTTAAGAAAAAGTATTTTACCTATTAGCTCTATAGATTTAACGGTAACCACTGCTTAGTTTATGACAGAGAAACCGGTGCAGTAATTTTAAACATACAATCTTTTGAAGACTAAAATTCTTCTAATTGTACTTTTCTAGCCAATCGCAGAAAGTAGTGGTAGGACTTTCAGTTTAGGAACACAGTTTAACTGGAAAGCTTGACTGGAGACAACAAACAGAGCTACTTCTTTTAAAATTCTGTTTTGTCTCTGACAGAAATTCACTTTTGTTCCTTGCTGTCACTGTTCTTGTCTTTATTACTCATGTTCTCTCTCCAAAATTTCCAGATAAATTGCATCAGGTCTGTCAAAGTTGAATCCCAATCTTAATCTCCCATCAGTGTGCAGCTGGCAGCCTGCACACACCCAGGGCTGCTAACCATGACTGTGGCCTTCTGACATCTCAGGCCAGCTCGTAGCCCTCTGTACAAGCCAACTCTCACAATTTAGAATAGTAGAGTGGGAGAAGCAAAGTGGCAACAAAGAGAAGGAAGCCTTCCTTTATTTCCTTCACCCACATCTTCCCTTACTTCTAAGAAAGATGAATCTGTTTAATCTCAGGCTCCATGACAGCTTTTGAGGTATTCAATCAGTTTTTTTAGAACCTATCACAGTCTCTTGACAGATTGACATTTATGATACTAACAGCCTGTGCAAACATCAGTAAGAGCAATAATTAATGAACCCTCACACATCACTGCTGTGTCCTTTGACCATTTAAAAGGAGCGTAAGTTGTTAAAACCTCTGTCCACAAAAAGCATTACTCTCTCACTGGAAAAACTGATAAGAGACTTGAAGAAACCTGCTTTACAGTCACTTTGTCTCTGTGTTTCTCCCCATGCTCTGCTTTCAGAGTGTATACAGGGATTAGATTCAGCCTCTCCTGGCATTTTACTCTGCGTGCCATGAAAGACTTCAGGACAGAAAACTCATCATTACCCGTTTAAAAATCTATTCTACTGGAATTTTCCTTCTTTCTTATCTTCCTAATGGCCCTAGAACAATTTTGAAATAATATCTGTTAAAAAGCTATTACATGGACAGAGAAAGAAGTTCAAGTCTTTAGAAGAGACTGATTGTTAAAATTTTGTGGAGAATGCTGTCATTTTCAGTTGATACATGATATAGAGATGAATCCAGCTTGAAACACTGGTAATTATATCTAGGATGCCATGTCCTAGATCATAACCATTTTAAAGGTCAGTTGTTCTCAAACTGCCAGGCAGTACTACTCTTAAGCTGTAATCCTCCACCTACCCTCCACTGCTCTGCCCCCAGTTTATTTCCTCTGGCTATTTATCTGCTATTAGAGATAATCTGAGGGCAGTCTCCTTTTCCATCACAACCTCAAGACTGAAAGCAGACCTCTGATTCTTCCTCCCTGCTGGGAACCTAAGATTGGGAGACCTGGAATGGCTGATCAGGGACAACAACTATGTTGGGAGTGCACCTGAGCTTTCAGGGTCTTGGTCCTCAGTATGCTCAAAGGACATTATTATCATTATGTGCAGTCAAGTCGATTCCTACTCATAGTAACACTATGTGACAGAGGAGAACTAACCCACAGGGTTTCCTAGGTTGTAATCTTTACAGGAGCAAATTGCCGGGTCTTTTCTCCCATGGAGCTGCTGGTGGGTTTGAACCGCCAACCTTTCAGTTAGTAGGTGAGCGCTTAACAACTGTGCCACCAGGGCTCCTTTCAAAGGACATAATCCATCATAAATCTTCGTGGGAGTACTTGTATCACTTTGTCATCTGATTTTGGTCTCCATAACAGCAATGCAGAGGCTGCTTCCTTAGGGACAGTAACTTTTAAGGTTGAAAAACAATTTAAAGAGCAGCAAAACACAATGGAAGTCATGAGTCATGCTAATTCGAACCATTCAGGAAATGAGTACCCATATACCCCCATAAAGTCATGTTTAAAGACCAGGATCAGATTTCTTACTCCTTCACAGCCTATCTTCCCTTCTGCTGGGCATGAAGCCAGAGGCAGATTTTGGTGGCACACCTTGACACCAGAAACAAATGATTATAAATTCATCAAAGAATCGAGCAAGAGAAGCTTATGGACTGTGGAGAGAAGAGCCCTCCATTAAATAAAGCAATCTCAAATAAAAGTAATGGCATCAGAGCCCAACAGAGCTAAATGAAAGGGTTTTCCCTTCAAATTTTCTTTCTTTCTAATCTGTTGCTGTTAGCTGCCTTCCAGTCGGCCCCTACACCTGGTGACCTCACGTGTTACAGATTAGAACTGCTTGATAGGGTTTTCCTGGCTGTAATATTTATGGAAGCAGATCGCCAGGCCTTTTCTTCCATTTAGTAAACCTTTTATTTCTATTTTTTGCCTTACTGCACTGGCTAAGCCTTCTAGTATGATGCTGAATAAGGGTGTTGAGAAAGGACATCCTCACCTTGCTCCCCCATCTTAGGGACTGAAAGATTCAGTCTTCTTCCAAATTTTTATTTTGAAAAATTTCATACATGTAGAAAAGTTTAAAAAATAGTATAGTAAATACCTGTATACACTCCACTTATATTCAACAACTGTTAACATTTTGCCACACTGCTTTATATACATATATTTATTGCTTTATATATATATATATATATATATTTTGGGGGGGGGTTGATATTTATATTCCTCTGCCCTGCCACCATCTGACAATAAGTTATAAACATAAAAATACTTCATCCCAGAACAAACACATACCTCCTAATAATAAGGACATTTCCTTACATGACTCCTACATGATTCCCTAATATCACATCTAAGAAAATTAATAATTCCCCCAGTGTCATTTAATATTCAGTCCATACTCAAATTATTCCCATTGTCCCCAAGGGGATTTCCAATTAAGTTTCATGCATTATATTTGGCTCTTATGTCTCTTTAAGTCTCTCTGAATTTAGAATAGTATATTCCGCAAACTGTTTGCTCATTCACTTATTCATTAATTCAAATGACATGAACTTCTTGAACCGTCCTGGTTAGTTGTCCTGTGGCATGTACATCATGAAATTTATTGTTTTCTTATGGCATCATTTAACTTGTAAGGAAGAAGATTTTTAATTGTACTTTTCCTCTGTTACATACTCAGGACCAGAAATGTAAAACTTCTAGCAGGCTCCTGACAAAAAAAATGGTTGGAGAGTTGGAGCAAGTAAGCGCAGGTGAAGAAGGGCAAGTACTGTGTAAACCAGCTCAGTTCCTACTGTACTTTGGTAGTAGGGGAGAAACGTTCTTCCTCCAATGGCCTGCACTGCCCCTCTATCAGATACTGGGCACTGGGATATGGTTCATCAGTGCCTTGGCAAGGAGTGGATGCTTAGGCAAACATTAGATGCTGAACTAACTACCAGTGCCTTAGTCCATGATTTCTTATAGTCTGACGGCATTTCCTGTGACTTAAAGTTGGTCCCAGAAGGGCACACAAGTCATTCCTCCAATTATTTCCTTTACAATGACCTCCTGGCCTTTATCTGATTGTCATTCCCTTCCTGACTCTTTCTTGTTGGTAGTTGCCATCTAGTCAATTCCAGCGCCATGACGGACTCTACACTGCTGTTAATGGTTGCTATAAGGCATATCTTCGTTGTCGAATCACTAAACTCTCTAAAAAGTCCTCCTTATTTTAAACCTAAAGAAAATTTGCACCATATTAAAAAACATAAAGCAAAAGCCCAGGAAGTTTCCCTTGCAAAAATAATCACAGTCTCAGTAAGTAAAGTAATATTCCCAGTTTATTTGATGTTTAATTTATACAAGCCCACAGATTAATGACCTCTCAGTCCGAAGCTATGACAAGTTACTATTTCAATAAGTATTTCTCAAGTGCCTACTGTGTGCCAGCCACTGAGCTTTGAACTGGCAAATGAGAACCGAGTGTGGTAGTGAGCTCTTCCCTCAAGGAGGCCACAATTCAGAAGGAAAGACATACACAGAAGAAAACCTACAGCAGAGTTAAGTGGTACATTAATGATACGCAGAGTGTTACGGCACAGTGCTTAAGAGCTCAGCTGCTAACCAAAAGGTCAGCAGTTCGAATCCACCAGTCGCTCCTTGGAAACTCTATGGGGCAGTTCTACTCTGTGCCATAGGGTCACTATGAGTCAGAATCGACTCAATAACAATGAGTAAGAACAAAAAAGTGAGAAGTGATGAATTGTGTGTGTATGGGGAAGGGGGTATTAAGAAGCAGAAGAGGGAAAGCTCAGAAAAGCCTTCATGAAAGGCATCTCCTAAACTGAAGAACTATACACAATGTAGACACAGATGATTTTAAGCTTACATTTGCATCTCCACATTCTTTCCTGTTAGGCCTGCTTTTCAGAATATCTTTTATATATAAGTCGCTGTTCGCCTACTTTCTTTTCTGGGGACCAAAGGCACGTGGGGAATACCAGTTTGATGGGTTTTAGGGAAATAAAGCTGTTTATCCTTCCCCTCTCTCTGACCTCAACTGGTTCAATTTTCTTTTCCCCTGGGGGTTCATGAACATCTCACTAAGATATCAATGGTCAGCACGTGGTTTTCATTCCATCATGTTCATTAATCTTAATACTGGTCCATTTGTTCTCTCGAACACGTACATGGCTTTCATTGTCAATTTTTCTCTATATTATAAAAAGCAATCAGGTCAGTCAGGATTCTATCAGGGACCTTCTGAGCCCATTTTTTATTGCCTGTTTCTGTTGTTTTAAGCTATCCAGTCCTAGGAAACTAATACAGATTCTGGCACCAGGAAATGGGATGCTGCTGCTGTAACAAATACCTAAAAACGTGGAAGTGGCTTTGGAATTCAGTAATGGGTAGAGGCTTTTAGAATTTTGAGATGCTTCACAGAAAAAGTCTAAATCACCTTCAAGAGATGACCGGTAGAAATAAAGGCATTAAAGATGACTCTGGTCAGGGTTGAGATGGAAGTTTGGAACATGGTACAGAAAGTTTCTATCATCTTAGAAAACACATATATCATGAACAGAATGTTGGTGGAAATGTGAATATTAAGGGTGTTTCTGGTGAGGTCTCAGAAAAAAATGAGAAACGTTAGTGAACACTGGAAGAAAGGCAATCCTTTTTACAAAGTGGTGGAAAGCTTGGCTAAATTGTGTTCTACTACTGGGTGGAAAGTAGAACTTTTAAGTGACAGACCTCACTATTTAGTTAAGGAGACTCCCAAGCAAAACGTTTAAGTAGCAGTCTAATTTCTCTTTGCTGTTTATATTAAAATGTGAAAGGAAGGAGATATATTGAAGGAAAAAACTGTTAAGCAAAAAGAAACCAGCACTTGCTAATTTGGGAGGTTCTTACCCTATATTCAGAGTGTAAAGGATAGGCGTGTAACTCATGGATTCAATCAACAATCTCAGCAGAAGCCAGGAACAGAAATGGGGTTATCCAGGAAAGACCTGTGGTGAACCCTTTTGTCTAATGGCGTGGATCCCCTTGACATACATGGAAGACCCACAAGGTTTTTCAAAATGTTATACCATTCTCAAATACCATTATACACTGCCAGATTGAACTGAAGGAAATAGAGATAGGACACAATGAAGGAAGGCTGTTGGACTTCCGGGATTTTGCAAGCAGGAACAACTGATAGAACTACTCAGCTACAAACACGTGCTACCCTTCAAGAAAAAGTAAGAATGACTCTAATGGCAGAGCTGCAGATGCAGAGGCCAGAGAGGTGGGCCCAGAGGCAAGGACTGAGCCTCCACAGGCCCAGAGGGCAGAGCATCAGCCCACAAGGGATTATTCAAAGGCCTTGAAACCCAATGGAATTTACCCTGCTGGGTTTTAGACTTGTTTGGGATTGGTGACCCTTTCATTCCTTCCAATTTCTCCCTTTTGCAATGGGAATATCCTATGTCTGTTGTACTACAGTATTTTGGCAGATAGATTTGTTTTTCTAGTTTCTCAGGGCCACAGATAGAAATTTTGCCCCACGATGGATTACACACAGAGTCTCACCCATACCTGATTTAGATAATGAGATTTAAAACTTTGTGAGTTGATGATATTGATTTTGGACTTATTCTAAGTGGGGTTAAGACTTCTGGGAATGCTTGGGTGAGGTGAACTGTATTTTGCACATGGGAAGGATATAAAATTTGGGGGAGCAGTAGGTGGACTGTAGTAGATTGAACAGTGCCCCTCAATTCATGTCCACCCAAAACCTTAGAGTGTGATCATATTTGCAATAGGGTCTCTGCAGGTGTAATTAGTTAAGGATCTTAAGACTAAATCATCTTAGACTTAGGGTGGGCCCTACATCTAATGACTGGTGTTCTTATAAGAAGAGTGGACAGAGAGAGAGAGACACAAAGAAGGCCACGTAAGAAGAAGACAGAGAATGGAGTGATGAAACTATAAGCAAGGAATGCTAGGAGCCACAAGGAGCTGGAAGAGGTAGGGTAGGATTCTCCCGCAGAGCCTTTGGAGAGAGTGCGGCCCTACCAACACTTTGGTTTCAGACTTCTAGACTCCAGAACTGTGAGAAAATAAATTTTTCTTGTTTTAGGTCACCCAGTTGGTGGTACTTTGTTACGGTGGCTCTAGGAGAGAGAAATAATACACAAATTTCATGTACACATCACCTGATTTCCTCCAGTGGTAACATCTATCAAAACTCTAGTATATCACAACCAGAATAACGGTACTGATAACCCAAAAAAACCCAAACTCATTGCCATCAAGTCAATTCTGACTCATAGTGACCCTACAGGACAGAGTAGAATTGCCCCCACAGGGTTTCCAAGGCTATAATCTTTATGGAAGAAGGCTGCCACATCTTTCTCCCATGAAGTGGCTGGTAGGTTCGAATCACCAATCTTTTGGTTAGTAGCCAAGCACTTAACCACTGTGCCACCAGGGCTCCTTTTACTAACATCAATACAGTCAAAATATATTTCCATCACAAGGATTCCTCATTTGCCCTTTTATAGCCACACCCACTTCCCTCCACACTTCTTCTGTCAATCCCTAATCTGTTCTCTATTTCTACAATTTTGCCATTTCAAGAATCATACAGTTACGACCTTTTTTCCAAGCCCATTTTTAAGGAAACTCATCATAGCAGGTGAACATGACAAAAGAGATTCCTTCAGTGAAACTTCAATAATAATTGCAATAATGACCATAAACACAAGGCACTTATTCTATACCACTTTTTTTAAAATTTTATTTTATTGTTGTACTTTAAGTAAAAGTTTACAATTCAAGTTAATCTCTCATACAAAAATTTATACATACATTGTTATGTGACCCTAATTGCTCTCCCTATACTGTGACAGCACATTCCTCCTTTTCACCCCTGGTTTCCTGTGTCCATTCAACCAGCTCCTGACCCTCTCTGCCTTCTCATCTCACCTCTGGACAGGAGCTGCCCATTTAGTCTCATGTATCTACTTGAGCTAAGAAGCACACTCTTCACGAGTATCATTTTATGTCCCATAGTCCAGTCTGATCTTTGAAGAGCTGGTCTCAGGAATGGTTTCAGTGCTGGGTTGACAGAAAGTCCAGGGGCCATGCTTTCTGGGGTTCATCCAGTCTCACTATTAAGTCTGGTCTTTTTACTAGAATTTGAGTTCTGCACCCCACTTTTCTCCTGCTCCATCAGGGACTCTCTGTTGTGTTCCCTGTCAGGGCGGTCACTGGTGGTAGCCAGGCACCATCTGGTTCCTCTGGTCTCAGGCTGATGCAGTCTCCGTATACCAGGCACTTTCAAAATGCTTTTATTATACATATTAACTCATTTAGCTTTTACAGCAAGGTTATCAGGTAGGTACTATTATTACTCTCATTTCACAGACGAGAAAACTGAGGTGTCAAGTTAACTGCCTAAAACAGAGTTGGAATTTGACCCCAGGCAGCCTGGCCTAGGGTAGCTGCTCGAAATCACTGTGTTGTCCTGTCTCCAATGGTTGTTACATTTAAACCCAAGCCATTATCATCCAGTTGATTCTGACTCATAGCAACCTAAAGGACAGAAAAGAACTGCCCCATAGGGTTTCCTAGGCTGTAATCTTTTTGTTGTTGTTATTTTTTTAATTAAATATTGGTATCATCTGTTTAATTAGTCCTATTATATTAGCATTTTTCTTCTAAAAAGTGTAACATGTAACCTCTTAATACAAACTTTATTCCGTGAGTTTAAAAAGAGTTAAAATAAATCGTATCAGAGAACAGAAAAAATACAAAATTATTTTTATATTTTTCTAACATACTATTTGTTCGATTAGTCCTACTATAAAACACTATTCATTGCCACTGGTAGTCCTATTGTTTTGTTTACATAATAGGATTTATGTAACAGAAAAGTAATACAGAATAACATAATTTCGAATATTTTTCATCTTTTAATATATATTATATATGCAATACATACTTCCAAATAAACATATTTTCCACTTTTCTGTGTTAAAGCAATAGCGCACATGCTGAAGATGTCACAATAGTCCTACAACTGACCCTGGGAGGGCCCAAACCTAGCCCTGAGGAAGGGCCGTCCAGGAACGATTCCTGGAGTGGGTGGGCCCTGGCACATGGCTGCTGGTGGCTGGACTGGGCTGGAGCTGGGGACACATCTGAAGAGGCAGGCCAAGGCCGGCACACAGCCTCTCTGGGCAGTTAGGGGTGGAGCCGAGGTGGGGTCCTCGTAGGCCTAGTGCTGGGAAGCTCAGTGCAATGAACTGATCCCTGCCCCGGCACGTGGTACTCCAGCAGTGGGCACCTGCTGTGGCTGGGCCCATCCCTAGGCTGTAATCTTTACGGAAGCAGATTGCTAGGTCTTTTCTCCTGTGGAGCAGCTGGTAGATTCAAACTGTGTACCTTCTGATTAGCAGCTTAACCACTTTGCCAAGGGCTCCTTGTTATACTTAAAGACCCGATTTCTGCTGTACCATGAGAGTACCTGACCATGAAGACAAACTTCTGCTACTTCTTATGTATACAAAGACCCAGCTATCTCTGGAGTGAGGGTTCCCTCACTCCGATCCTGGGCCAAGTACCAGAACGAAAACAAGCACCTCTTTGTTCCACGGGCTCTTCTTGTCCAAATACAATTGTGCGATTTCTCTAGGGCACATCTCTGCTGAATAACTCTCTACTTACCCTCTGCTCTTAGAATATGGTTTATAAGACTTAATCCTCACACCATTTTCTTCCCACGCCAGCTAAGTCTATTGATTTCTATGGACTGTAGTCATATTGTATTTAATTTATATAAAACCAGCTTTTTTCCTTTGTTTTCTTTTTTGATGTACTAACTTTGTTTCACTGTCATATCTTGGGCTTAATCTTAATTAAAAAAAAAAAAATCCATCCACACAAAACACAAAATTTCATTACTTGTTGTTTGTAGGATGATACAAAAAAGGTCTTTTTCCCCCTGAATAGAAAAAGAAAAGCCAAATATTTTCATTTGGAATTTTTTCTTAATGATCATAAAGGGCAAAATATGCCTTTTCATCTTCATATGGGCCCCAAAGGCAGAAATCAAAGCTTCCTCTTCTCAATCCTCCGGATAGTCTCTTACAGCTTATATACCAAAAGTCTCTCTTAAAAAAGACTCAAAAACCACTCCTGGATTCATCCAAAAAACTGCAGCTACCATCACTGTTTGTTAAGTGTCATTCCTACTGCACTGTTTACTGAAAAGGCATATCCTGGAGCGAAATTTCAGGGAGAGGTGGCTGGTCAACAGAACTTGTCAGGCCAGCTACACAGTAGTCATCCTTTGAGGCTAGTGTTTGGCCTGGCACCACTTTCTTGTTTTAGCTTCTCCATTAGCCAAGACCTGTCCTGCCTGCCCACCCAACTAAACCATATTACTTTTCCCCATAGATTTTTCAGTTACACACTGAAACTGACAAATTACCCTCAACAGATAATCTTTCCTTTTTGTAACTTGCTTGGGTATTTTAGAGTTCAACAACATTACAATGCATTGATTTTCAAAAATATTACAATTATAGCCTCAGTAGAGCACAGAATAAGGTAGCACTATTAAGGTGAGACAAAGCAGAGAGAGAAGATAAGGAAACCATAAAGAAAGATTTATTCCTCAAAGGCCAGATGCTCAAGTCTCCAAATTTCTGTTCCTTGACTATAAATCATGATCTGCAACCATGAGAGTTCAGACTCCTATAGTGCTAAGACTAGTCTTGACCATTTATTCTATCTTTTCCAGTATTACTAGAAAATTGAGATTCGCCATGATCTTCATCTATCTAAAGAAAGAGAAGTTTGAGAGAGTCTATGAAGTACCTATATATCCAGATTTATTTTTACATAACTGTGCATAAGATGGGCAATACTGTCTTCATTAAGTTTCTTAGAACATTCATGTAGAAGTTAAACTGTCTAAAGATATGGAGTCAGTCTTCTATTTACTCTGTAGTTTACACAAAGCCTAGAACTGTGTTACCAAAACATTCAATCACTGATGAGGTTTTCAAATTAAGCCTTACAAAATTACATAACTGCTTTGAGCCAATGGTATGGTGCTTGTCAATATGATGGAGAAGCCACTGATTGAAAGGTGGATTCCCTGGGTGGTGCAAATGGTTAATGCCCTCTGTGGCTAAGCAACAGGCTGGAGGTTGGATTCCACCCAGAGGCACCATGGAAGAAAGGCCTGCCAATCTACCTTCAGGAGGAAAACAAAACAAAACAGCCATTGAAACCCTATGGAACACAATTTTACTCTGACACACATGAGGTCGCCATGAGTTGACTCAATAGCAACTGGCGGTGGTGGTGGTAAAGGGAAGGAACAGGCCAGACATATTCAAATAATGTGGTACCCCAACACGTTGGTCTCCAAAGCATGAATGACTTGCTCAGGGGTTAACCTGATCTGGCCCTGGCTTATTTGCCAAGAATACTGAAAACACGTATCCTTTATGGAGAAACACCGAGTACGGGGTCAGGGTGAGGAAATGGGTAAAGAAGAATGCTAATTCAAGTAATTTTTTTGAATTTTTGAGTTAAAAACACACACAGACAAAAACTCAAATATTCCCACGCAAATCATCTCACCGCTTTGAAGCTTAACTACCCTCCCTAGGGTTTTTAATCTTCCAAGTGTTTGCCTATTTACATATCATGCAAGCCTTTAGGGCAGGGGCAAAGTCAGCTATGTTTAGTACTCCACTGGTGCTCAACAACAACAGTAATAAATATCTCTGTAATAGGTGACACAGCTGCTAACCAAAAGGTGGGCAGTTTGAATCCACCAGCTGCTCCTTGGAAATTCTATGGGGGCAGTTCTACTGTGTTCCGTAGGGTCGCTGGGAGTCGGAATCGACTCTATGGCAATGGGTAATAGGTGACAAGTTCCTAATGATGGCAATCTTGCTATGAGAGACTGTCACCCTGTAGGTTTACTCCAGGTTTAATGTAAAGAAGAAAATGTGTGAACATTTATATTTTGCTATTTAAAACATCAGCGTGAATGCATAACTCAGTAGACGCTAAAATTAAGTAGCTGATTTGTTTTTAAACTATTTTTATTTCTAATTTAGCATCCGCTTAATTCAGTTCCTCTCTCTACCTATCATTTATGTTTCTTCCACTCAAAATGTAGTCTTTTGACTCATTGCTCTCACGGTACATCCTTAAGCTTATAAATAAATACTTCTATGCCTCATTTTATCTCCTGATTTGAAGCTAAATGAACCTACAGTTGGGAAGATTTCTTCTAGAATATGTTGACAGAATGCCCAGAGGCATTCATACTATCTGAAAGGTTGATGGTTTGAACTTACCCAGAGGTACCTCGGGAGACAGGCCTGGTGATCTGCTTCCGAAAGGTTACAGCCTTGAAAACCCTACAGAGGAGTTCTACTCCGCACACATGGGGTCATCATGGCAACTAACAACAACAACAGCGTGAGTGCATTAGGTGTTTCTTACTCAGACTTTTATTAGTACCGAGTACCTAGAGGGTTTAAGAGGGCTGAAGAAGACTGCCTTAAGACAATGGCTTACGAAGGAAAGAGAATCAACCGTATTTACAAAAGGAGCTGCTGGAAAAGAAGGGGCAAGAAATTCTGCAAATGAATTTTTATTACGAAAACTGTCTTTGGTCTGTATTTGAAACATGAGAGGAGTGAGTACCTAACATTTTAACTTCAATTCAATGCATCTTGCTCAACTCTCTTCTCTGAAAAATTTATTAATTATCAAGATGTCTATGCTATGCAAAAACAAACTCAAAATGGATCAAAGACCTAAATATAAAATCTAAAACAATAAAGATCATGGAAGAAAAAATAGGGACAACACTAGGAGCCCTAATACATGGCATAAATAGAATACAGAACATAAGTAACAATGCACAAACACCAGAAGAGAAACCAGATAACTGGGAGCTCCTAAAAATCAAACACGCTCATCAAAAGACTTCACCAAAAGAGTAAAAAGATAACCTACAGACTGGGAAAAATTTTTGGCTACAATATATTTGATCAGGGTCTAGTCTCTAAAATCCACAAGATACTGCAAAATCTCAAGAACAAAAAGACAAATAACCCAATTAAAAAATGGGCAAAGGATAAGAACAGGCACTTCACCAAAGAAGACATACAGGCGGCTAACAGATACGTGAAGAAATGCTCACGATCATTAGCCATTAGAGAAATGCAAATCAAAACTACAATGAGATACCATCTCACCCCAACAAGGCTAGCATTAATCCAAAAAACACAAAACAATAAATGTTGGAGAGGTTGTGGAGAGACTGGAATACTTATACACTGCCGGTGGGAATGTAAAATGGTACAACCACTTTGGAAATCGATTTGGCACTTCCTTATAAAGCTAGTCCCGCTCCTTGGAATATATCCTAGAGAAATAAGAGCCGTCACATGAATAGATATATGCACACTCATGTTCCTCGCAGCACTGTTCACGATAGCAAAAAGATGGAAACAACCTAGATGCCCATCAATGGACAAATGGATACACAAATTATGGTATATTCACTCAGTGGAATACTACACAATGCTAAAGAACAACGATGAATCCGCAAAACATCTCATAACATGGATGAATCTGGAAGGCATTCTGTTGAGTGAAATTAGTCCATCACAAAAGGACAAATACTGTATGAGACCACTATATGGTTATATAATTCTTCGATTTTAAGAAATACATACCAAAGTAATTAGTATAAAGGGGCACCATACCTGCAACTTGCTCAAATGGTTCAGACATATGGATATGATACACACACACACATGCATACATACAGAAATAACATCAATGTGGTAGATGTTAACATTTGCGGAATCTGGCAGAAGGGTACCCATGAATTCTTTGTAATATTCTCTCAATTTTTCTGTAAATCAGAATTTTGACATTAACTTAGGACTGATGGGAAAGGACATGACAAAATTGTTGTAGCAGGTAACCTACAGTACGGTCAAAGTTCATGCTTTTCCAGGTTTGTAGTGAAGTCAACATTTACCTGTATAGTAGTATACTTCAGTAAATAGCCACAAACTTTTTTAAAAATTGTTTTACTGCGGAATATAAGTATACACACACACACACGCACACACACATACACACACACGTATGTATGTATGTATATGGAGCCCTGGTGGCACAGTGGTTAAGAGTTTGGCTGCTAACCAAAAGGTCGGCAGTTCAAATCCACCAGCTGCTCCTTGGAAACCCTATGGGGCAGTTCTACTCTGTCCTACAGGCTCACTATGAGTCAGAAACGACTCAACAGCAACGGGTTTGGTTTTGCTCCTCCCATCTCTGGCAAACCACTAATAAACTTTTAATCCACAAACTTTTACATATCACCCTCAGTATATACTTCCTCCAATCCCAATAAGGACCATTTTTAATTGCACCAATTACTGCAACTGCTGTTCCCTGAAGGATGCTTAATCTTCTAGGAATGGATTTATCAACAGGATGCCAAGGAAAAAGTAGAGCTGAATCCTTGTCAGTTACAGGAAAAATCAGTTAAGGCCAAGCTAGAAAACAAACTCTCTGCTGCAGGCTAACACCTCCCATTCAAAATGGTACTACACAGGTTCAAAAGCCACCCTGCATATTTGGACATGTAACTCAAGCTGTAATGTAACAACATTACCTTTGGAGAAGAGTTGTCCAATTTTCTCCAGAAAAAGAAGCACCTAGTATATTTCTTCAAGTAAATATGCCCACACTCAAGGTAAAAATCTTAAAAACTGCTGCATTGTCTTTATCTATTGCTAAAGAAACAGATAATTAACACAATCTGAGTTAAATGCCCTATTTTCCTGTTTATATATGTATACATTTTTAATAAGTTTTGAAAGGGTGGATGAATGTGAGAAATGCATAGCATGTAACTAACTTCCCTGTCCATTGAGCTAATAGAGATGCGGTTTATTTAAAATTCTGAGCCGTGGTTCTACTATTTGGGAATGGCATTCCGAAACTCTGTGGGTGGATACTGGTAATGAAACAGAGAATTCAGAACAGGAGGGAGCATAAGGCCAAATAAACTTTTATAGCATTGTGTGTGTATGCACTAAAAATAATTATACATATGTAGTGGAAGGCTGGTTAGCTGAGCCCACAGAGGCACTTGGCTGTTCAGATAACTAATCACAATATGAAGTCCCCCATGACAAAAAATGCTTCCAAGGTTAAACTGTCTGATTTTTAATCATGAAGAAGTGAATTTATTGGCTAAAGTGTCTTCTCATGTTGTTAGTTTGGATGCAAAAACTAGTCTTTTTTTAATCGATTTTAACCACGAGAAAACTGTTAACCCTTGTGAGACCCCTAAATTGTGATTTGCCCCAGAAAGAAGAGCTCTCAATTACAAGTGTAAAAGCTTAGAGAGGAGCTCAGGAAATAGAAGTATTTATTTTTGTAGAAGTCAAGCTTGTGAAGCCTCTGTAAGAATAATTTTCCACTGATACATACAGTAAAACGTTACTTTTAAAACAAGGCACAGAAAAAAAAAATAGAAATTTTATTTTTCCTAGTTCTGATGGCCAATTTTCTTCTTAAGAAAGGGCGGAAGGCTGGGCTTCCTGTCCTTCACAACCCTCACCTATTTAAGCAAGGGTTGCTAATAGTCTTCCCTCTTTCCTTGACTAGCTGACCTCCACCTCCTTTCCGTGTCTGCACTCTCCACTCTGCCTCACCTTAGGTCATTATTACCAGTTTCTGATTGCATCTCTTTTTCCAACCAGACTATATGTATGATTTTTCTCACTTTTTCTACACATCCCCAAGCTTCTCTTCACTCTCCTTTCATTTGGATCACCAGATGCCTTCTCTGTCCACATCTCAATTATTTATTGAGGATTTACCAGATGCTATGCTAGGTCTTTTAAATGCATCACCTCATTTCTCTCATAACAACTCTATTGTTGGGCTTATTATTATTAATTCCATTTTATTATTATTAATTCCATTTTACAGAAGAGAAAATCGAGGTTCACAAAGAAGGCCAACAATTCTTCCAGTTATGTAGCTGGTAAAAGGTGGCACTGGAATGTGAATCCAGGTGGGATGCACCTCTCGAACCCACACTCTGAACCACCACCCTTTACTTCCTTCCCTCCAGGATTAGGAGCTTTAACTGAATACATCTCACCCCCTAGATTTCCTTATAATCATGTCATTCCATTAAGGCTACCCTTAAATTTTCCTGATTCCTTCCCAGAATCCACTGACGTAAAAGCACAGAAATAACATGAAGAATAAATCCATTGTAATAAAAATAACTGTTTGTGTGTATTTAACATAATCAATCAACAAGAGATTTTAAACAAATTTCTAGAAACTGACAGAGGATGGGAGTGCATTGAGGCTGAAATCTGGGGGCTGCAGCAGGTGGCAGCCTGCATGTGCAAGGGAGATCCTAAGAGGTTCTGGGCTCAAAAGCTGCAGGAATGCGGAGGAGACAATGAGAAGCTGGGCATAAAGCACGGGGTCCACTGAAGGTTTACCTGTGGAATGGCTGGACTAGTCTGTACCTCCTCCCCTTGGCAGGAAGCCCACATTTACCTGGCAAAAATCTGGATAGCTCTTCTCTAAAGAAACAGAATGGCCTGTCTAGGGAAAGCTGTTTCTATGCTCCCTTCATAGTCAAGTCCTCATTCTGAATTTGAGAGACCTGACAGCAGACTCCCAACCTCCTCACAATAAATTCAGCTGATCAACACCTCTACCCTACTCTATTCCTCACAGAGTCCGCAGGAAAAATTTCAACTCAAGAAAGAGACCTGGTAGAAAACAGTCCTACCCTCTTCACACATCCAGGCCTTCTTTCTTAAACATGAAAGCCAAGCTTTGCCAGGCAAATGAGGACAACCAGAAGCATGCAGACGACGACTAAGGTAAACATATAAAAACTGACTCCAAGGCAATCCGATGATTCAGCAAAAAAAGGAGCACAAACAATATATCTAACCACTAATATACTCAGAGAAGATATTACTTTATTATTATTATTGTTTTCATACACAAGAACAAGATAGTATGAAAAAAAAACCTTTAGAGAACAAGAATAATCTTACTGCAAGTATGATTACTAAGAAAAAATCAAGAAGTGCTGGAAGATAAAGTCAACAGAATCACGCAGAAAATAGAGAAGATGGAAAATATGATCAAGGAGTTAAGAGAAAGAGTAACAATCTAGCAGGCCCAAGAGTTGAATTAGAAAAGTCCCAGAAAGAGAAGAAAAAATTGAACTGAAGGAATATCAAAGACTTTCCAGAGCTCAAAGAGCTGAAGGAGGCCATCTCTCTTCAGATCTAGGGGCCTAGCAAGTATCTAGCATTCTGAATGGAAAAAAAAGATGCCCACTAGATACTTCATTACAAAATTTCAGAATACCTAGAATAAAAACATGATCCTAAGAGTTCTACAGGTAAAAAAACCAACCAACAAAAATAACAGATACATTACTTAAAAAAGAATGAAAACTAGTGGCATCTGACATCTCAGTAAGAACTCTGAATGCTAGAAAATAGGGGAGCAATGATTTTCATCCAAGGATTCTAGAACTCAAACTTTCCATCAAACTAGGAACAAAAAAGACATTTTCAGATATGCAAGAACTCCCACATTCCTTCTCTTAGGCAGTTACGGTGGGGGGGTGGGTAATTCCATAAAAACAAAGGAGTAAAAGAACAGGCAATGAAAAGAAATCATGTGGTGACACAGGAGGATTAAAGAACATTTAATACAGACTGGAGGAGAAAGATGGTAGGCTTCAGGAGAGAGGTTTTGGGTAAATGTGCAAATACAAAGTTAGGAAAAAAGTAGTGACAGAAAACCAAATATTGCAAGAAAAAAGAAAGGCAATTATAAACTCTAAGGGAAAAAATACTCACAATTGAAATATAAAACAAACTGAATGTGGCATGATTTATGAGCAACTGATGAAATGTAACAAAGAACTAATTTGGCTTTGATGCAGAAACATTCTCCTTCAATGGCCTAGGGGCTGTGACATTTAGACCAATAGAAAAAGAAATATATCCCTAGGATATAACTTGGCAACCTGGTATGGAATATTTACAGAGTCTTAATAAGGTAAATGCCATTTATCACCTTCCAGTTTTTAGAAACAACCTATGAACATTATGTAGAAGATCTGCTTATAGTTGCAGGCCCAAATGTAAATAGTTAACAACCCTGACAATATTATAAGTACAAGTGTAGCTGACAGGAGGAAGGATAAAGAAAGTGGAAGAAAGATCAGAGGTGCTAACATCCTCATCAACAGATGATGCTGAGAATGAAGATGGACCTCCTATATCACTCCATATTCAAAAATTAACTCAAAGGAGAATGACCTAAACATAAGGGTTAAAACTATAAAATTATTAGAAGAAAACATAACAGTAAATCTTCATGATCTCAGATTTGCCAATGGATTCTTAGACTTGGCATCAAAAGCATGGGCAACAAAAGACAGGTAAATTAGACTTCATAAAAAATGAAAACTTTGTGCATCAAAGGACATTATCAAGAATGTGAAAAGAAACCTACAGAATGGGATAAAATATCTGCAAATCACATATCTGATAAGGGCTTAATATCCAGAATACATAAAGAACTCCTACAACTCAATAACAAAAAGATAAACAACCCAACTAAAAAATGGGCAAATGACTTAAATAGATGTTTCTCCAAAGAAGATATACAAATGGCCAATAAGCACATGAAAAGATGTTCAACGTCAGCAGTCATTAAGGAGATGCAAATCAAAACCACAATGAGATACCATTTCACATTCAATATGATGGCTATCATTTTTTCAAAAAGAAAAATAACAAGTGTTGGTAGAGGTGTAGAGAAATAGAAACCATTATAGCCACTGTGGAAAAAAGTTCCGTGGATCTTCAAAAACTTAAAACGTACAATTACCATGTGATGCAGTGATTCCACTCCTAGGTGTATACTCAAGAGAAAGGAAAACGTAAGTCCACACAGAAACATGAACGTTTACAGTAGAATTATTCGTAACAGCCAAAGGTTGGAAACAATCCGAATGTTTATCAACAGACAAATGGACAAATTGTGGTACATACATACAATGAAATATTATTCAGCCATAAAGAGGAATGAAGTACTTATACATGCTATAACTTGGATGAACCTCAAAAAATATTATGCTGAATGAAATAAGGCAGACACATAAGGTCACAGATTCCTTTTATATGAAATACCCACAATAGATATATCCATAGAGACAGAAAGCTGATCAGTGATTACTAGGTGATTAGGTAAGAGAAGGTATAAAGTGATTATTTAACGAATATGGGGTATTTTTCTGAGATGATGAAAAAGTTTTGATTTGGTGAAGGGTAAGATAGTACACAAAACTGGGGAAGCCAGCACAACTTGTACAAGGAAAGGTCATGGAAGCTCCATAGATACACCCAAACTCCCTCAGGGTCTGAAATGCTGGGAGGAGGGCTGTAGGGACCATGGTCTTGGGGAACATCTAGCTAAACTGGCATAACACTGTTTATAAAGACACCGTTCTACATTCTACTTTGGTGAGTAGCGCTGGGGTCTTAAAAGCCTGTGAGCAGCCATCTAAGATACTCCACTGGTCTCATCCCTTCAGGAGCAAGGGAGAATGAAGAGAACAGGATACAAGGAAAAGATGAGTCCAAAGGACTAATGGACCACAGCTCCCAAGGCCTCCACCAGACTGAGTCCAGTACAGCTAGATGGTGCCCGGCTACCACCACTGACTGCTCTGACCGGGATCACAACAGAGGGTTCTGGACAGAGCTGGAGAAGGACGTAGAACAAAATTCTAACACACAAAAAAAGACCAGATTTACTGACCTAAAGGAGACTGGAGAAACCCCAAGAGGATGGCACCCGAACACCCTTTTAGCTCAGTGGTGAAGTCACTTCCGAAGTTCACCGTTCAGCCGGAGATGGGGCAGCCCCATAAAACAAAACGGGACTAATGAGGCACAGAAGTCCAGGGACAGGGACTAGAAGGCAGAAGGGGACAGGAAAGCTGGTGATAGGGAACCCTAGGTTGAGTAAGGACAGTGTTGACATGTAGTGGGGTTCTTAGCCATTGTCATAGGGCAATATGTATACTAACTGTTTAATGAGAAACTATTTTGTTCTGTAAACCTTCATCTAAAGTGAGAATAGCAGCACAACTGGAAGAGTGTAATCGGCATCACTGAATTGTACATGTAGAAATTTTTGAAATGGTGGATCTTTGGCTATGTATATTTTCACCAAAAAAAAAAAAAAAAAAGTCCTCCATGGCCAAGAAGAGAGCTTGTTGACATGTCATGGGGTTGTTAACCAATGTCATAAAAACAGTATGTTTTATGAGAAAATATTTGTTCTGTAAACCTTCATCTAAAGTACAATAAAAAAAAATAATAAAAAGTTTTGAAACTAGAGAGGTGGTTGTTGCACAACATTGTGAATATACTAAACGCCAATGAATTGCACACTCTAAAATGGTTAAGTTGCATGTTACGTGAATTTCACCTCAGTTAAAAACAGAGAGAGATGGTGCTGAAAGTTGATGAAGAGAACAAAAACCAATAATATAAATACTAAACACTGGGATGAAGAGTAGTAGTGTGTTGCTGGGTGCCATTAGTCGATTTTCAACTTATAGCGACTCCCTGTGACAAAGTAGAAGTGTCCCACAGGGTTTTCTAGGCTGTAATCTTTATAGAAGCAGATCACCAGGTCTTTCTCCCACAGAGTCACTGGGTAGGTTTGAACTACCAAACTTTTGGTTAGAGCTGAGTGCTTAACTGTTGCACGACCAGGGCTCCTAGGAGTAGTGTAAGTAAGCTAAATCTTCATATTTCATACCAGTTGGCAAGTCAAAAAGTATAGAAATAAGCATTTTTTCCCCTCCATAGTTATAAAGGTAACCTACCGAATGAAAGTACTGGAACAGAAACTGTCACAAGAAAAGGGCTGACTAGTTTCATGGAGTGGGACCGTCTCTAGACTATCACTTTCTCTTACAAGTTTTTCTGTGGTATAATTTGCGAGCATGTGTTACACTGGTAAAAATGAAAACTTGTAATTAAAAAAAAAAAAAAAAGAGCACCACTTGTTCTCTCTCTGCTCTTTCCTGCTGGGCCAAATGTAGTAGCCAGACAAAGTCTCACTTTGGCCCACTATAAATTTAAACTACTTAATGACATCTAAGATTAGTTAATATTGGGTAATCTTATTTTCTCTCTGCAGTCCACATTCTCTCCTTACAACCTCAGTCCTCTGCCGCTACTTAGAGCTGATGATATTATCGATTACTTTATTCAGAAAATGGTGACCTTCTGGGATGAATTCTCTACTTACTTGATCTATTTATATCTGTATTTCCTCCTTCCTTGTAACCCTTAGAGGGAACTAATGCTTCTAGGGTCTACCCCTTTCTCCTTCTAAAGAATCTTGCTTCTATACCTCTCTCATTTCTCATTTAATATTTTCAATTTCTTTCTCTTTCCTGGCCCCTTTCTTTTGTATCTTAACCAGGGCAGGCAAAATGGTTCCGTATCTTAACCACTGCATACCAAGACATACCTGGCTCATCTTCCAACCATCATTATTCACTGGTTTTTAATGACTCAACTAAGTCCTTAATTGAACGGTTTCTGTCTGCTGCCTTCATTTCCTGGCTATCACAAGCACCTCTTTAATGACTGGCCATCAGACTTGTTTCCCACAATATTACAGAAACTTTTTTGAGGTTTTCCAATGACCATATGCTAGCCACAGCTTTACTTAGTCTTCATATTTCCTAATACTTCTTCTCATGCATCTTTCATAATCCTGTAAGAAACTTTCTCCTTTCTTTAATTCATTGGTTTTTCTTTCTCTCTCCTGGCCTCCTAAGCAGCCCTTCTTCTATATTAATTTACCCATCTGCACAGCTTTAATCATTGCTTCTAAACTGGTAAGTTCCAAACCAGGTCCAGATTTATAATTTTCTACAGGACTATCTACAGTAAGCTAAATTGGTGCTCATCAGAAGCTAAAAATAGTTTCAGTTTTTCTTCCCATTCTTCGCCTGCCATCATTCACACCTTTCTTCCCTCAGCTCCCCAGCCAAATCTAATCAGTTATCAAATTCTGTCAATTATTCTTCTTACATTCCATTGGCCACTACCCATGGAACACTGAGTAAACAGGATAGGTAGGAAGTAATCCTTTAGTAAGTCAGATATTACTTCATGTGGAAAACTTATTCATACTAACCCCTGGCAAGAGTTTATAGACTATATTAATTCTTAGTTCATCTGCTTTGTAATATTGGGATTGTCTTGTATCATGCTTCCTTAAAATGATGCACACCTATGCATAACTTAAGGCATCAAAGAAGGCCACAGAAAATCTACAGTTCTTTTAACAGCAGGAAGTCTCGATAGGTTAGTTTTGAAGGTACTGCATAAAATGAATTCATTTAAAGGCACAAATGACAAATAGAATGCTCATAAACTCCTGGACTGAACTGGTAAGCCCTTTTCAAAAGCATTCCTCTGTGGCTCTGCTATAGATTTCTCCTATCTCAAAGGTCTAACTACTGCGATTTAGTGAAGTTGAGTGATCAAAGTTGAACAGACCTGTATCTCAATTTTACCAAGTATTAGGTGCTTATGTGCTACTCAAAAGCATTGCCAGGTCATATCTGCAGTTTTTCATTCAACTAAGAAAACTGAGCCCTACTCCTAGACTTTCCCTCCCCATTCCAGTGTCCTTTCATCACTCCTACTGACTCTAAGGAACTAAATTCTACACATTTCACTGGGAAGATAATTCTTTAGAGGACAAAGGCCACATGAGTATTATCATTTGCTCCTAATGACAGGCATAATTTATCCTCCCTGCCTCCCTTTGTGAAATAAACATTAGTTACATATCTTGCTCTCTAAGGCTGGAATTAGTTGTATTTATGTTTGTGTACTTATTCTGTCTCTTTATGTATAAGCTCCCAAGGGCGAGAAGTATGTTTATCACTTCTTTTGCACGTTCCTACAGAATCAACTACAGGACTCTGTCACAGTGGTCTTTTAAATAAAGTGTTGGACTGGCTGACTAACAAGTGTCTCAGCTGGTCTGATACTCCATGTAAGCAACCATTTCTGAAGGTGTGATCTATAGTCATGACAGCAGGCAATACAATAAGATTATGGCTTTAATCGGCTATGATGATGAATTATTTCTGAAGACCCTTCATGAGGGGGTGCCACTGAAGCAGACACAGGTATGAGAAATAAACGCCAGCCCACCTGCTGGCAGAAGAGGCAATGGGACTGTCTCTTCAGATAGATGAGCAAGCAGGAAAACAGATAATACAACTTGTCTTGGAAGCAAGCAGCAAGACGAGGCAGTAAAAACCCATCAGCATACATCATCTTATCATGGCCCAGTGTCATCCCCAGCCTCTATTAGCCCTCGCTGCATCAGCGCAAGTCCCAGACACTTTATCCTGTTTATAACTGCTGATGAGCAGTAATAAGGCCTCCATGCCTCAGCTCCGTCCGTTCCACTTCAGCACCCACCTATTAGGTAATAACTTTTATTTACAGCCTTGCTTGATGCGCTGCTCTATTAGTACAGCCAGGAACTGAGTAGGGGAAAAAAAAAAAAAGTCTCCTTAATGGGCAGTATCATTGTGAGGCTCAGATGATTTACACTGCAGCTTTGTAGTTGTTCTATCACATTCCTTCTGGTAAGGGCTGCTTTGGAAATGCTACATTTCTAACACACTGTCCTCTAACAGGCACACGCATGCTATAGAGCAGCACCTGAAAGATTATCTCCCCGCCCCAACCCACCAAAAAAGAGAAAAATACACCCAAAAGTTTCAAAGGAGGAGAGAGTATTAAATTCCCTTGATAATCTTTTTAAATAGTGTTGGCTCAGGCATTTTGCTCCAGTAGAGCAATAGAAGAGCTAATTAATGGAAGTTCAGGGCTCGTCCCCTTGGTAAAGAGTGCAAAGCTGTGATAAAATAAATGACCATAAAGGTGAAAAACCAGTTGAAACTGCAATCAAGGATCCACAAAGCTCGTGGTCCATGGGCAGTTCAACACCAAAGCCTAGGCTTCACACACACACATATACATACACAAAACAGTGAACAAGCCACACTGAGCTTCCCTTTCCTTTTTATACTGGAGTGTGTTTTTCATCTTACAAGTGCCAAAATTCCTCTTGACAGGACTGGCACCCTGGCTTGACATTCACTTACATCAGTCTTTTCTCAGAGGGGAACCTCTGCTTCTCATGGGTAAAACCCAAATAAGGCCTTTGAAACAAGCTTCTGACTTGTTATGCACCTACCTGGCCTGCAGCACAAACACAGCCATTGGTGGCAATGGGACCTCTCATTTAGGGGTACAATTAAAAAACAAACTTTCCCTGACCTTACCTGAAACGTCTACTTTGTATGAAGTACTTTTAACCTCACCTGCTATTATTTATAAATCATATAATAATATATAGCTTGGTCCTCTCACTCTATTCTTTAACATAAGCAACAGCTGAGGCAGACTGATGACAATTTTAAACAGGAAAAAAAAAAGAAAAACAAGAGAAAGCATTTACAGGTTATTTCCCTTCCCCAGTCATCCACTCAATGGCCAAAAGCCACATACTATCAGTCAACAGACACTATGGCATACCACAATAACCTGAGGTAAGAACTGCTTTTTCTGTTGTAAAGCATGGCAAGATGGTACCTTTTAGATTAGAAAAATTTTTGCAATCTTGCCAAATATTTGGTATTCACTTTGTCCCCCGTCCCAGGAATCAAATGAACTCCTTCAGGACCCAGGATGATGAGTGCACAAGGTAAAACTTTTTTTTAATACTTTTTTCCTTGCCATGACAGATTAACTGTTTTGATCTTTCTTCAATGGTTACATTAAATGCTAATAAAAATGAAAGGTTTATATCTTCCCTAATATTCTCCTGATGGAAACTTGCATATTACATAAGTAGATCAAATTTCTAATTTTCTGTCTCAAATGCTGATACTGCAGTCCTGAGGGAAAAGCTACACCTGAAGGACCAAAAAGAAAGAAAGAGGAGAGAGAGAGAGAGAAAAAAAAAAAAAAAGAACCAAATTAACACAGCTGAACTTACACCCAAAGCTCCACAGAGCAGAGGAAAAAGTGAAATCCTCTTAGAAGATTCACTTACAGTGTGTAATGTTGACCAATACAGTGTGTAGTCACTGACTCAACTCTGCAGAATTGAATGTGCCTGCTGAAATGTTTCCATGAATACTGACTCTACTGTAGGTATTTCTAAGATTTACAGGGCCACCTCTGCTTTACCACCACCACCCTTTAGCTTCTGAATCAATTTAAAAGATCTTATATAAACCTCTTAGTAACATAACGACAATGAAACGTTTCCCTTTAACTGGCTTCTGACCACTGATGTAGAAAGTGTTTAGCGCATCAATCTTCTCTTAACTGCCAGGTGAAAGGGGTTTCTTCTCTTGTCTGTGTAAGAACAGACAATAATATCAGGATCAGGCTGCCCAAGAGAAGTGAGTCAAGAAAAGGTTTTGGGGGAAAAGAAGGAAACAATGAACAATACAAGGCTATTCTAGTTCATGTCACTGTTTATCACACTGCAAGGAAAATAGGTGACCCAAGAGGATAAACACGTGCTTTCTCCTTTTTTTTTTTTTTTTAAATAAGGAAAAAAAGCAGACATGGAATATACAGTTAAACTGAATTCATATGCTTCTTAAGACTGGAAAAAATTGCCTTGATTTTTAATGGGACAGTTTCTAGTCCCATCTGCTTTTATCTCAGGCAATACTACAGCTCCCTTGTGGCCTCACAAATGGTTATTTTACTTGCTACTCTACTAATTATAATTACATTTTTTACATACACATAGCATTTTTTAATCACCATTTTTCAAGTCTATCAGAGAGAATATCATCTAGCCATCTAACCAACACACTTGTGCTGGAAGAAGAGTACACGTGAATATAGACGCATTGTTGTCGTCAGGCGCTATTAAGTCAGCTCTGACTCATGGTGACCTTATGTATACCAAACCGAAACCAAACCTGTTGCTGTCGAGTTGATTCTGACTCACAGCAACCCTACAGGACAGAGCAGAACTGCCCTATAGGGTTTGAAGGAGCGGCTGGTGGATTTTAACTGTCGACCTTTTGGTTAGCAGCCAATCTCTTAACACTGCGCCACCAGGGCTCCTTATGCATACCAAAACCAAACCAAACCCACTGCCGTCAAGTTGATTCTGACTCACAGCAACCCTACAGGACAGAGTAGAACCACCCTGTAGGGTTTCCAAGGCTGTAAACCTTTATGGAAGCAGACTGCCACACCTTTCTCCCTCAGAGTGGCTGGTAGGTTCAAACTGCAGACCTTTTGGTCAACAGCTGAGTGCTTTACCCACCGTGCCACCAGGGCTCTTTCACCTTATGTGTAACAGAAGGAAGTGTTGCTCTGTCCTGCGTCACTTCACAATCGTTGCTATGTTTGAGTGCACCGTTTCGGCTACTGTGTCAGTCTATCTCATAGAGGGTTTCTCTCCTTTTAACTGACCTTCTACATTACCAACCATGATGTCCTTTTCTAGTAATTGGTCTTTCCCAATTATGTGCCCAAAGTAAGCAAGCTGAAGTCTCGTAGTCCTCGTCTCTAAGGACCATTCTAGTTGTATTTTTTCTGACACTAATTTGTTCGTTCTCCTAGCAGTCCCCAGTACATTCAGTATTCTTCACCAATACCACAGTTCAAATGTATCAATTCTTTCTTTTTCACTGCCCACCTTGCACATGCATATCAGGCAACAGAAAAGATCATGGCGTGTCTTGGTCATCAAGAATATAGATATACTGAAGCAAAAGTCTGTTGACAGTATGTCAAGTCTATGAACTTGCCTATGATTTTTTTCTTATTTTAACTTCAGAAATAAAAGGACTACAAAATTAAAACACAAAGCTTCATTAAGAGTACTGCACTCTAGGGGAGGAGTAATTTTTTTTCCTATTTTAAAAAGTCTGTTCCTTGACATATTTAAGGCAGAGCTAAGAACTAACAGCTGGTGAATGCCCCCACTAGGATGCTGCCTCTCCCGCACTCCACAACTAGAACAGCAGGCCTAAAGGTGCAGGGTCCTTGGGTTTGTCAGTTCAAGGATGCTGCTGGACATAACCCTGATACCAAAACCAGGTAAAGACAAAAAAAGAAAATTACAGACCAATATCCCTCATGAACACTGATGCAAAAATCCAACAAAATTCTACGCAACAGAATTCGGCAACATATCAAAAAAAATAACTCACCATGACCAAGTGGGATTTATACCAGGTATGCAGGGATGGTTTAACACTAGAAAAACAATCAATGTAATCCATCACATTAAGTTTTCTGGAATTTCCATTCTTTCCAATGTTATCCATAGTTTGTTATGAGCCACACAATCGGATGCCTTTTGCATCAATAAAACACAGGTAAACATCTTTCTGGTATTCTCTGCTTTCAGCTAGAATCCATCTGACATCAGCATTGATAACCCTGGTTCCATGTCCTCTTCTGAATCCGGCCTGAATTTCTAGCAGTTCCCTGTCGACATACTGCTGTAGCCGCTTTTGAATGATCTTTAGCAAAATTTTACTTGTGTGTGATATTAATGATATTGTTCAATAATTTCCGCATTTGGTTGGATCACCTTTCTTGGGAATAGACGTAAGTATGGATTTCTTCCAGTCGGTTGGCCAGGTAGCTGTCTTCTGAATTTCTTGGCATAGACGAATGAGCACTTCCAGCGCTGCATCCATTTGCTGAAACACTTCAATTGATATTCCGTCAACTGCTGAAGCCTTGTTTTACGTCAATGCCTTCAGTGCACCTTGGACTTCTTCCTTCAGTACCATTGGTTCCTGCGCATATGCTACCTCTGGAAATGGTTGAACGTCGACCAATTCTTTTTGGTATAATGACTCTGTGTATTCCTTCCATCTTCTTTTGATGCTTCCTGCATCCTTTAATATTTTCCCCATAGAATCCTTCACTATTGCAACTCCAGGCTTGAATTTTTTCTTCAGTTCTTTCAGCTTGAGGAATGCTGAGCGTGTTCTTCCCTTTTGGTTTTCTATCTCTAGCTCTTTGCACATGTCATTAAAATACTTTACTCTGTCTTCTCAAGCTGCCCTTTGAAATCTTCTGTTCAGTTCTTTTACTTCATCATTTCTTCCTTTTGCTTTAGCTACTCAGTGTTCAAGAGCAAGTTTCAGAGTCTCTTCTGACATCCATTTTGGTCTTTTCTTTCTTTCCTGTCTTTTTAATGACCTCTTGCTTTCTTCATGTATGACATCCTTGATGTCATTCCACAACTCGTCTGGTCTTCGGTCACTGGTGTTCAACACGTCAAATCTATTCTTGAGATGGTCTCTAAATTCAAGTGGGATATACTCAAGGTCGGACTTTGGCTCTAGTGGACTTGTTCTAATTTTCTGATTTTCTTCAGTTTCAACTTGAACTTGTATATGAGCAACTGATGGTCTGTTCCACAGTCAGCCCCTGGCCTTGTTCTGAATGATGACACTGAGGCTCTTCCATCGTCTCTTTCCACAGATGTAGTCGATTTGATTCCTGTGTGTTCCATCTGGCAAGGTCCATGTGTATAGTTGCCGTTTATGTTGGTGAAAAAAGGTATTTGCAATGAGAAGTCATTGGTCTTGCAAAAATTCTATGGGAGCTCCTAAAAATCAAACACTTATGCTCATCAAAAGACTCCACCAAAAGAGTAAAAAGATAACCTACAGACTGGGAAAAAACTTTTTGGCTACAACAAATCCGATCAGCGTCTAATCTCTAAAATCTACAAGATACTGCAAAACCTCAACAACAAAAAGACAAATAACCCAATTAAAAATTGGGCAAAGGATATGAACAGGCACTTCTCCAAAGAAGACATTCAGGTAGCTAACAGACACATGAAGAAATACTTACGATCATTAGCCATTAGAGAAGTGCAAATCAAAACTATAATGAGATACCACCTCATCCCAACAAGGCTAGTATTAATCCAAAAAATACAAAATAATAAATGTTGGAGAGGCTGTGGAGAGACTGGAACACTTATACACTGCTGGTGGGAATGTAAAATGGTACAACCACTTTGGAAATCGATTTGGCGCTTCCTTAAAAAGCTAGAAATAGAAGTACCATATTATCCAGCAATCCCGCTCCTTGGAATATATCCTAGAGAATGAAGAGCCGTCACACAAATAGATACATGTGCACCTATGTTTACTGCAGCACTGTTCACGGTAGCAAAAAGATGGAAACAATCTAAATGCCTATCAACAGACAAATGGATAAACAAATTATGGTATATTCACACAACGGAATACTACGCAACCATAAAGATGAATCCATGAAACATAACATGGAGTAATCTGTAAGGCATTATGCTGAGTGAATTTAGTCAGTCGCAAAAGGACAAATATGGTATAAGATCACTATTATAAGAACTCAAGAAAAGGTTTACACACAGAAGAAAACATTCTTTGATGGTTACGTGGGCGGGGAGGGAAGGAGATGGTTACTCACTAACTAGATAGTAGACAAGAATTATCTTAGGTGAAGGGAAGGACAGCACACACTACAGGGAAGTCAGCACAACTGGACTAAACCAAAGCTAAGAAGTTTCCTGAATACAACCAAACACTTCAAGGGACAGAGTAGCTGGGGCAGGAGTCTGGGGACCATGGTTTCACAGTACATCTAGGTCAACTGGCATAACAAAGTTTATTAAGAAAATGTTCTGCATCCTACTCTGATGAGTGGTGTCTGAGGTCTTAAATGCTAGTGAGCAGCCATCTAAGATGCATCAATTGGTCCCCACCCAAGTAAAGGAGAGTAAAGGAGAATGAACAACACCAAAGACACATGGAAAGCATTAGCCCAAGAGACAGAAAGGGTCACATAAACCAGAGACTGAATCAGCCTGAGACCAGAAGAACTAGATGGTGCCCAGCTACCACCACCAACTGCCTTGATAGGGAACACAACAGAGAGTCCCCAGTGGAGCAGGAGAAAAGTGGGGTGCAGAACTCAAAGTCTAGTAAAAAGACCAGACTTAATGGTCTGACTGAGACTAGAGGAACCCCTGAAGACATGGTCCCCGGACTCTCTGTCAACCCAGAACTAAAACCATTCCCGAGGCCAACTCTTCAGACAAAGATTAGACTGGGCTATTAGACATAAAGTGATACTCATGAAGAGAGTGCATCTTAGCTCAAGTAGATACATGAGACTAAATGGGCAGCATCTGTCCAGAGGTGAGATGAGAAGGCAGAGAGGGTCAGGAGCTAATGGGAAATCAGGGGTGGAAAGGAGGAGTGTGCTGTCACAGTACAGGGAGAGTAACTAGGGTCACGTAACAACGTATGTATAAATTTTTGTATGAGAAACTAACTTGAATTGTAAACTTTTATTGAAAGTACAACAATAAAATAAAAAAAATTAAAAAAGGATGTTGCTGGAGAGAGATCATGATTCTACCTGTCCACTACAGCTTAAACAACTAATTTTAAGGTTCATCAACAAGCAACTCCAATAAAGGAAATACAAAATACATTTTCTTCCGCTGTAACTCTGTAAATAAATCTTTTGACAAAGGGTCATATAACATGTCTTTAAATAAGAAATCTTGAGAAAAGGCAACAAACTTTTCCACAAGACTTTTTAAACACAAAAACACGACCTCATGAAGACATCCAAAAACCCACCTAAATATCCAAATATCTTCCTAATAACAAAATTGTCTCAAGGAGATGACTACAGCTCCGATTGGCTTAAGGTATAACTAACTAGATATTTAGAAAAAATGAAAGACAAAAGGTAATCTTCTGGTGGTTTGTTGCCAAGGTATTAACTTTTTCCTTCACAGTATACTTGTTCTTGGCAGGAATCTGTGAGAATTAAAAGGAACACGTGCAAAACATTCTGAGGTCTTTGAAGAAATATAAGCTCTCTCTAGTAATATGAAAGTGTGATATGCTTTAACTATCACATTCTAACCAAAAGCAACCTGGGACTTCGCAGCACTTTTCAACTCTTTGCTGACTATAGACATCTCAGATTCCTATAAAGGGGGAGGGTGGGGAGTGGAAGTAGGGGGCTGGAGGAGGACAACCAATCATACCTTCACTTAATTTTTCTCTTCCTTAAATACCAAAATGATCACAGTGCTGATATCTTTTTCTATCTAAAGATTACACTGAGTTTGTTAATATTTTTGTGTGGCTAAAGGCCAACATCTAAAGAAGTCTTTCCCACCTAGTTCCCAAATACAAACTGATCTTGCATTTGCCACTACAGCTACTTTTTGCAATTCTGCTTTTTAGACTCACAGTTATCAAAAAGCAATTTCTTAAAAAGAGTTTCCACTCTCATTTTGATGGTTGCAGATCAAACGAGTCTACAATGCTGAGCACCTCTCTAAATTACAATACCCTCTACCTGATCAAAAACAGTACTCACCGGAAATACAACTGGAAAGTGATTAATCAACCACCCAGGCTTACATTCAGGATTTTATTTATTAAACCACGTAATAATGGTTCTAGGAGCCCTGGTCGTGCAGTGGTTAAAGCACTAGGCTGCTAACTGAAAGGTCAGCGGTTCGAACCCATCCAGCACTTCCTTGGGAAAGACTTGGCTATCTGCTTCCATAAAGATTCAACAACAACAACAAAAAAAAAAACTCATTGCCATTGCCGTCAAGTCAATTCTGACTCATAGCGACCCCACTGGAAATCCTATGAGGCAGTTCTACTCTGTCCTACAAGGTTGCTGTGAGTTGGAATCAACTTGACAGCCAACAGGTGAGTATTGGCTCTAATGCTAATCCTTAGCTCTAATTTTCAAAGTACTCAAAAGAAAAGAACTTGGTTACTGGAGAAGAGGTCACTAACATTCTCTGGCTGCACACTCCTATCTATAAAAAATGTGGCCATGTACCTTTAATATAAGTGCGCAATGAAACCTGTGAGAGCAGGAACTCATGGGACTGCCTTGTTTTTCCAGGTCTCATAAGTTTTCCGCCTTTGACAGGGTGTAGTCTTACCACTTTTCTATCACTCCTTTCAGTGGAAAACGTTTGCGTTTTCCTTCTCTAACAGGTTTCTGCCTTACACAGGTTCTGGCATTCGTGGGTTTTACTGTATTTGTTATTTATAAACTATATGAACAAATATGTATTGTATATTACAAAATAAATCTTCAAATTAGAAATTTTAAAAAAGTGAGATAAAGAGCCTTTAATACTTTCTTCTCATACCTCATAGACTATACATTTTGTGCCCTTCTACAGAGACCACTGTCTTAAAGAACCACTTTAATCCAGCCTATTCTTTTTCCAACATACGTAATTATTAAAACTCAAGGTTGCTTTAGGTCCAACCTTGCATTGATAGATTGGCTGGGAGGGGCTTGGTAAAATCTAATTCAGAGGGTCTCACTCTAAGGCTCCTAAGAAATGACACTATTGTAAGATAAATATTTACTGATTACCTAGCTGGAAGTCCTGGGTTCTGGGAGATCCACCAGAGAGCTATTGTTACTGAGGCCTCAGGTCGGAGGGCCCACAGAGCACATGTTAGAGGCAGGAGTCCTACTCTTGAAGAACCTAGACATAAAGGCTGCAAGGAACACATCAGTAATGTAACAATAATAATTGGTGATGATTCATAAGAAAAATGCTCAAAATCTACACCATCTAGGCAATCTGCTGATTCCAAAGCAGAGAGAAAGATGGAGATGTAGACAGTCAATGTATAGTTCTCAAAGCAAAAGTAAATCATAGATTTACCTCTGAAAATCAGGAAGCCCTGTTCCGCAGGGTCAGAGCCAATATTTAAAGCTGAGGCCTACTGGCTAGCCCAAGCAACCTAAGGTGGCATAGAAGAGATTTTTTGAGAAGTACAACAGGCTAAACTTCATGACCTTTAATGCCCACCCTGAGAAATCTCAGCTTTCCTTCAGGCTTTTTACGAGCTGACCTGCACAGCGCATTAATTTCTTTCCAAGCTAAGAATTCTCAATCTTTTTCTAGTTAAGAGGTATATATTCACCTAAATGAAGGCCTGGGCATGTGTGACAAAACATCAATGTCTCTCTTATCGTTTCACATGCAAAGACCTAAAAATATTACCTTCAGTTCCTACCAGAATACTGATATGCACTAGAAGATGTGATCACTACAAAATCAGTGTACAAAATTGGGTATGGCAATGAGTTCCAATATTTCTAATTTACTCTTTCTTGCCCCTAAAATCCCTGTAAAATTCCTATGTGGTGCAAACGGTTTGTGCACAACTCCTAACTTAACGGTTGGTGGTTCGAACCCAGCCAGCAGTACCACAGAAGATAGGCCTGGTGATCTGCTTCTGTTAAGATTACAGCCAAGAAAACCTCATGGAGCGGTTCTATTCTGTAAAACATGGGGTCGAGTCAGAATCAACTCGAGGGCAACTAACAACAAGATTCCTACTGATGTATTTATTGATACCATTTAATGGATGCTCACTGTATAAACATAACCTTTAATAATATAATTGTAATAGTAAAAAGATCAAAGACTATATATTTTAGTATGGATTACGCCTGAACATGAACATGCTGTGATAAATGGAGAAAATACCGAAGCGGTCAATGATTTCATTCTACCTGGGCCCATAATCAACGTCCATGGAAGCAGCAGCCAAGAAATCAAACGATGTACCACACTGGGCAAATCTGCTGCAAAAAAGCCTCTTTTAAAAGTTTTTCAAAGCAAAGATGTCACTTTGATGACTAAGATGCATATGACCCAAGCCATAGTCTTTTTAATCGCCTCATATACATGTGAATGCCGGACAATGAAATAGACAGAAAAATTGATGCGTTTGAATTGTGGTGTTGGCAGAGAATACTGAATGTACCACGGACTACCAGAAGAACCAACAAATCAGTCTCAGGAAAAATACAACCAGAATGCTCCTTAGAAGTGGGGATAGGCAAGACTTTGACTTACTTTGGACACATCATCAGGAAGGACCAATTGCTAGAAAAGGACATCATGGTTGGTAAAATACAGGGTCAGCGAGAACAAGGGAAACCCTCAATGAGATGGATTAACACAACAGCCGCAACAATGCACTCAAACATACCAGCGATTTCCAACGATTATGAAGATGGCACAGGACCAGGAAACATTTCAGCCAGTTATACATAAGGTTGCCACGAATCAGAGACTCAAAAGCAACTAACGGCAAACATTTATTGAGAGTCTACTGGTGGCAGAATGGTTAAGCGCTCGGCTGCTAATCAAAAGATTGGCAGTTCAAATCCACAAGTGGCTCTGAGGGAGAAAGACCCTGCAATTACCGCCTAGGAAACCCTATAGGGGCAGTTTTACTCTGTAATATAGGGTCCCTATGAGTCGGAATTGACTCAGTGACACAACAACTATGTGAGATTCATGCATATTATTTTTCTTAAACGTATGAAATAGATTTTTTCATTCCATTTTATGGATGAAGAACAAATTTTGAGATGTTATTTGTTTAAAATCACATATTGTTTAAGTGGCTAAGCTAAGATCTAAAACCAGACCTGATTCTAGAATCTCTATTTTAAAAACTACTTCACTATGTTACTGAATCCACAATCAACACCCGTGGAAGCAGCAGTCAAGAAATCAAATAACATATTGCACTGGGCAAATCTGCTGCAGAAGATCTCTTTAAAGTGTTAAAAAGCAAAGATGTCACTTTGAGGACTGAGGTGTGCCTGACCCAAGCCATAGTGTTTTCAATCACTTCATATGCATGTGAAAGCTAGACAATGAATAAGGAAGACCGAAGAAGAATTGATGCCTTTGAATTATGGTGTTGGTGAAGAATGCTGAATACACCATGGACTGCCAGAAGAACAAACAAATCTGTCTTGGAAGAAGTACAGTCAGAATGCTCCTTAGAAGCAAGGATGGTGAGACATTATGCTTGGTAAAGTAGAGGGTCTGAGAAAAAGAGGAAGACCCTCAACGAAATGGATTGACGCAGTGGCTGCCACAATGGGCTCAAACAACGCACAATTGTGAGGATGGCACGGGACCGGGTAGTATTTCATTCTGTTGTACATAGGGTCACTATGAGTCAGAAACAACTCGATGGTACCTAACAACAACTTCACTACATGCTACGTTTCCAACAACAACTTTACGACATGCTACGTTTCCAAATCTGTGTTTCTCTTTCTCTGTATTTCATTCAATGATAGGCTTTTCCATTGTCTGATTAGGAATAGAAAAAATTACAGTAAAATGTTGTAAGCAATAACATGATGTAGTGGAAGAGAACACAGGCTTTAGTATCTGAAAGATGTGTGCTCAAATCTTTGCTCCATTATTTACTAGTATACCACCTCAGGAATCAAACTTAACTTTCTGAGCGCCAGATTTTTTTCCCCTCTGTAAAAGAGGAATAACTATCTTGCAAAACTGTCCTGAAGACTAAGCAAGCATGTATATAAAACATATTGTATGGTGCCTGGAAATGTAGTAAGCATTCAATAAATATAACTGTTATTTTTAGATAGACAAAGTAGTATGGGAGCAGAAAGGAGGAAACAGATCTGTTTAGGAAGATGAAGAACACAAGTACATGACACTTTGGAGAGGCTCCTGCTAGTTACAGTGCCTAAGGGGAGCACACAGTTCCCTTTCCCAAACCTCTCAGGATGACCTTATCTGTTAGAGGCTCACTCCTTGACTGCTACCTGAACACAGTGATAGTGCTAACAAGAGAACCCTGCCCTGAGGGCCAAGATAGGAAGGAAAGAAGAAAGACTACACTGTTCATATAAAGTGCTGGACCTGAAATCAAAGAGCTCTGAATGTTTTCAAGCTACTGGCTGGAGTAGGTAGGCAGCTGGCTGTCCAACTGCCCACTGGCTAATCAGGGCGGTCAGTCTCACTCCAGGGCACAGTTCTCTTCTATCTCAGTCAGGAACTACCCAGATGAGGTTAGGTACTGGGCAGGGGGAGGGACAACAGCATGCCAGGACTACCTCATACACCCCTGCCTGATCGTTTGGAAAAGAAGAATAAAATTAAGTTCCTGAGAGTGGAGTGCCTGGACATTACTCTGAAACAGTACAGACAGGCCTGTTTGAGGTTTAACATCAAAATAAAAGCATCTAAAGGGGCTAAGGTTTCAGTGTAAGTCTGTACACGGAAATAGTTCATGCTATTTCTGCTGGGGAGTTAAAAAGATTTTTTAAGTTATAAAAATACTTTGACTGTGACCTTTAGAAAAACAATATAATTATTTTGACTCTTCCAAATATAATCCTTGAGATATTTTAAATAGCAGGCAGCATTATTAGAAAAGGCAAATAATGTTTAAAAATAAATTAAGCTATAGGCTAAGGGAGCAATGGGCATTATGACTGCTCTTTAGAGAGCTACAAGATTCATGACTTCATGTTTAATAAAAATGTCACAGATGCACCAAGATGTTTTTGGGACTTCATGCATTTGAAAAGAATGATTTAAACATAACTTTTACACAAACGAGAGAAAATGATTTTCTAAAACTACTAGGACACTATAATAAAAAAAAAAACCAAACCCGTTGCTGTCGAGCCGATTCCAACTCATAGTGACCCTACAGGACAGAGGAGAACTGCCCCATAGGGTTTCCAAGGAGCACCTGGTGGATTTGAACTGCTGACCTTTTGGTTAGCAGTTGAACTTTTAACCACTGCACCACCAGGGTTTCCAAGACACTGTTTAATAGTCAGGTTAAAATACTATCAGTACTACAGCATCTTTGGCCCTCCAGTCTCCATTATTTAAATAGTTATGTTTTTTTTCTTTTTTGGTCTTTTTTTTCCCCATAGGTCCAAGACTTAGACAAATTAGTCACATGCCAGAAACTGAGGAATGATCTGCATTTTTTGTACATTTCCTAACTTACTAATATTGTTCAGACATTAGGAAGTAGGCAATTTTGATGCCCACCCTCTCAGTTCCACCTGCCCGCATTTAACTCACTCAATCTGACCCCCAAGAACACCACTATGACCTCGGCTCACACTTCACTCTCAATACTAAGCATCTACTACATTACTTCACAACTGAGAGAAAAAATCAGACAATAAGTACCCTGGCAAGGACACCAAATTAGAACCAGTTTCTAATTTCTGTGAAAAATTCAGGTAAAAATGAATTCAAATAAAAATGATGTACATACCTGTACCACAGGATCTTTTGGTTGGTGTGATTAACGAGACATGAGCTGTGTCTGTGCATGGCCCACCTAGAAGCAGAAAGGCAGGCACATCAGTCAGGACATAGCTTCTACATGCCCGCACTTGCTACTGGGACACACAGGAACCTAAAAAGAGGTCAACCTGCAAATATCCATGAGGAAAGGTAGTAAGAAAGGTGGTGGGGTTAATTATAAGGACCTAATTTTAATTCAGTAATTTAGTCTACTGATCCATAGTCTTTCTATGTTATAACATGCTTTTCAGAAAAAATAACTGAGAGTCTCACATAATGTTAGGAAGTTAAAGGTTAAAATTTTCACTAGAGTTCAGATCCAGGTGAGAGGAAATCACCCTAAGTCTGGGGAGCTAAGTTCTTCCACAGAGAAATAAAAGAACTGCTACCTCTTAGGCTGACTTCAGTGGTCACTCTATCTTTGAATTTATTGCAAAACTAGCTTCATTTAAAGGGAGGAATTCCTTAAGGAACAACAAACTGCTTGACAGAAGAAATAAAGATCATTTTAATATGTAAGGAGAGCATTGCTGACCGAGAAAAAATATCTAGTTTAATTATAAGAAGTATGATATGAAGAGGGCCTTTATGGAATTTTGGTGGGCCCAGGGATCTGGCGCATAGCTGTAATTCAAGAGTATGCAAGACATATAAATTATTTAGTGATGAAGGCTTGAAAAGCAATAATTGCACTCTGCAGAATTAGTCACTAACAAATCCTGATGCTGATATTGACACAAACTCCCACACACCCCCAACCATGCTCTACTCTCTGAAATACGAAGTTACTGTATAAATACTCAGACCAGTGGTTCTCAACGTGCCCTGGAACAGGCATTGGTGATGGTCAGAAAGAAGCAGAACACACCAGCAAATATTATACATGTATTTTAAAAAGGCTCCCCAGATAATTATGATTAACAATGGGGGAACATGATTACTTGGTGTGGTTGTATATTACCTATGGCAACTATCATTCACCTCCCACTGAAGTTACACACTGAAAAGGAAGGAAAGATGGAAAGAGCTCTGAGATCCGTTTCTAGAGTTTCTCTCTCTGAGATCCATGGGTTTAGGGGCCTAAAGATCCCAGTTATGAAATTCACCATTAGGCCACTCTTTCCATGCCAAAGCCATAACAGCAGCAATGCTCAAAACCTGTTGCCGTCGAGTTGAATGAGACTCACAGCGACCCTACAGGACATAGTAGAACTGCCCCACAAGGTTTCCAAGGAGCGGCTGGTGGATTTGAACTGCTGACCTTTTGGTTAGCAGTCGAGCTCTTTATCACTGCACCACCAGGGCTCTGCAGCAATCCTCAGTGGGTGTAAAAAGACAGAGGGGAAGGGGAAAAAAAAAAAAAAGGAAGAGAAACCAAGTAAGTGCATTGTTAACTTCAAAGAGCACTTAGCAAATACTATGTGCCATGGCTGTCAGTCTACACTCAGGGAGTTTACAATCTTAGGAAGAGAAAATTTATGTACATAAATAGTGAATAATAAATGACAGCAATAAAGAGCTGGATGGAAAATGATCAAGTACCAAACCATACAGTATAGGTAATAAATGCTAACTGCAAGCAGGAAGAAGGAAGTTCATCACTGGCCAGCATTACCTGGAAATGCTTCCCAAGAATTTGAAGGCAAGAATAAACTGGAGAATTTAGAAAAGCCAGGTCAGAAGAGCAGGGCATTTCAATTGAAAATTGTTCTACAAATGTCACATTCACCATAGAAAGCTTAACCTACTAAAGTTCTAGAGGTCCAAATAGGCAACTGTGACATGGAAACAGGCAATATGAAAGTAGATAAGGAGCTGCAGGAAAACGTAACACAGGCTCTACAGTCTCCAGAACCCTCTGAGCACTGGCTTCTACAGCTCCATAAAATCATGTAGCTTCTGCTTCCATGTTATAGATAGATTAAACAGACAGACAGACAGATAGATACTTAAAAAAAAATTTACGCATCCTTCTTTCTTGGAAAATACGGGGTTTATAGAAGACTCAATTTAAGTCCTGCTATCGGTCCCTACTTGCTGAATAATTCTGGATTAAGTGATTTTCAGTTTCTTTAACCAAAAAATGGAGATAATAAAAATGCCCACAAGCCACTGGGTTGATGAGATCATCTATACAAAAAGACTTCATAAACTATAAAGCTTTATATTATGTATCATTATCACCTTCTCCTCCACCAGATTTTATGTTCCCAGGGGTCAAGACTCACATTGTTATCTACTCTTGGGTCATGGCTATATGGACAGTGGGTACTTAATGATGCTCATTAAGTAGCCACTTCAAGCTGCTTGATTTAAACAGGAAAATAATGCACGTTTTTTAAAACTTTTTTTTTAACTGAGGTATGACATAAGTAAATAGACTGAAGTACTAGAATGAAGTGCACACATTTTAAATGTACACTGGAGGGGTTTTAACATATATACACACTTGTAAATGCCATCAGATCAAATAGTAGAACATTTCCAGCACCCAGGAAGTTCAGGGGAGCATCGCCGGAAATTTTGATGCAACAGGATGGGGTAAGGCATAAGAGATTAATGCACATTTTTAAACCACCTGAGCACAATGTAAGTATTAACAGATCAGTTAGTTCCAATCTCTGAAAAGATTGCCAGGATCGCTGAGTACCCATAACACAGTGAAATGCACAGAGCATAAGAGTCAATAACGGTTTAACTACCCAAATATTTTTTTAAAGGACATAAAATAATTCATTCAGCAAAATTTTAAGAGAAGGGAGAAACAGTCAAGTAAAAAATCCTAAAGAATTTTGGCTAAGACTCATGAATTAACAGTCCCATGTTTGCAAATGTCCAAGATGACTATTAAATAAGAATCTTTATCTCATCAGTACGTTGAGAGTTTATTCTTTTTTCAACTCCTAGCAAATGAATTTCTGTAGGTTTTGGCAAATACGCCAATAACTTTAAGGCTACCTAGCATATCGCAACATGCATCATCATGAAAGTGTCCTCCAGAGAGCTTATTAAACAACCCAATCCAATGTGTTCACTACATTATAGTAATATACAAATGGAACCACAGTTGAGCCAAGACAAATTTGACAGCAAGAGTAACTGGCAGTGACAATATATTCCAGCTTTGATAATTAGGCAATATTATAAACAGAGAGCTTGGAATAAAGTTTGGTCTGGCAAACTATAACCTATGAAACACTTTAAAATCCAGAACAGAAGCATGGGAGCACAGCAAATATACTCTACACTAATTGTGCCATCACCCAAAACTCCTATACTCTCAAAAAAAAGGGAGTAGTCACAGGAGATTACGGTATCTACCTTTACATAATCAATTCCAAATCAACTCTGCTAAAACGAATGCAGGAAATTAAGGGACGCTAAAGGGAAATCTTTGAAGGTTTTTGTCCACTACAATAGAAATAAAAAACAGATCTCATGTAGTCATCGCAAACAAAATAATTTTGAGAGCTGATGGTAAGGAATCAAAGTCAGAACATTTGCTCCATTCAAAGGAATGGAGTTGGCTTTTCTGAGCTTTCTAATGCCACAGTGGGAACTGAGGGAGGGGCTATGGCATATGACTCCATACATCATTGCAAACTCTGCTCCTATTTTGGCCTTTCTTCCTCTTCTTTCCAAGTAGGAGAGTAAACAGAGTAAGAACTAATAACTGAAGAGTGAGGTGAGGGAATTTCTTCATAATCATAGGCTCTACAGATTAATGTAGCGTGTGTGCGCGCGTGCATGCACGCATGCCTGTGTGCGTACACACATATACGTACACACGTGTACGTTTGGTGGGATCAATCTGTGGAAAATAAATGTTTCTAAGCACAGAACAACTCAAACCATTACACTTCAGTCTACATTAGTAGCAACTGAGTTTGGAACAACAGTTTTGGGTTTTTTAATATAAAAAAAAATCATATTTAAAGTTCCTTGCTCAATGTGACAGGCCCTCTGGGGATTCTGAGCCAGATGATATCAAAATTACCAAACCTGAACTAATTTTTAGTCAATTATTTTGAGTGCTTTCTGCTTGCCTCCCACCACCCCCCTTTTCTTTTGCTAAAGCAAATAGCTGAAATTTTTTTCACATTTCTTCATTATCTGGAGATACTGAATAACAGACATTCATCTTGCATTAGATATTATATTCAGAGGACTTTTTCCAGAAATAATGTGAAGTTTCAACAATTTAGAGTTTGGAATTTGCAAACAAATAAGGCTTGTGGAAGCTTGTGCTTTGTGGCTAGATGAAGTCTGAATATGTTACCTTTTCTTTTAGGAACGTTTCTATTCTTGTATTAAAGGTGTCGTACATAATGCAGCCCTATGGATCGCATTTGGAATTCCACATGAAAGCCATGAAACGAAATTCTTCAGCTGTACTCCCAACAAGTAGAAATCTTTATAGCTTTGCGATAGCAAAGTGGATTTTCCAGGGAAAACAGTACTAATTTCAGCCCAGCAAAGTTGAAGATGGGGGTCAAACCTGCATACTAACATACAAACCAACAAATCAGAAGGACTAACTAAAGGTATCCCATTAACTATCAACACTCACATTTTAAGCCACAGTAGCAGAATTCTTACATATTCTTTTTCAGCCGCCTATACTGAAGAGGCCTGGTGGCACAGTGGTTAAAAGCATAGCTGCTAACCAAAAGGTCGGCAGTTTGAATCCACCAGCACCTCTTTGGAAACCCTATGAGGCAGTTCTACTGTGTCCTATGAGTCAGAACTGACTCGACTGCAACAGGTTAACAGGTTTGGCTTTTTTTTTTTTTTTTGTCTTTTTCGGGGGAGGTTTATACTGAAGTTCATGGGTGGTGCAAATGGTTAACACACTCGACTGTTAACCAAAAGATTGGGGGTTTGAGTCCACCCAGCGGCGCCTTGAAAGAAAGGCCTTCTGAAAAATCAGGCATTGAAAACCCTATGGAACAGTTCTACTCCGACACACATGGGATCACCATAAGTCAGAGTAGACTCAATGGCAACTGGTACAGTTACACAGTTACTGAGCATGTCAAAAAACCCCGGCTACCCATGTGAATCCCACAGGCTGGCTACAGTCTATGACTCAAGGAGAAAGTAAAGAACACTGGTCTGGCGGATAGCTGCATTTATGCTAGCAATCATCTTAGGCATTCAAAACCTAAAGCTGGGTAAATACAGAAAAATAGTATTTCTTCTTAACCTTGCAAATAGAGATCAACAATCTACTCGGAAAGATTTTGTTAAAACAGCTGTGATGACTGGTTATTTTTGGCTCCTGGTTCCAGTAGCCCTTATTGGCTACAGTTACACCATGTTACAACATCAATTAGGAAAAATGGATTGTCAGGAAGTCAGTCAGCTAAAAATTGCCAGAAGCTTAATAATCAAATAAATATTCTACTATCAGCCCTTTCACGGTAACTGCAAATCATTAATACACAAAAATAGCCATGCCTTTTGCAGATTTATAACACTTCAATATTCTTGCTTAATTAACATGACATTTACATAACAGTATCTAATTAATTTCCAACTAAAGGCTCTGTGGGCTAATTAGAAATGTATCATCCTTTTTTAACCAGCTTGTCAATTCCACTCTATCATGATCTGTACACTGTTTACCTTTGCAGCATCTCACTTTTCCAGGCTTACAGTTCTAAAGGTGATATCAGACAACAGATTCAAGAGCTACAATTATTCCCCTTCTCTAGGGATTCAGAATATCTTATCAAGAGTTTCTTGATGGGACTTCTTAAATTAGGAGAAAAAAAAAAACTATGCAATGAAGATATGAAATAAACTCCACACTGCCTCTTGATGTAGCATGTCAAGAATGAAAACTTACTTTTAAAAAATATTCAAAGAACCTACACTTCTTCAGCGGTAAAATTTTCCTTCCTTAAAAGCCTTAGACATACATGTAGAGATTTAAAATAGTAAAGAATTAATAACAAATAAGTATCAGGAACAGATCAGAATGCACAATAAGTCATTTCTTCACAGAAGAAAACCCTATCTTCCAATTTCCTCTACACCTGCAATACATGAATTGTTTTAATCAGAAAGGACACACCTAATCTGTCTACATGATTGAATTTGAAAAGCACCAACGATTAAAAACAAGGATACATAAAGATATAATGAGCAGGAATCTAAGTTTACAGGAAATCTTCAGCACAGATAATAGCCCTCTCATTTCTCCAAATGAAACTTCCAAAGGAAACCATTTACAAAGCTTGTTACAAAATCTAAGTGTTAATCTTCCAGTTAGAAGTTCTCATCCTAACTCACTGCATGATCTCTGACACCATCATTTAGATGGAATTAGGAATTCACGAGAAAAGGGCTTTCAAGGTGGGCCAGAACTTGCTGCTGATAGCTATCTATTTTACTCATAAAATGCTTCTCTACTCCCTCTTCTCCATTCCCCTAAATACACTGCTGAGCAGCTCTACAAATATTATGGTGTGTACATGTGTGTGCATGCAAGTGCTTATTAGCCTATCTGGTCAATAGAATTTTAAATTCTCCCACACCATCTTCTCCAGCAAACAATACTAAGCGCAGAACTAACTCAGGAATGCTTTCCACTTGCCCAGTACTGTCCGGCTCTTTTTTTTTTAAAAAAGAAAAACAAAATTTTTATTAGGCATTGGTGAAATAAAACATTTGCTGTTGACTTTAAAGAAATTTTATTGTGGCAAAATATATAAAACATGAAATTTGCCATTTTAACCATTTTAAGTGTATGGTTCAGTGGCATTAATTATATTCACAATGTTGTGCAACCATCAACACTACCTATTTCCAAAACATTTTCATCACCCCAAACAGAAACTGTGTACCCATTAAACAATCATTCTCCATTTCTTCCTCCCCTCAGGCCCTGGTAATTATTAATCTACTTTCTGTCTCTATGTATTTGCTTATTCTAGATACTTCATATAAGTGGGATCATACAATATTTGTTTTTTTGCAGTTTATTTCACTCAGTATAAATTTTCTGAGGCCCATCCAGCTTGTAATATGTATCAGAACTTCATTTCTTTTTATGGCTGAATAACATTCCATTGTAATATTATACCACATGTTACTTATCCGTTCATCTGTTAATAGACATTTTGGTTGTTTCTACCTTTTGTCTATTGTGGTCTTGGGGACCTCAATTAGGGCCTACATTTTGAGAACTACTGTTATAGAACAAAAAAGTGAACCTAAAGGTTAACATATTTTCCAATTTTCCCACACTCTCCTCACAGCCCAACTCGCTTACTGTAATAAGAGACCCAAATGATACACTAGTACAAATAATGGTAAAACGTTTGCCCACTCTCAACAAAATGTCAATATTCAAGTAAATAAAGGCATACGGATAGTGGAATAAACTCTACAGTTAGAATTTCAAACCAGTACATTCTATTTCTGCTACCATGTAGGAAGATTATAAAAACATACTTCATGGAATTCAAAGAATTCTGGGCAAGCAGTTAAATATGTTCTATTTCAGTTTTTCAGACATGGTCTCTCACCTAGAACTCTCAACGCCAAAGCAGAGTTTCCTATATATTAAGATGCTGAAAAATACTCACCATCAATACTCCACAATGTGATAAAGCCCCACAGCAATTAACAACAAAATTCTAAGACACCACCATCTTGAGGATCAAAATTGGTACTCTTTTTGAGAGGTCAAATATCATCTGGCTAATAAAGTCAGTTATATTTTTGAACACTGTTTTGTTTCTCTCTTGTGACAAAGCATATTTAATATGGATATGAAATCAGGGGCTGTCACCTCTCCAATTTAGGCTTCAGCTCTTTTTACAGGCTTAACTAAGATTCAACTCAGATTTCTGCATTTGCATTTTACCATCAACACAAGCATGATTCTATAACAACATCAATGGAGAAACTACTCAACACTGGAAGAGCTTTTATTTATTTATTTATTCTGACATAGCAACGTTCAGGCACCTAGAGCATTCTCATAAATCCTGGCCTGCGTCAGCCACTGAAGAAGGCTGCAATGCCTTCCTCAGAAAGGGAAGTTCTTTGTGCATGTTCTTCATAAGAGGCTTCAGAGAACATGGAAAAAGACAGCTATTTAGGCCGTAGATACTGCTCATGGCCTTCTGAAAGGAATTTTGAATACAGGTGCCCTTCTTCCCTGCCTCTTTGCTGAGCCTGTCCTATTTTGCAGCCTGTACCACAGCTGGCAATGTATTCAGAGTGACACTGAATAAACGGTACTCTCGACCAACTTTCTTGTTTTACAGAAGTGAATACTGGCAGGTCTTACTAATAGGACCTCTCCTTGCAACTCATAGTTGAAAATGGACCAACTTTCTTGTTTTACAGAAGTGAATACTGGCAGGTCTTACTAATAGGACCTCTCCTTGCAACTCATAGTTGAAAATGTCATAATTTGAATTACACAGTGAAACATTTATATTGGTATTTTGGAATTTAAAAAATTCCTTACCAACAAGGCATTCTATTGTGTTTATTAAAGAATTATATTTTGATGGATAAAAAGTGAAATGGTTTATGAAGTAAGAGAGCACATGAATACAAAATGCAAAGTTACATTTAGTTATTTTTTTGGTATTGGCAGCTCTGCATTTTCAGAGTGAAGTTCACAAACAATTAAAATATATTCATGGACAGTTAAAATGACTACTTCTAACGCACCCAAATAGATGCCCCTATTGTAACATGAATTTTTCAGTCAAATACTTCTGTCATAATAAAGTTGAGACCTAGTTTAAAGTCAACATAGTGTCACCCAGAACCTATTATCTATGCAAAAACAGTATGACAACTGCAAAGGGCTAAAGCTGTGTGAAGTGTGGTTGTTTACTGTGACCTTTACCTTCACAGCTAAGTATGAGCATTTAATTTAATAAGAAAAAAAATCTTTATTTGCAGAAAGGGGGCAGTGATGATGATGCTTCAAAACCTAGTCTGAACATCAATAACTGTATAATCTCATAGGTGCCTGAAGAAATCTTTATGGAAAACTAACCTTTCAGATTTGCAGACTTCTTAAAGGACCCCTTGAAAATCAGTGTTAAAAGTTTGCTACTCGTTTCTCTTGCCCTAGGGGGAAATTCAGGTGATAAAAGAACTACCTATGAGCAAAAATTGTTACTTTAACACGCAGGTGGCTATTTGCAAGGCTGGGGAGGTGGGGAGCAGTCTTCTGTCATTCCAAAAGCTCCGTCAAAAGAGATGAATCATCACTACATCAAGACAATCAAATTTCAAAATTCTGCTTAAACAAAAGAAAAACCTGCCTTTAATTTTAGTTGCTTCATCTTGGAGTTACTGTATGTCACAGAAAATAATGAAAGAATATTAAGTAGTCATTCAAAATCAGGTACAGGCAATAAAACAAGCCCCTCAAAACATGAAGTAAGTTTCTGAGAGTTAGAAAAATAAAAAAGAAACTTTTCTAAATATTTAAATCAGTAAGCATTTACTAAGTATTGCCGTACCAAGCATTATGCTAGGTGCTCTGGGGCAGAACAAAAAAAATTCCAGTTTCTGTTGCGTAGACTCTGACTCATGGAGACTCCACACGTGTCAGAGCAGAACTGTGATGCAAAGTTTGCTGATTTTTTGGAAGTACATCACCTAGCTTTTCTTCCAAGGCACCCCTGGGTGGACTTGAACCTCCACTCTATTGGTTAAGAGTTGTTGTTAGGTACCGTTGAGTCAGTTCCAGCTCATAGCAACCATATGTACAACAGAATGAAACACTGCCTGGTCCTGCGCCGTCTTCACAATCGTTATGCTTGACCCCATTGCTGCAGCCACTGTGTCAATCCATCTTGTGGAGGATCCTCCTATTTTTCGATGACCCTCTACTTTTATCAAGCATGATGTCCTTCTCCAGCAACTGAGTGACAATTAACAGTAAAGCATGTTAATCATTTGCACCACCTAGGGACTCCGGGGATCCCTGGTGGTGCAGTGGTTAAGAGCTTTGCTGCTAACTGAAAGGTCTGCAGTGCGAATCCAGCCACTGCCTGGAAACCCTATGGGGTGGTTCTATTCTCTCCTACAGGGTCACTGTGAGTCAGAACTGACTCAATGGAAATGGGTTTTTTTTTGGGGTGGGGGTGGGGGACTCCAGGGCAGAGGAAAGCAGCATAAAATAAATCCTCTGCTAATTTTGGACTCAGTCTTTAAACTGGTACAGAGGAGAGATGACATTCTTATATCAAAGAGAACCATCCAAGACAATATGTAATTAGATGTTACAGATAAGTATAGGAATTCCTTGAGGGAAGCAATCTGTGTAGCTGAAATGTTTTTGAGCTGGGTCTTGAAGGGCATGAAAAAAGCTGAGTGTCTTTTGGAGAAGCGAGGGTCTGGTTTGGTTGAGAATTGAGTGTCAGTACCCGGAAGGGCAGGCAGGTTAAGACACAGTGAGGTTCCAGATTATGGAAGAAAATACCTGATACAAGATTAGGAATCTGATGACCAAAAAGGTAGTGATCCGTCAATGAAATAATTTCCTTTTTTGTTTAAGATGATATCAATTAGAGTTTCATTTGACAGGTCTTATGGCCTGGGAAGACTTTAGATGCAAGGAGAACAGTCTGATGATTATGGCTGTAATCCTGTGAAAATACAATGGTGGCAGTGACAACTTCCCAGGCCTTTAATATTTTTCCAGTGAGCTAAAACCAAGGAGCCCTGGTGATGCAGTGGTTAAAGTACTCAGCTGCTAATCGGAAGGTTTGCAGTTCAAACCTACCAGCTGTTCTGCAGGAGGAAGATGTGGCAGTCTGCTTCTGAAAACATTTACAGCCTTAGAAACCCTATGGCGGTAGTTCCACTCTGTGCTATAGGGGTGCTATAGACAAAATCAAGTCAACAGTAATGGGTTTCTAACTAAACACAAAAAACCAAACCTGCTCCCATAGAATACATCCCAACTCATAGTTAGAGGATCATAAAGACAAACTAGGAAACAGAAACAAGATTAGAGTAGATAAGAATACATTTTATATAACCCAGCAGTTTTTGAGCAAGGTGTTGTTCAGTTTTCATGTATTTGATTTTTTTTTTCCTTGCTTTTTCTGTTATTGATTCCTACTTTTATGGCTTTATGGTCAGAAAAGATGCTTTCTAATATTTGGATCCTTTGGATTTTGTTAAGGCTTGCTTTATGGCCTAATATGTGGTCTATTCTGGACAATGTTCCAAGTGCACTGGAAAAGAAAGTATACTTGGCTGCTTTTGGGTGGAGTGTTCCGTATATGTCTGTAAGATCAAGTTGGTTGACTGTGGCATGTAGATCTTGCGTGTCTTTATTGAGCTTCTTTCTGGATGTTCTGTCCTTCACCAAAAGTGGCGTGTTGAAGTCTCCTACTATTATTGTGCAGCAGTCTCTCTTTTCAATGCTGTTAGGAGTTTGTTTTATGTATTTTGGAGCCCCGTCGTTGGGTGTGTAAATATTTATTATGGTTATGTCCTCCTGGTGTACTGACCGTTTAATGTAGTGTCCTTCCTTATCCTTTGTGGTTGACTTTGCTTTAAAGTCTATTCTGTCAGAAATTAATACTGCCATTCCTGCTCTTTTTTGAGTGTTGTTTGCTTGATATATTTTTTTCCATCCTTTGAGTTTTAGTTTGTTTGTGTCTTTAAGTCTAAGGTGTGTCCCTTGTAGGCAGCATATAGACAGATCATGTTTTTTTATCCATTCTGCCACTCTCTGTCTCTTTATTGGTGCATTTAGCCCATTTACATTCAACATAATTATTGATAGGTATGAGTTTAGTACTGTCATTTTGATGTCTTTTATTTAATGTGTGTTGTTAACAGTTTATTTGCTGAGTCTTTATGTTTTTCTTGTTTTTTATTTTGACATGTAGGATTGTTAGTTTCCTTTGTGGTCACCTTAATATTTACCTCTGTTTTTCTAAGTTTAAACCAATCTTTTATTTCTTCATATCGCCTTGACTTCTCCATATGAAAGATCTATGACTACATCATTTATTCCCTCTTTTTTGTTTTAATGTTGTCATCTTTTACATATTGATGTCTCTGTTTCCCTACTTTCAGCGTTTTAGCTTTGATTCATTTTTGTGACTTCCCAATCTGGGTTGATATCTGGTTGTTCTGTTCTATGTTCTAGTCTTGGGTTGTTATCTGATGTTATTGATTTTCTAACCGGAGGACTCCCTTTAGTATTTCTTGTAATTTTGGTTTGGTTTTTGCAAATTCTCTAAACTTTTGTTTATCTGGAAATGCCCTAATTTTGCCATCATATTTAAGAGACAGTTTTGCTGGATATATAATTCTTGACCGGCAATTTTTTCTCCGCTAAGTCTCTATATATGTCATCCCATTGCTTTCTTGCCTGCATGGTTTCTCGTGATCAGTCAGAGCTTAGTATTATTGACTGTCCTTTGTAGATGACTTTTCGTTTATCCCCAGCTGCTCTTAAAATTCCCTCTGTATCTTTGGTTTTGGCAAGTTTGATTATAATATGTCTTGGTGACTTTCCTTTGGGATAAGAATAAGTTTTAGTTTTATGTACTTGGTGCAGTATTAAGGGCATCTTTAATGGAAAATTAAAAAAAAAAAAAAACACTATGAATAATCTTGTTCAATTAAATTTAGAACTCTAGATGACAGGTATGTTTTTGTAATAAGTATTAATTACCAAAACAAGGTGGGAAATATAAATGATCCAATAATCATATAAGACATCAAAGAGGTTTTCACAAGATCTACTTGGAAAAAAGATATCAGTTTACTCAGTTTTATGAATAAGTCCTTCAAACTTTCAAAGAATAGATACGTTATATAAATAATGTCAGAGTGTAAGACAAAAAGTTGTGTCAGGGCACAGGAAAAGATGAAAAGCATGAGATTAATGTAACTGATACCAAAATTAGACAGAAATGGCATACCCACTACACTTAAACACACACATACACAAAATTAACTCTTATTTATTAAAAAGATGTAAATTTTCAAATAACATTTTGAATCCAGCAGTATGCTAAAAGAATTAGCAAGGCTTATTCAGGGAACGCAAAGATGGTTTAACACTGGAAGTCTATTAAGCTGAGATTACATATTTAAGGAGAAATACTATATAACCATCTCAACAGATGCTGAAAAAATGTTTTATAAAATTCAACATTCATTTCTGACTAAGAAAAATAAACCAGCAAGCTATATATAAGATTCTTAATGTGATAAAGAATATTTACAAGAAATCTACAGCAAATACTTTATTTGTGAAATAGTAGAAGTAGTCTCGCATTAGAGTCAGGAATAAGAAAAGAAAAAAAAAACAATTATAAAGCTGTAAAGAAGAAATTCTGGCAAGAAATGTATAAGGTCTATATTAAGAAAAATCTTTGCTAAGAATATATAAGAAAATTTGAATAAATGAAGACAAACTATATTCCTATAGCGGAAAACTCAAGAAAGTGAATAAAAATGTCAGCTATTTTCAAATAAATCTATATATTCAATATAATCCCAATCAGAATCACATTATAATTTTTAATACTTGACAAGCTGAATATAAAATTCACCAAGAAGAGAAAATATATAAGAACAGCCAACAACTTAGAAAAAGACAAATTAAGGGTAATTAGCCCTATCAGATTGGAGCCCTGGTGGCGCAGTGGTTAAGAGCTACAGCATGCTAAGGCTGCTAACCAAAAGATCAGCAGTTCAAATCCACCAGCTGCTCCTTGGAAACCCTATCTATGGAGCAGTTCTACCCTGTCCTATAGAGTCCTATCAGATACCAATACATATCACAAAACTATATTCCAACCTCAGGAATACACAAATAGCCCAATGAAACAAAGTCAAGAGCCTAGAAATAGATTCATGTTCATAAAAATTAGAGTGGCATTTTAAACCAGTGGACTATTCAACGAATGGTTTTGGGATAAGTGGTTATTCATTTGGCAAAAAATAAAGGTAGATCATTATATCTCATATATACAAAACAAATTCCAGATAGGTTTAAGAGCTAAATGTAGAAACAAGTAAACTATAAAAGTATTGAAAGTATATAGAAAAATATTTTTATTATCCTGTGGAGAAAGCTTCCAAGCAAGAAACAAACCTAGAAGCCAAAACATCAACAGAGTTTAATAAACAAAATTTTAAATTTCTAATGGAATGCAAGGCACCTAAATGAAAGTTAAAAGCAAAGTGCTACACCAGAAGAAAATACTTCCAATATATGTAACAGACTTACTGTATTTTTACACAACTAACACGTGTCTTTTATATTTGTTTGCCAGTTGCTCCTTCCCCACCCATGGAGGTATTTTGTAAATATGTTATGCAAATTCTTTTTTAAATACAGCAACATGTTAAAAAAAAAAAAAAAAAAAAACTGGCATAGCAGTGCTTAAGAAAATAATTCCTAGGAGGAGTGAGTGGCTGGCAAACAAGAAGGAGGGTGTTATTTGTGTAAAAATACAGTATTATCCAGGATATATAAACAGTCTCTACAAATCAGTAAGAAAAGGACAGATAATAAAAAATAAGCAAAGAATATGAACAGGCAAATCACTGGAGCCTTATGAATGGCTAATAAACGTAGGAAACAGTGCTCGATCTCACTGACAATGTCAAGAAAATGCAAGTTAAAAATGGGCTATTCTTTTGTCAAAGTTGTCAAAAAATAAATAAAAATAAAGCAAAAAAAAAACACACCTACTGTTTGTTAAAGTGTGTTAAATCATCACTCTCAAACACCATTCGTAGGAGTACAAAGTGGTATAGTAATTTTGGAGTGTAATTTAACCACGTACATAAAAAATTAAAATATACATATTCCCTGACATTCATTTTTCTTCTAGGTATTTATCATGGAAAAATGGTATGTGCACCATTAGTCATGTATAAAAATGTTCACCTGACATAGTATTATAGTGAAATATTAGACATAGCCTCAAGGGTAAAGAATAAAAAAATAAATAAATTATACTATGGAATGCTATGCAACAGTTTAAAAAGAATTGGGCAGATCTCTACGTGCTACCCTGTAAACATCTCTAAAATAAACGTTAAATAAAAAAGCAAGTTACAAAAATAAAATAGCATGTTCTCATTTATGTAAAAATAAACAAAACCTCATATGTATGTAAATATGTACATACTTTCATAGAAAAAACAAGATACATCCCAAACTGAAAACACAGGGGAGTTCTTGGGTAGCACAAACAGGCAAGCTTTCGACTACTAGCTGAGAGGTTGGCAGTTTAAACCCACCCAGAGGCACCTGGGAAGACAGGCCTGGTGACACGCTTCCAAAAGTCATACAGTCTTGAAAACCCTGTTCAACAGTTCTACTCTGCACACATGTGGTCATGACGGCAATTAACAACAAGACAGCATCTCCAAAAGGAGTATGTGGCAAACGTGGAGGTGATGCTGAAGGAGTAGTTTCACCTTCTGTTCTATATAAACCTCTAATTCTTTTTAAAACTGTGACTGTAGTCATGCTTTACTTGTGTACTTATGCTTTACTTGTGTACTTAAAAAATAGGATTAAAAATTTAAAAAAAGAAAAACACATAAGCCAGCAAATAAGTAATTTAAAAATCATGGTTTTGCTTTAATTTGGTTCTTGTTTTGACTAGAAGTTGAAGGTCAAATGACACTACAAGTGTTTAAACAAGTTTCTACCCAACTAACATTATCAAACAGAAACAATTTCTATTAAAAAAAAAATCACTGATGAAACACTTAAGTCCTTGTGTATTTTGACAGGGATTAATTTAATGATCCCATACATTGATTCCTGGTGAATTATAGCCATTCAATTCAATACAGTACATAAGTGTATATCATTATACTGTACTGCAAAGTATCAATCTTTTTAGAACATGGCCCTAATAAAAGCAGCATGCTTTACAGAACCAGCTTCAAGATAAATAAATCCACTGGGGGGGAGAAAACACTTTTAAATTAAAATCAAAAGAGACATTTAAAGTTTGGGCATTCTTCATTATGGGAAAGAATCTTCCACTTTGGGACTATTATATATCAGAAAAGCTCCATCTGTTGTATAATTATCTCTGATAAACAGCCTGATGCTTCGAGCTTCATTAGAGAAAAGGGAAGAGAAAGACACACAGAGAGAACTGTAAATAAATCTCCCCACCATATTTCACGTGAAACCAGCCCAGCAGGAAGTCATAAAATATTTTTTTAATACGCAGTATTTTCTAAATGCTCTAGAGAAGAAGCCAGCCTGTTCTGCCCAATACCTGGTCTTCTGACGTAGGGACAGTCTTAAAAAGGGGAAACTGGTTTCATTTAGAGATTATTAGAAATTTAATTGGTAAAAGCAAACAATCGAACAAATAGCTCAGCCACTTGGTAACAGTAATGTTAATTTTCCAGGGGGCAGACAGGCTTGTCAGGCAGGAACCCAATGCAACAAAGCTCAATGCATGTTCAAAGACTCAAGGACAGTCTAGCAAGAACGTCTGTTAAGATGAGCTACTACTTTTTTTTTTTTAAATCCCCGAGGGAGCAAAGGTATCACCAGGAACTAGTTTCCAAGGAAACAATGGAAATCTTTTGTTCAACCAAATTAATTTAACCACAGATAAAGGATGTTCTCAAATTTCTATTTCCAGAATCATTGTCATATAAAAGGAAAATCCAGTCAGCACTTGAAAATGAAGCTTCAATCATTAAAAATCTTCACTAACACTCTAGTTGGTATAGTTCTCATCTTTTCTCTTTTTTTTTTAGCTAAAACAAAAGCATCCCTCGAGGAAATGCAGCAGAGAAGAATAGGAAAAAAACATGAGGATTATGAATGAAAAAGGCCCAGAGCTGAGTTCTGTCCCTGCTATGTGACTTGAGGCAGATCACCATCCAAGCTTCCTTCTTCTCATCTATAGAATAAAAAAAAAACCCACTGTCGTCAAGTCAATTTCGACTCACAGTGACCCTACAGGACAGAGTAGAACTACCCCACAGGTTTTCCGAGGAACTGCCAGTGGATTCAAACTGCCAACCTTTTGGTTAGCAGCTGTAGCTCGCCGTAGCCCCAAACCACTGTCCCACCAGGGCTCTTCATCTATAGAATAGGAGGAAGACTATCTGACCTAACTATTTTGCACAATGTCAGGATGATGCACGGACATAATGTTTGGCAAAGGGCTCTGCATAATAGGAGTTGGCAAACTCTTCTGTAAAGGGTCTCTGTAACAACTTTGTACCCAACTTTCCTGTTGCAGCACAAAGCAGCCACACACAATTCCTGAACAAATGAACTTGGCTGTATTCCAATACAACTTTATTTTGGACACTGAAATTTGAATTTCATATAAACTTTCACATTTTATTTTTTTAACCATTAAAAAATGTAAAAACCATTCTTCATTCATGAGCCATACAAAAATAGGTGACGGGCTAAATCTGGCCGGAGGGCTGTAGTTTGCCAACTACTGCTATAAATCATGTTACTGTTGTGTGTCATCGAATTGATTCCAATTCACAGGGACCCGACAGGACAGAGTAGAACTGTCCCATGGGTTTCCTAGGCTGTAATCTCTACAAAGGAGCCCTCGTGGTGTAGTGGTTAAGCACTTAACTGCTAGAGTCACTATGAGTCAGAATCAACGAGAGTAATGGGTAACAGACTCTTTACAATCTTTTCTCCTGCAGAGCAGCTGGTGGGTTCAAACCACCGACCTTTCTGTTAGTAGCCGAGCACTTAACCATTGTGCCATCAGGGCTCCTTGTTGTAAACCATAGTAAGTATCTTTTGCTGTTTATTTCTTAATATGTGCCACCACAGAGCTTAGAAGAGTGTTCTGTAGGAGGCAGGCCCTCTTTAACTGCTGTATTAGAATTTCAAAAAGTATTTGAAAACAAGCCCACTTCTTGCCATTAATTTTCCCTAGTAGCAGGTATAGGTTCTTTTCCTCTCCTGTCTAGAAAGAAAACAGACCAGTCAAGTCCCCTCTAACACCTCAATTTCTATCGAATATGCTAGTGGGATTGGGTGGGGGGGACCGACGGACAGGGGGACACCTACACACACAACCTAGGTAGGCATGCACATCGTAAAACTCCCAAACAGGTCATGAGCATGACAACAGGAATGCTGACTTACAAAAGAGATGAAGTGGAGAACATTTTTCATCGTGTAAGTCCAGTCTGTTAAGACTCTGACTTAAGGTGACTGTGTCATTTATAAACAACATAACAACAACTGATTCCAGTGTTCTAACTAAAACTGACATCATCCTTTCTCTCTTCAAAAGCTGGGTCAAGAGAGTTTAATGGCCCAGACAGAGCTGGAAAAAAATGTAGAACAAAATTCTAACTCACAAAAAAAGACGAGACTTACTGGTCTAACAGAGACTGGAGAACCCTGAGTATGGCTCCCAGACACCCTTCTAATTCAGCACTGAAGTCACTCCTGAGGTTCACCCTTCAGCCAAAGATTAGACAGGCCCGTAAAACAAAACAAGACTAAACTGGCACATTTGCCCAGGGGCAAGGACGAGAAGGCAGGAGGAAACAGGAAAGCTGGTAATGTGGGAAGCCAAGGTCGAGAAGGGGTGAGTGCTGACATGTCGTGGGGTTGGCAACCAATGTCACAAAACAGTATGTGTATTCACTGTTTCATGAGAAACCAATCTGCTCTGTAAACCTTCACCTAAAGCATAATTTAAAAAACAGAGAGTTTAACTGTAAGCTGAACACACAGTGGTTCAAAGCAATGATAAACAATGTTACCAGGAAGAGAGAATGGACCTGAAGTTTGTAGTTTAATGAGCTTGGGTAGCCTGGTGGCGTACTGGATAAAAGCGTGGCTTGCTAACGAAAAGAGCAGCAGTTTGAATCCACCAGCTGCTCCTTGGAATCCCTACAGGGCAGTTCTACTCTGTCCTATACGGTCGCTATGAGTCAAAATCGACTCTATGGCAACAGATTTCGTGGTTTTGTTTTTTTTTTTTTTTTGCTGTTTTCTTTCTATTTGTTTGAGTTCTGTAGTTCATGTTTTGATTTTGTCCCTGACTGGCAAGTTATGGAGGTACAAGATGAGCTGTATCTTAGAGGCTCCAGAGCTCATGGCATGTCTAAGTCCAGGCAGAGGAGAGGGGTTATGGGTGAGAAGATGGAATTCTCCACTGAATACAAGATCTTCCTTATATGTCCTTAGAGTGATATGCATGAGCCAGAAAATTAGCCTGATTCCATTCAAAATTTACTTCATCTACTCCATTTGTTCGGAGTCTGCACTTTGCCATCTGTCACGTAAATGCTCATTATGAGGTGGCTTCCTATGAAAGGTCTTTAGTCCTATGGATGTATTTTTATTTCCAATCCTGTTACAATGATTTTTCATGATGGAATAAATAAAGTAACTTTTGGTTATGATTTGGGTTTCCACATACCTTTCTTACCGGAAGAGAACGTGCTGATCTTTGTCAATATAATACTTCTCCGTGTGACAGTTGTATTTCACACTGTGAATTAATTGATTAAAAGCACAGACTCTGATTAAAAGTCACAAATGCCTGAATTTCAGTTGTGGCTTTAGTATCTGCTAGTTTGTGACCGCAGGAAAATTTCTTGCTATCTTTGTGCCTAAGCTTCCTCATCTATAGAATGAGGCTATGATAACATCCACCTCACTGGATTATCATGAGGAAAAATGAGAAAACATGCAAAATATGTATAAGAGGGACTTACACATAAAATGCCCAACAAATGGTAGCTATTGTTATCTGTATCGTGAGCATTCTGGCTGCTTAGACGGTCTGTTGTGGCCTAATGCTGGCATACGCCATCCAATCCACATTCCATCAGGTGAGATTCTGACCAGCTCCAACCTTTCCCTTAGACCAGGAGTTCTTATTCTAATGGTTAAGTGAGTTTTCAATAATTTTTTATGGAAAATTGCATGAATATGGATTGTGTATATTTTTCTGAGACAAGGGGCCATCAGCTTTCATCAGTTCCTCAATTAAGTACATGGCTCCAGAGAGATTTTGAAAAACAAAATAAAACCCACTGACTTAACATTGGAAACATTACCACCACCACCTTCATCTTTTTCCCCTCTTAAATGATGTCTATTCCTGTTCCTGGACCTTAGTAAGTTACAATATTTAAAAAATATCCTTTCTGCAATGTTATTTCAGTATGATGCTTTCCATTTTTAATAGTGCCAGGTTACTTCCATAGCTTGTGCTACTCTCTGTTTACAATGACTTTTCATCATCTTTGTTCACCTTCAACACCAATGTCCTTCTTCAATCATTCCACTCTTTAATTCATAAAACTAAACCCACTGCCCTGGAGTTGATTTCGACTCATAGTGACCCTGTAGGACAAAGCCGAACTGCTCCATAGGGTTTCCAAAGATATAAATCTTTACAGAAGCAGACTACATCTTTTTTCCACATAGCGGTTGGTGGGTTTGAACTGTCAACCTTTTGGTCAGCAGCCAAGCACTTTAACCACTGCACCACCAGGTGTCCATTAAGATGGGCACATGAATCCATATATTAATGTTTCTCAATCTTGGTATTACTGACTTGTCAGGCAAGATAATTTTTTGTTGTGAGGGGCTGCCCTGTGCTATGCAGGATGTCTAGCAGCATCCCTGGCCTCTAGACGTCGCCAAATGTCCACAGTGAGGGAAGAAGGGCAAAATCAGCCCTGGTTGAGAACTACTGATGTATTATAACACGTATATTTAATTTCCCCCTGCTAAAACAGTAAATTCCTTGAGGACAGGGACTATATATAACCTTTACTTTTATATTCTCAATATCACCTAGTACAATGGTTTGGACAGGTTTAGGTAAGTATTTGTTGTCAGCTAACCTTTCTAAAGTTAGTAGACAGAACATTCTGACTTACTACATACCAAAGATTTCTAGACAGTCATTAAACTTGAAACACTAAATTTCAACCTGTTGAATAAAGCTTCTTGAAAGGCAAAAACTACTATGTCATAACATCTCTACAATTTTCAACAAATACTGTTAGTTACAGTTGTGCCTCAATAGGGATGGTTCTAGCATTATAAAGATTAAGTGGACAATGAACTTCCATATCACAGAGATTACAGCAGTATTCTTTCACTGAGGACTCAGAGAAGAGTAACAGAAACCATCTTTTTCCCTTCAAATATTCTATGAAGTATGAAGTGTTATTATCTCATTTAAATACTCAGACATATTCAAGGCCCAAGTAGTGACAGGGCTAAGATTTCAATCCAAGGTTCCTAAATCAGGGTTAAGTTTCCTAGACTAGTGGTTCTCAACCCTTGCTACATTAGAATCCTCTGCAGAGTTAAAAAGAACAGATCCCTGGGGCCACTCCAGACCAACTAAACTAGACTCAGAGAATGGTGCTGAAGCTTAAAATTGTTTTAAAAACCCCCAGTGGATTCTAATGTGCAGTCACTGCCCTAGACTGGTTCAAACCTCAGGTACCTTGAAAGTTAATATAAAAGGCTATCTATCTTTTAGAAGACCTTAAAATTCCATAGAATGACTGAAATGTATTCTCTAATTTGCTGACTGTTGGCCCTATATGTGAGCGTTTATCCTAAACTAAAATAGCTGCTGTCTTTTTTCTGAGACCATATATTAACAGGAAGCTCATGATGTCATTTTTGGGGTGCTCTCCCAACCACCTCACAGTGTCTGAGTACTTACACTCCTCTTTACTTGGTGAAGTTACATTCAGTTCTGTCGGAAGCGGCTGCTGGCTGGGACTAAGAGTTGGTGTGGTTATCGAGGTATTGTTGTTGTCACTGGTGGTCTCTTCAGAAAACAAATCTGATTGGCTGTTACTTGTACTTGGAGTGGAATCATCATCTGGTTGTTTCTTTTGAAAATCTGAAGAAAAAGAGTGAGAAAATTAGTTTAATTTAAGGAGTTCACAATCTTCTTAGTTACTGACAATGTAAATTAGTATAAAACTTACATGCAATAACCACAATAATAAATACAAATCTGGCTGATAAAAACAAGATAGAAGTAAAACACTACTCAAAAACATACAACAAGACTTCCAGGAAAAAGCAAAACTATCCCTATTCACAGATGATATGATCCTATACATACAAAATCCCAAGGACTCAAAAAGAAAGCTACTGGAACTAATACAAGGATTCAGCAAAGTAGCAGAATACAAGAACAACATACAAAAATCAGTCACATTCCTCTATACCAACAAGAACTTTGAAAAGGAAATCAGGAAAACAACACCATTTCAATAAGAAAACAAAAAAATCCATTGTCATGGAGTCGATCCTGACTCATAGCGACGACCCTACAGGACAGAGCAGAACTGTCCCATAGTTTCCAAGGAGCAGCTGGTGGATTCAAACTGCCAACCTTCTGGTTAGCAGCCGATCTCTTAACCACTGTGCCACCTAGCCAACTCAAAAATAAAGTACTTAGGAATAAATCTAACCAGGGACGTGAAAGACTTATACAAAGAAAACTACAAAACACTACTGCAAGAAACCAAAAAAGACCTACATAAATGGAAAAAGATACCATGCTCATGGATAGAGACTTAACATTGTGAAAATGTCAATTCTACCCAAAGCAACCTATGGATATAATGCAATCTCAATTCAAATTCCAACAGCATTCTTTAATAAGATGGAAAAACTAATCACCAACTTTACATGGAAAGAAAAGAGGCCCTGGGTAAGTAAAGCATTACTGAAAAAGAACAACAAAGTAGGAGAACTCACACTTTCTGATCTCTGAATCTATTACACTGCCACGGTAATCAAAACAGCCTGGCACTGGTACAACAGACACACAGACCAACGGAACAGAATTGAGAACCCAAAAGTAAATCCATTCACCTATGGATAGCTGATCTTTGACAAAGGGCCAAAGTCCATTAAATGGGGAAGAGAGTCTCTTTAACAAATGGTGCTGGCAAAACTGGATATTTATCTGAAGAAAAATGAAATAGGACCCATACCTTACACCATATACAAAAACTCACTCAAAATGGATCAAAGACCTAAATATAAAGCCTAAAACTATAAAGATCACAGAAGAATAAATAGGGACAACCCTAGGGGCCCTAATATATGGCATAAACAGTATACCAATCACAACTAAAAAGACCAGAAGATAAACTAGATGAATGGGACCTCCTAAAAATTATGCTCATAAAAAGACTTCTCCAAAACAGTAAAAAGAGAACCTACAGACTGGGAAAAATTTTGGGGCTATGACATATCCAAAAAGGTGTTAATCTCTAAAATTTATAGAAAACTTCAACACCTCAACAACAAAAAGACAAACAATACAATTGAAAAAATGGGCAAAGAATATGAACAGATACTTCTCCAAAGAAGACATTCGGGCGGCTAACAAACACATGAAGAAATATTCACAATCATTAGTCACTAAACCAAAAAAAAACCAAACCCATTGCCCTCAAGTTGACTGCGACTCACAGCAACCCTACAGCCACTAAAACCCAATGCCATTGAGTTGATTTCGACTCTATCGCCACTAGAGAGATGCAAATTAAAACTATAATGAGATACCATCTCACCCCAACATCAATGGTACTAATCAAAAAACAGAAAACAAATGCTGGTGAGATTAGAACTCATACACTGCTGGTAGGAATGTAACATAGTACAAACACTATGGAAAACGATATGGCGCTTCCTTAAAAAGTTAGAAATAAAATACAATGTGATTCAGCAATCCCACTCTTAGGTATATACCCTAGAGAAGTTTTAAGTCGTGACACCAATAGACATATGTACACCCATTTTTGTTGCAGCATTATTCACAATAGCAAAATGTTGGAAACATCCTAAGTGCCCATCAATGGATGAATGGATAAACTGTGGTATATACACACAATGGAATACTATGCAACAATAAAGAATAATGACAAATCCTCGGAACATCTCACAACATGGATGAATTTGGAGGACATTATGCTGAGTGAAATAAGCCAATCATAAAAAGACAAATACTGCATGAGACCACTATTATAAAAAAACAAGAAAAGATTCACATATAGAGGGGAAAAAAAAGCATTCTTTGATGGTTACCAGGAAAGGGAGGGGAGAGAGGGTAAAGTACTAAATAGAAGACACGTGGTAATACGGGGCAAGGGAAAGGCAATACACTGTACGGGGGAAATCAGTACAACATGACAAAGGCAAAGGAAGACACTGAGAGGAACACAAGAACTAACAGCAACTATTGCAATTACTGTAACAGACAATCTGCAACAACAGTATTAACAAACAACAATTTATGAAGGGATACACAGGTAGATAAGTATGCTAAAGAGGCATGGGAGGATGTAAGCGGGCGTACCCACCTGCAGATATAGGTTAGGTCACGGATATCTCTACAGATATATTTGTAGATGTTGCATGTATACTAATATAGACAATAGAATACACAAGGAGCACAGTTATGGAAACTTCTTAGGCACAACTAAACAATTCCTGGGATGAAGATACTAGGCTTGAAGATTAAGGACCACAGACTGGGGGCCATATATGTCAACTGGCATAACATAGTGCATAAAAACAATGTTCTACATCCTACTTTGGTGAGTAGCATCTGGGGGTCTTAAAAGCTTGCAAGCGGCCATCTAAGATACAACTCGTGATCTCTTCCTGTTCAGAGTAAAGGAGAATGAAGATTCAAGGGGGCAATTAGTCCAAAGGACTAATAGACCACACGCACCACAGCCTATACAACCTCGAGACCAGAAGAACTAGATGGTGCCCAGCTACTACCATCGACTGCTCTGACTGGGATCACAACAGAGGGTCCCAGACAGAGCAAGAGAAAAATGTAGAAAAAAGAATCAAATTCATAAAAAAACAAAAAAAGCAGACCAGACTTACTGGCCTGATAGAGACTGGAGGAACCCCCTGACTTGGAATTGCAGCCATTTCCAGAAGCCATCTTCCAGCCAAGCAATAGACAGGCCTATAAGATAAACTATAACACCCGAAAAGAACGTACTGGGTAGAACAAACAATTATATGAGACCAAAAGGGCAACATTTGCCCAAAAGCAAAGATGAGAAGGCAGGAAGGGGCAGGGAAACCAGACGAAAGGCAATGGGGAACCCAGCGTGGAAATGAGGAGAGTGTTGATACAATGTGGGGATTGCAACCAATGTCATGGAACTTTTTGGTGTATAATTTATTGAATGGGAAGCTGATTTGCTCTGTAAACTTTCACCTAAAACACATAAAATATTAAAAAGAAAAAAGTATCAGTTTTGTATTTTCATTATAAACATAAGATATGTTCATTACAGACAATTTAGAAAACAGAGGAAAAATTTTAAGAAAAAAGCGTGAATATTTTGATACATTTCCTTCCATTTTTTTCTAGGTATTTTTTTTTAAAGCTGTGTTCCTAAAGTGAACATATACTTTTTTTGTATTTAAAAAAGCAGTCCATGCTCATTGTGAAAAATTCAAAATACACCTGTCATGGATTGAACTGTGTCCCCTAAAAATATGTGTCAACTTGGTTAGGTCATAATTCCCAGTATCGTGTGGTTGTCCTCCATTCTGTGACTGTAATTTTACGGTGAAGAGGATTAGGATGGGATTGTAACACCCTTACTAAGGTCATATCCCTGATCCAACGTAAAGGGAGTTTCCCTGGGGTGTGTCCTGCACCACCTTTTATCTTACAAGAGATAAAAGGAAAGGGAAGCAGGCAGTACCCAGAGCAGAGCATGCCCTTTGGACCTGGGGTCCCTGTGCGTGAGAAGCTCCTAGACCAAGGGAAGACTGATGACAAGAACCTTCCTCCAGAGCCAACAGAGAGAGAGAGCCTTCCCTGCAGCTGACACCCTGAATTTGGACTTCTAGCCTACTAGATTGTGAGAAAATAAATTTCCCTTTGTTAAAGCCATCCACTTGTGGTATTTCTCTTACAGCAGCACTAGATAACTAAGACAATACCAAAGAGTATAGAATAAAACATTAAAAGTCTTCTGTTTGTCAAACCCCTACTGCCACACTCCTCTCAGAGGCCATCATTATTAAAAAGTTAGTATGTAGCTTTGCAGACCTATCCTATGCATAAACAAACATATTATTCTACAGTTAATATATATATATGAAGCTGGTAGAGGGTGACTGGAGTTAAAGCTTCCCAAGGTCCTTGTACTGTATCCTTAATATTGTTCAGAAGAATGGTAGACATACTGATTTTAATGTTAGACTTTGCACGTTAAAATTTTAAGTGTAATCAGTAGAACCCTGGAAAAAAGGAATAAAGAAAAGTTATTCCAATAGAAGATAGGTAAGAAGGAAAAAGACAGCAGAGAAAAAAGCACAGTAAATAGAAAACATAAAAAGATGGTAGAAATAAATACAAACGTATCTGCAATGGTAATAAATGTCAACAGACTAAATTTACCAGTTAAAAGAGAGGAAAAAAAATCCAGATTGAATAAACAAAATCCAGTTATATATAGTTTACAAGAGACACACTAAAAACATAAGGATAAAGGAGATTTTAAAGTGTATAAAAAAATACAGCAAATATAAATGAACAGAAAGCCAATAATAGCTATAGTACTGTCAGAAAATGTAGAGTTTAAGGCAGAAAATGTTATTTATAAAGAGGATAATCATATAATGGTAAAAAAAAAATTCATCAGGAAGATAAAATAATTCTAAATCTATATGCACCTATTAAAAGCACCTCAAAATATGCAAAGTGAAAATGGTTGTATTTATGAAAAACTGACAAATTTACTATTATAATGGGAAGATTTTAACATACCTAGCCTCAGACAAAATAATGAGTCAAATTAGAGAAGATTAATAAGCATACATAGACCCCTGTACCCAACAATTAAAGAATGAATTATTTTCAATCACATTGAAAATATTTATAAAAACTGACTAAAACCTGCTTAAACCTTGACCACATATTAGGCTATAAGGCAAGTCTCAACCAATGCCAAAGAATGAGTAAGATACAGATAATATTATCTGTCTACAGAGCAATGATTAAGTTAAAAATTGATAAAATTTTACATATTTAAAAAATATACTTTAAATGCATGGGTCAAATCAGAAATTATAAAATTATAAAATATTTATAATTTAATGATAAACTACTCCAAATCAATATCTGGTAAAGATGCACATCCATTACCTACAACCTACTCCTTTTATTCCTATGGGTATGCCTGACAGAAACTCAACACACATGTTCAAGGAGACATGGACAAGGGTGTTAATTATATATCGTTTGCAATAGTAAAAAATCAGAAACAATCTAAAGGTCTATGAATTGTGGTATATTCAAACAATGGATTAATGTACACAGTGAAAACAAATAAGTATGGCCATATACACAATATGAATGAATCTCAAAATCATTATGTTGAAAAATCAAGTCACTAACATAGAAAGCTTGTACTTGCCTAAGCCTTAAAAACAGGCAAAACTCAGTTAATATACTGTTTAGGGATATATATGTTAAAATTAAAGAAAAATTAAGAATAGTGTTTACCTCTTAGGTGGAGGGAATGAGATGCAATGGTTAGAGGCATACAAATATTCAAAGATATAGGTGATGTCTATCAACAGAGAACAGATTAAAATGGTATGTTCTTTTAACAGAATGCTCTATAACAGTTAAAATAAACTAGAGCTCCAAGTATTATGGAAAAATCTCAAAAACAATGCTGAGAGAGAAAAGCAAGCTATAAAAGGATAGAGTACAATATTTATATAAAAATTAGAATGTATTAGAAGTACCACATTTGGATACATAATTACAGTATAAAAACATGCATGGAAATGATACAGCAAATTCAGAATAATTGTTATTTCTTGGGAAAAAGACAGACAGAACAGGAGTATTCAATTCTACCTGTAATCTTTGTATTTCTTAAACTGGCGGTGGGTATATGGGTGTTAATATTATTATCTATATTCTTTGTATGCCTGAAATATTTCATTTTAAAAATATAATCCTAGCGTATGAAGTGCAGATTACGCTTTACTATGTCAATTCGGAGAAGGAAAAGATGATTCCTGACAATTTCACATAGCCTTATCTTTCGAACCACAGAGAAGCTGTTGCTATTATGTTCTCTAACCTCATCAGAATCCCTATGCTTTGACATATATTGAGCATAAGAAGAGCTAGTATTTTTTTAATGATGCATTTAACCATGTGCCAGGCACTGAACTAAATGTCTTATGGATACAACTCATTTACTTTAATCCTGAGGATAGCCCTAACAAGGCAAGTATAATTAACATTATTTTATTCGTGAAAAAACTGAGGCTCAGAAAGTTTAGGTTATTTGTTCCAAGTTAACAGCTAGTAAGTACCAAGGTCAAGGAGCCCTGGTGGCGCAATAGTTAAGCACTCGGCAGTTAGTGGGGGCAAAGTCTTGGCAATTACAGCCTAGGAACCCTATAAGGCAGTTTTACTCTGTTCTATACAGTTGTTATGAGTCGGAAACAACTTGATGGCACACAACAAGTAGCACTCAGGATTTAAACACAGGTCTGTCTATCTGACATCAAAATCCATGGTCTTCAATCACATCCACATGATCTAGAACAGTGAGCACTCAGCTGACCCAAAGGAGAGGTCTCAAGGTAAAGCCCCCAACCATTTCCAGCAACACTGGTAAGTGCTAATGGATTTAGCCAGTCACTAACTTGTTGTGCAGATAAAGTGATCTAAAGTCTTCACTGCATCTTTTCTGTATTTTTTCCTTCTAGCTACCTTCTTATTCTTCAATGTTTTGACATTTTAAAATTGCCTATTATCTCAACGTTATTTGTACAGCACCTTCAGAGAAAATGATACTGCATAAGTAGAAAGAAAATGCTACAATAATGATGCTTCTTTTTTATGTTATGTCATCTCATTAGCTCTCCTATGTCAATAATCATCGTGTCCCTCCCATAACCATCTAACATTTCATTGGAAATGTGATAAGGCCCTAAAAGAACTGAAACTGAGTCATCACTGTACCATCTAGCACAATCCCGAACGCCTGAGACAGACACATACATAGAAACTCACTACTCAAGCACAATAACCCTTTGAAGCTAAATGTCATGGATTGTGTCCCCCACAAAATGTGTGTCAACTTGGTTAGGTCATGATTTCCAGTACTGTCTGGTTGTCCTCTATTCTGTGATTCAGTTTTATGCTAAATAGGATTAGGATGGGATTGTAACACCTTTACTAAGGTTACATCCCTGATCCAATGTAAAGGTAGTTTCCCTGGGGTGTGGCCTGCACCACTTTTTATCTTAACAAGAGATAAAAGAGAAGCAAGCAGAGAGTTGGGGGATCCCGTACCACCAAGAAAGCAGTGCTGGGAGCAAAGCTTGTCCTTTGGACCTGGGGTCCCTGCGCAGAGAAGCTCCTAGTCCGGGGGAACACTGATGAGAAGGCCAACAGAGAGAGAAAGCCTTCCCCTGGAACTGATGCCCGAATTTGGACTTTTAGCCTACTTTACTGTGAAGAAATAAATTTCTCTTTGTTAAAGCCAGCCACTTGTGGTATTTCTGTTATAGCAGCACTAGATGACTAAGACACTAAAAGAAGTTGTTGTCTAAAGACAATTACAAGGTCCCTCCCACCCAAACTCCAGCCCATGCTTGCCACGCAGCTCCTCTGGTGCTCAGGTACTTTTAAGTTTTATTTATGAATCTGTAGTTGACACACGTACCTTCTTTTAACCCAGCTTTCCACTACGCCTTGTCTGTGCTTCCACAAGGTGATGGTGTCATGAAATCATCAGGCTAAGAGTATTCATTACAAACGAAACTGGCTGCTCACAAAGAAAACCAGTAGAAGCTCTATACATTCTCTGCTTAAATTCGATATAGAACCCAGGAATCACAAAATTTTACAACCAGAAGTGATTTAAAGATTCACCTCAATTCTCTTGTCTTACAGATAGAGAAAGCAGGAGCCAAGAAAGAAATGTTAACTCACCAGAAATTCACAGAGCTAGTCCTAAGAGTATTCTAACTCTTTCAGGCCAAAGTTAGCTTGTGCAATACCAAGAGCTTTAGAGTTACATCTGTACTCAAATCTTGACTTCGCTATTTACTGGGCATATGGCTAAAAACAAACTTTAATCATTTGGGGTCTTGTCTGTAAAATGAAGAAAGAGGATTATTCCTACTTTACATGATACCATGTGTTAAATAAGATAATGGACATAAAGTATCTAGCACATAGGCACTCAACAAATGACAGGTATTAAAAATAAAAGGTATTTTTAAAGTTTAAAGAAAAGGTCATGAAGTAAGAGTTATCTCCTCCTTTTGGGCCTGATGTTTCTGCGTCATAGTTCTTACTCTCTTGTCCTTTTCTTTCTGAATCATCCACCATCCAACTTTCAAAAAACAAAAATCCCAGAAGTGCACTGCAAGGATGAAGGTGTGCAGATTTATATCATATGTCAAAAAAAAAAGTAAACAAAATAAGGAGCAGAGAGACTGTCTCCTGTCACTCTATTCCAGAAAGAAGAGCAGGTGAAGGGTTCAGAAATAGCCACTTCATTTGATTCAGACACAGTAATGGTTTGTTTACTTGTACAATTCTCACATAAATGGGAAAACTAGAAATCTCCAAGCTTATCCATTTCTATAAATGAGAAAAAAATTAGGTGTTGTTATCTACTTTCATAAATTGGTGGAGTTAATGATATATCCAAAGGTGTAAACTTGTTCTTGAATAAAGCTGTGAGTCTGAGAGAGATTTATGATAAAGCTTTCGTTATTTGTAAAACCCAAGTAAAAATCTCAAACTTCAGTGGGATTACTGCAGCATCAACTAAGGGGAAAATAATTTCTCAACAAAGGTACTCTTGGAACCTGAAGTTTCCAGAAATGGGATGTCTTCAGGGTTAAGGAAGTGACCTAATGGCCAAAATGGCCAGTGAAGTCCCTGAAGGTGGCTGCCCACATACACACTGCACATATTTTTCTCCACTGTTTTCAGAATGATTCTTCACAGGTCAATCTTCGTTCTACAAAATGCACCTCAAAGGCTGGGAGCACCATGAGAACACCTTTCACTGCTCCTGCTGACTAGCCTATTCACTGGGACAGTCTCAGTGGGCTATACCTTACCTAGCCATTACTCATAAGCCACCTTGGATATGCACACATCCCATTCTTTATCTCTCAGGTGTACTATACAGATTCTGCAAGATGCTTACATCACTTAGACCTCACTCCACTTCCAGATTATGACAATAAATATGTCTTTTTGAGTTATTTATTCAAAGCAGTCAGAGAATACACAGAAGTAATTTGGAAAGGATTTCAGTAAACTTTCTTTTTTGAGAATAAATTGTCTTCTTTTTAACCACATCCGTTTTTTCTCTTAGCAATGTGTCATGAACATTCTTCTCTGTCAAATATAGATCTGTGTGATCACTGATGTCTAGATCACTGATGTCTATGATTACATGTTTATTTATAGATATATCAAATTAAACCAATCCACTAATGTTATACATTTTCAGTTACCAAATTTTCATTATTATAAGCAAGACTTCATTGAACTTCCTTAGGTTATATTCTAGAAGTAGATCAACTGGATTAAGAGAGGATGCATGTTTTTAAAGCATTTGGTACTTCATTGCCAAGTTCCTTCGGTGCAACACTCTGTGATTTTCCACAGCACAGGACTTAAACTATGGTATCTAAGAATCATCTGTTCACTTGTCAGTCTTCCACATTGTACAGGGCCAAGGACAAAGATGGTCTCAATAAATGTTAACTGGAGAACAGGTGGTCAAATGTTTTCCTGTAGAAATCCTATCACTAGATTACATTTAGAACTATTTATCAATTGTTATTTTAAATCTTTTACAAACTATCTTTGTGTGCCTCTAGCATCATCTGGCTTATCATTTCTGAAAGATACAGTGCTCAATACCTGTGAATTTCTACTTTCATAATAAGTAGACATGAGAAATTCAACTCCACTTACTGTAACTCACTCATTAAATCCAATCAGCTCACTAACAAGGCTTCTATATCATTGCTACAGATACTAAAGCCATGTATAAAGAAAATCAAATGGGAGGTGAAAGGTGAACTAACAGTTTTTAAGTGCCCACTATGAACAGGTACTCTGTTGGGGCTTTACATTCATCATCTCATTTAATTCTCAAAATACACTTTGGGCAGCAGTGTCATCGCTACATTTCAGCAGACAACAGTGGGGCACAACGAGACTGGACAACCTGCCCCCTCCTAACAATTGCCAGAGCTGGGGTTTGAGGCCCAGGTTTATCAGACTTCAATATCCATGCTTTTCTTGCCATAGTATGCACCACTGAAGCAACCACCTCCCAGTTTACCAAAAAGTAATAGCCTGCTGCCTGAAGGGGATACTGTGCAGTTCTCACATTCACGTTCTTAGTCTCTAAACCTTATATCACAGATTACAACTCTATGTGCCCATGTGCTTTAATCTGGTATCTCACACCACACCATAAAATGCTTCACATTTCAAATAGTTTAATAAAATGCTGCCAAGGGCTTTGCTTCTCAACCCATGGGACGCAAAGCGGAAAAACTGCCCCGGAAGGTTTCCAAGGCTATAAATCTTTACGGAAGTAGACACGTCTTTCTCCTGCGGAGCAGCTGGTGGGTTCGAACAACTAACCTTTCTATTCACAAATGAGCGCTTAACATACTGTGCCACCAGGGCTCCTTTGGTTCATGCAAGGCACCATATAAAAGTCTCTTTTAACAGAGCAGCACAGTGGTTAAGCGTTAGGCTGCTAACCAAAAGGCTGACAGTTCAAATTCACCAGCCGTTCCTCGGAAACCCTATGGGGCAGTTCTACTCTGTCGTATAGGGTTGCTATGAGCCAGAATCAACTGAACGGCAACGGGTTTGGTTCTGGGATTTAACAGAACAGGTTCTGTCCATAAAAGGTTATAGCCTCAGTTCACAGGTATTTCTAAGTTTATAAAACTGTCTCCCTTCCTTCTCCAAAAATCACAATCCTGGGTCTTCTATTTTAAAAAGCTACAAAGCCATTAGCAACAGCCAGCCAATCCATAAACTGGGCTTTTAGGCTTCTGATTAAAAACTTAATAAAATCCTAGTAGTTGGATATTAACCTGGGTTAACAGCCTCTGCAAGAACAAACCAGTTTAAACAAAAGTTACCAAGTACCAATGGACCCATTACCATTAAAAGCTTGAAATGCATTCACCCTGGATCCTAATTTATGGGAAAAACTGTGTCTATTCAATGTGGCTGGGCTCATTTAAACCTCCTTTCACGAGTAATCTCTTTTAAATCATTCCTTTAAAAAACAACAACCAAAAAAAACTTTACCTTATCAGATTCTCACCTATGCTCTTAAGATCATGTTCCTAATTATTCATGATTATCCCAGAATAGTTAGACTGAATCTATTTTGCTTCTGCTTGCTTTCAGACAAGTTTAAAATATATATTTATAACACAGACACACCACATACATATATTCCCAAAGATGATGGTAGATGACTCCTGTCCTGTGTTCCCTATCTATGCCCATATATCTTGGTATATACGCAAAAATTAAAACAGACCTTGCCTTCTGTCCTTCTCGTCACCTCAGAAGATGGAAACAGCATCCACCCAGAGAGTGAAGCTAGAAGCCTGGGAGTCATCTCAGACTCTGTATTCTCCTTTCTTTAATTCTACATTTCAAAGATTACCAAGTCTAGTCATTTACAGCTCCTAAATCTCTTGAATCCATCCACTTCTCCATTACCACTGTTACCCCACGAGTCTAAGCCATCATCATCATCTGTGAGATCCCTTCGACAGCATCTAATTGATTTCTTTGCGTCCTCTCTTGGCCTACTCCAATCTATTCTCAACAAAGCAAACAGAGTGATGTTTTAAAAAACAAATTCTGATGTCACTTCCCTGCCTAAACCCAATGGCCTTACTACTTCACCACTAGTAACTGGTCCTGATAGGACTCAAAAGGTCTCTAAAGTCACTTCCTGTTTGCTTTAATTCAGACCACAAAGCTGCAAGCTTTTATTTGAGGCTAGAGATAATAGTACCAAAACAAGACTGGCTCCCAAAAGCATGTGCTTCTTGCAAAAATAGTCAAGAAGAGAATATATGAAGTTGACAAAGCTTACAAGCAAAACTCTTATTGGTAATTAAGCTTATTTTATAATCTGGTTTATCACTGAAATTATACAGTCCCTAGATTCTTCGCACCTATACAGCCTACTGCTCAGAAGTGTGAACTAGCAAAAAAGTTATTTGGAGAAAAGCTTGTTTCTTATACACCATTTATTGTGCAGACTACACAGTTTTCCCAGTAATAGTGTCTCATATTCATTTACAGGGCATAAATTAATGTGTTAACATTACAGCAAATATCTAACAATCCATTAGTACTACAATAACATGCACAAGAGACACATTTACCTCATTTCAGTATAACCACAAAATGTGTCATTAAAAAAAAAAAGATTGAAAGCACACAAAGTTTTCTGAATATTGTGACATTAATCTAATTCCAACAATATGAACATCTGATGATGTGTATGCATGTATACATCCTATACATAGAGCTCAACTGCCAAAATTACCAATAGGGGTTGTAGAAAAATCAGGCAAAACTGGCACAATAGGCAAGTTAGAACTTCAAAACAAAGCAAAACAAAACAAACCGAAACACCTGTGACCTATCCATTTGCAGCTGATCCCTGGTACCATTAAACACCTCCCTTCAAGCCATTAGTTTTTACTGTCTTCATGAATCACTGCAATGGCACCAGTGTGGCACAAATGTAACTGCTAGAAAGGCTGGGATCTGGAAGATTTTTCTCAGTCCAGACCTAATGTTTCAAATGTCCTATAAAGACTTAAGTGACAACAGATTAAAGAATCAGAAAAACATTTGTGAATAAATTAGAAACAATAGCCAGGTTACCCCCTTTTTTTAGATCACTAACTGTTTTCAAAATTGCATCCACAGTCTTTATGCTACCAGGCCTTCTGCCTTGCAGAAGTGATAAAAGAAAAGGCGGGGCGGGGTGGGGGGAGAAGAACAATAACTCCTACTGGTACCTCTGTATTCTAGGGGCCAGGGGCAGTAGTGTTCCTCTTCCTGCCCATTGAGAGTGTGTGTGAGTGTGTGTGTGTGTGTGTGTGCACGTGCGTGTGTGTGTGTGTGTGTGTGTGCCCTTTAAGTGAAAGTTTACAATTCAAGATAGTCTCTCATACAAAAATTTATACATACACTGTTAGTGACCCTAGCTGCTCTCCCTATACTGTGATAGCACACTCCTCCTTTCTAGCCCGGATTCCCCATGTCCATTCAACCAGCTCTTGACCCTCTCTGCCTTCCCACTTTGCCTCTGGACAGGAGCTGCCCATTTACTCTCATGTATTTACTTGAGCTGAGAAGCACACTCTTCACAAGTATCATTTTATGCCCAATAATCCAGTCTAATCTTTGAAGAGCTGGCCTCAGGCATGGTTTCAGTTCTGGGCTAACAGAGAGTCTAGGGGACATGTCTTCCAGGGTTCCTCCAGTCTCAGTCAGACCACTAAGTCTGGTCTTTACTAGAATTTGAGTTCTGCATCCCACTTTTCTCCCGCTCCGTGAGGGACTCTGTTGTGTGCCCTGTTGGGGCGGTCATTGGTGGTAGCCGGGCACCATCTAGTTCTTCTGGTCTCAAGTTGATGAAGTCTCTGGTTTATGTGACCCCTTCTGTCTCTTGGGCTAATACCTTCCATGGTGTTCTTCATTCTCCTTTACTCCAGGTGGGTTGGGACCAACTGATGCATCTTAGACGGCCGCTCACTAGCTTTTAAGACCCCAGACACCACTCACCAAAGTGGGATAATACCTTTTTAACTTTGCCCCCTTTGTCTTTGCTTCCCTCTATCTATGAGGGCAGCTCTTGCCTTTAATGAGCTATCTTTGCCCCTGATACTCCATTTCCACTAAATTCTCAGTCTAATTGTCTCATTCCAGGTTCACACACCACCAATCTTCATTTCTCTTGCAATGAAGCCTTGTGGCCAAGCTGACCATTTCGTTTGTTTCAGGAAATTCAATTCTGGTTGGCAGTGTTAACTTTTGAGACACACTTTCCCCCCAAGATAAAACTTGCAAAACGTTCAGTACAAATAATTATTTTTCAAGCAATGCCGTATGGTATATTTTAAGAATGTCCAACTTCCCAAAGAATAACAGAACACACACTGATTTAAACTATTAAGAGAATTCCTTTTAAGGGATGAAGTTACAGGTTTACTAACATAACTAACAATATTACATCTATTAAAGCATTTATCAGGAGCTGTTCAGAGAAGAAGATCATATTTTCACAAGATCCAAAGGTGAGGACTAATTTTTATGCAATGACCCCAAGGTAGCAGAAGAATACATGATGTTTGTATAACTCACAACCCCCAAAAGGCATATGCCTAAAAGCAAAAATAGTATTCTTCCTAAAGAGCACTATGACAATTATGAAAAACCTGTACTGTAATTAAGGAAAAACTTGTTCTTCCTCACATAAAGGCTATCTACTACAGATATAAGAGATTTCTCCATTGATGAAAAAAGCTTATGCATAGTTATCTACATATCCTCTGCATAGAATGGTATTTAGGAGTATAGAATCTGACTGCCTGAGTTCAAATTCTGGCTCTACTTCTTAACAGTTCTATGATCTTGGCCAAGTTAATTATCTTTTTATGCTCCAGTTTTCTCCTTTTCTAAAATGGAGATAATAATAGTATCTACCTCAAAGTTATTGTGTGAGTTACATTAGATAACACATGTTAAAAAGTCTTAGAAAAGTACATGGCACATAGTAAATCTTAAATTAATCAGAATTATTATTATTCTGCCTCCTTGCACATAGTTAAAAAAATTGCCAGCTTGAGATCATGACAATGAAAATAATTTCTCTGGTACTGATCAACGACCAGATGGTTATTACACTTAAGCCCCTGGCTTCATTAACAGTGTACACTAATAAGCCAATTCTGGGGTTACAAGTTCACAAAGCTTTCTGGGACAGGCAGGTATTATAAATGTATGAATTCAGCTGGTCTAAGACAACAGGGAGTGGTGGTTACTGTGGCTAATTAACAGTAAGCCTCACCTAAAGGCATGTAATTTCAAATTTAAAAACAAAATAAAGCCCCCCAAATACAACAAACGCATCTGTACCCTGCAAACTAATAGTGTAAGACTCCTTATGTAAACTGAGACAAAATTATTTATTATAAAAAAGAAGTTTTGTACATTGCATTATTAATTCTCTACATCAGTAAAGAAATGATTCATCGGATATATGTGAAATAAATGTAAAGAGTAAATAGGAAAGTACAGTGGTATAATATAAAGAAAATCAGAGACACTCAAGTTTGAACCCTGGCTAAGCTACTTACAAACTCTGTGACCACATCAAAGCAACTTTATTTATGCTTCAGTTTCTTCATCTGCAAAAATAATACCTACTGACTAGGGTTGTTGTGAGGATGTGAGATAATATAAGTGTCCCTCACAAAGCAGGTGCTGAATAAATTTTTAAATGAGTAACAAATGAATGCTAAAAAAAAACTCACCTAGGTCTAGAATACATTCTTAATCTAGGGTTCTTATATTAACCAGGTTTGACTAAGCTATGCTGTAATAACAAGCGACCCTAAAATCAAGAGACTTTACAACAACAATGACTTTTTGTTTTGTTTTTGCTCACATTACAGGTCCATTAAGGGTAGGGTAGCAGCTCTGCTCCATGTATCTTAATTTCAGGAATCCCGAATGAAGAAGTGGCCCTAAATGGGATACTGCTGGCCTCAGGGCAGAGGGAAAAGAGAAATATAGGACCACATCATGACTCTTAAAGTTTCCACTTGTAAGTGGCCAATACTACAGTTCTAACTCTGATTCTCTTAGCTGATTGCTGGACAATGTGAGCTGGGAAAAAAACTTTGAGCTTACTATCAAGTTGCATCAAATTCTATTATCACCTTATAAAAATCTGTGTATATGAATGCAGTAAAACCACATTAAGCTGATACTGGTTTCCTGAAAATCAAGTGTTATCTGAAACAACTACGATTCCCAGGCAACTGAAAATTCTGTTCTTTATAAAATACCAATCTGACCCTAATGATTGCAACTCAGGCTCACTTCTGATTCTCAAATGGACACAGACTACTAAGTCAATTTATAAAAATATTTATAGCTCCCTATCAAACAAAAAAAACAAGTTACTAGAAAGTCCTTCTTAGGAACCAAGTCCCTCATACTTAAATAATCTAATCTTGTTTTGTCTAAATTTCATCTAAGACAGGTAAAATTTGGTATAATTAACCCATTTAAAAATATTTTTCATTTGGGAGTATGCTTTTTATTTGCAAGCATGTGTAAATGTGTTTTGAAGGGCATGGGGAAGAAGGGGGAGTTAGCCATCTGTCACGGTTTGAATTATGTCCCCCCAAAAATGTGTGTATCAATTTGGCTAGGCCATGATTCCTGGTACTGTGTGATTTTCCTGTATGTTGTAAACCTGCCTCTATGACGTTAATGAGCGAGGATGGGTGGCAGTTGTGTTAGTAAGGCAGGACTGGATCTACAAGACTGGATTGTGTCCTGAGGCAATGTCTTGAGATATAAAAGACAGAAGTGAGCAGTGAGGCAGTGGGACCTCATACCATCAAGAAAGCAGTGCCAGGAACAGAGCGCGTCCTCTGGACCGGGGTCCCTGCACAGAGAAGCTCCTAGTCCGGGGGGACACTGAAGAGAAGAAGGCCGACAGAGAGAAAAAGCCTTCCCCTGGAGCTGACACCCTGAATTTGGACTTTTAGCCTACTTTGACTATGAGGAAATAAACTTCTCTTCATTAAAACCATCCACTTGTGGTACTTCTGTTATAGCAGCACTAGATGACTAAGACACCATCTAAAATTATCTTCCAAACATTTAATGGCATGTGATACAGTAAAAAATTCCTCCTTCTAAAGTTGTGTTGGCACTTAAACAAATTAAGTGATAATATCCTATGTAGATACAACTCTCTTTCTTACTCTTACTCTATGTGGACCAACAAAAGGCTCTGTATATCAAAATTCTTTATAACTTCTAATTTAGACAATTAATTGGATTTAGATCTTGTAATAGTCTAAGGTACTAACCATTAATTCTGACCAAGGGGAAAAAGGAAAATAAGATATATTTTAATCTTTACCACTGGTACTCACCAGCCATAGATAATGCCTTGGCTTTTAATGAGGGATGTTATAAGAAAGAGCCACGTGAAACACACCGTTTTTTGTTCACTAAGTTAACTACACTTCCCACTATCAACTTTAGGGCACAGGGATGTTGACCTTTGAACTGTTTATACTTCCATTTTTGCTTTGACCACTAGGAAACTCAGATCTCAATCTATACTCCATCTCTAGCAATATACAGAGGTTTATTGCATGAGTGTATGTGTTCAAATTCCTCATCTTCATCTTACTAATCAATCTGAATTTTTCCTTTGGCCTGGTTTCTTCATTTAAAAAAACAACATATTGCACTCCATATATTATTTTTTACTAAACTACCATTTTTTGAAAAGAGGTAGTAATAGATAATTAAATAAAAATAAATACTATAATCTTACTATTTACGTGAAGATTTCAGAGATAAATATTTACAAATAGTATATATTTGTATCTGCATCTATATTTAAGTGAAGGCTACTGATATAACCAAAAGGAAGGAAAATTATTAGGAAAATGTATGAGTATATCAAATTAGGAATAAAATTCCACATGAACTGCATTAGAATTTCTATATGATGAGACCAGTTACAGATTTTATTTCATTTTCTCTTTCAGGCAGAGCAAAGAATGCATGCAGAAGAAATACCAGCTAGTACATTATATATGAGGACCATAGTTGTGGATTTTTTCCCCTCATTTTACCTTTCAGGGCAAAGAATAGATGCAGAAATATCAACTAAATAGAACCAAACAGGTTTTAAGCCATGACTAAATAACAGATCTAAAAATGTGAGGAAGTGAAAAGTAATGGACAAACAAAAATGAACAGAGGATGCTTAGGGGACTACCTACAAAATATCAAAAGCAGTACAATTTCCCCTGCAGTTTACACATCCATTGTCTCAGCACAAATCATACAAACCTAAAAAGATCTACTCGGAAAAGAAAAAATAATTACTTTTGCATCTTCAAATGTATGTTGTCAAGACCAAAACATCTCCCCAATACAACCAGCCCCAAAGCTCTCAGTTCACGAGAAGTGATTTACCATTTCAGTTGGCTTTATATGTAACACTGTATAGTGCAAACTCAAGGGAAAAGGCTAGCATGTCAAGGAAGGTTGCAGCACATTTCCAATTTCTGTTTTAATATTGTGTTTATCAGTTTGATCGATGTTAAATTCCATTCATCTTTTTTTCCTAAAAACTAAGAATGGGAGTGACAAAGAAAAGTACATTCTCTTCAACAAAGTTCTTGCTGAGGCATTAAAGATGCCAGGATGCCTAGTCAAGAGTGAACTGTGAATACAGCACTCAGGAGCTCAAGTTCTTCTGCAAGATGGCTTAAAAATGAGTTTTTCTTTCAATGTTATTCATTTCAAATGGTGGGGGGTTGAGGGAGAATACAGTAACAACATTATTTGGCTGCAGAGATCACAATGTTATCCCATTCTAACTATCTGACTAACTATCCTTACCTTCAACTAAATTAAAATCCAGCAATAAGTTTTGTTTCCTTTCTTTTTTTTTTCCTCTAAATCAATTTTTTCTGTCAACCATTTAGTTAGGGCCAGAAATAAATTCACCATCAGTAGTAACTTGTACATGCCATGGTGAAGGAAAATGGTACAAAGGGTCAGTTGAAAGGGGAAAAAATAGCAAAATGGCTTAGACTAGCAGTGATTACAATGGGAGGGCCAGATTAAAACATTTTGGATTGGTTTTTGTTAAACTGGCTACAACTATCTGTACTGGAGAAGCTGTTCTTTCCAACTACTCCCCTGACAGATTGTGTCCAAAATAAGTATTATTTTTCACCCTGTTATTTAAAAATTATTTCATAGAATACACACATGTAATTCTGGAACTGAAAGAGCTTTTAGAAATATGTAATCTACTCAAGGTTTTCAATCTAAAACCATTTTCAAAGGTACCAGCAGTATTTTAAAGAAACAGATGGAATAGAAATATATATATATATATATATACACACACACACACATGCGTACACTGCATATGTTGTTAGGTGCCATCCAGTTGGTTCTGACTCATACCAACTCTACGTACAACAGAAGAAAACCTGCCCAGTCCTGCGCCATCCTCACAATCATTGTTATGCTTAAGCCCATTGTTGCAGCCACTGTGTCAATCCATCTCTTTGAGGGTTTTCCTCTTTTTTGCTGACCCTCTACCTTACCAAGCATGATGTCCTTCTCCAGGAACTGGTCCCTCCTGATAACCTGTCCAAAGTATGTGAGATGATGTCTCACCATCCTCACTTCTAAGGAGCATTCTGGCATGTACTTCCTCCAAGACAGATTTGTTCGTTCTTCTGGCAGTCCATGGTATATGCAATATTCTTTGCCAACACCATAATTCGAAGGCATCAATTCTTCTCTGGTCTTCCTTACTCACTGTCCATGCATATGAGGCAACTGAAAATATCATGGCTTGGGTCAGGTACACATTAGTCCTCAAAGTGACTATTATGTATCTTTTATATATAATAGTGTATTACTTATCTTTGTTTTTTTTAACACTTTAAAGAGGTCTTTTGCAGTAGATTTGCCCAATGCAATAGTTTGTTTGATTTCTTCACTGCTGCTTCCATGAGTGTTGATTGTGGATCCAAGTAAAATGAAATCCTTGACAACTTCAATCTTTTCTCCGTTTATCATGCTGCTGCTTACTGGTCCAGGTGTGAAGATTTTTTTTTTTTTTTTAGTGTTAAGGAATAATCCACACTGAAGGCTGTAGTCTTTAGTCTTCATCAGTAAGTGCTTCAAGTCCTCTTCGCTTCCGGCAAGCAAAGTTGCGTCATCACAAGCTGTTAATGAGCCTTCCTTCAATCCTGATGCCGTGGTTCTTCTTCATACAGTCTAGTTTCTCAGATTATTTGCTCAGCATACAGACTGAATAAGTATGGTGAAAGACAGCACCCTCTCCTGATTTTGAACCACACGGTATCCCCTTGTTCTGTTCAAATGACTGCCTCTTGGTCTTTGTACAGCTTCCACATGTTCTGGAATTTCCATTCTTCGCACATAGTAAGGTTAAGTTTTGTCTTATAAAACTTTTAATTTTGTTATATACATTTATTATGCACATATGTATGTGTATATTGGGTCAAAATGTAAAATGTACTTCTTACTGTAGGTCATAGTGAAAACACTGCAATACCAATGATGTGGCACAACATCTTCATTTTATAGCTGGACTCCAGGACAACTGACAACAACAACACGGCACAGAGAAGGGCTTGTTAATCACTGTAGCAGTAACTCAAGAGAGAGAAATACAGAAATGTTTGACCTTATAAATAAAATGTGATATATACACATAATGGAATATTATTCAGCCACAAAGAGAAGCAAAGCTCTGATACGTGCTATGACATAGATGAACCTTAAAATACTATGCTGAGTTAAATAAGTCATACATGAAAGGAAAAAATTGTATGATTTCACTTACATGAAATATCCAGAATAGCCAAATGCATAGAGACCAAAGTTTATTAGTGGTGACCAGCGACAAGAAGGAGGAGAATTTGGGGAGGAGTGGTATTGCAAAAGGAGTTTGGGTTAAGGGTGATAAAAAAAATTGGAAATGGATAGTGGTTATTGTTGCACAATACGGTGACTATAATTAATGTCACTGAGTGGTACACACAAAAATGGTTGATGAAATGGCAAATGTTTTGTTATATATGTTTTATCACAATAAAAATTTAAAAAAATAATAATAAAGTCTGATCCTAGAAGGAAAATGCCTCCCAACATGTATGTTAATTTCTAACTTTGCTGAGTAGATGTTTATTTCTTAACATAAACTATATACTCCTCTAATCATATATATTTTTAAATATATTCTAAAAGTCTGGTTCAGCAAGTCAGATAGTTGTGTGCTATTAGACCTGAACAGCACTGAAGAAAGATAAGTCCTTCTTTATCTCCAACTGCCTTTCTTGCAGCTGAAAGCCGGTAGTGACAAAATCTCCTTATGCTTCTTAAAAAGCAGCTCTGGAAATGTAAATCAAAGGATTAAACGTGCATATTTGTTCCCCCAAACTGGCCCACAAGTGTGATTTATTTAGTCTACACAAGATTGTAAATCTGCATATTTTTTAATCCAGCAATTCCACTTCAAGAAAATTGTTTAAAGGAAAACATAAAACAATTACAAAAAGATACATATAAAAAAAAACTGTAATGATGTAACAAAAGGAAACAGATACCAGTTTGAAGGAATTCCCAGTGGCCAAATCTGGACAACTGGAGCATCTAAAGAAATAAAGTTTGTAATGAATTATAATTCACTGAATAAAATAGGAACCATGGGTTCGTCTCGATATAATTAAAAAATGGGATAGGAGAAAAGCTCTCTCCCTCACAGTGAAAAGCAAACTCGTAAGTACAGAAGAAACGATGTGGTTAATAAAAATCCTCAACAGATGCTAGTGGGTAAACTAGTGGGTAAAATTTTGCTGAGAAACACGATATTAACATAGTCTCAAAGCATCTTCCCACAAATTCGTTATTACTTACAACGGGAACATAACTTTATAGTGGAGAGAACTGGGGACACCATCTTAGTCACATGTCTCCTGATATGATGCACTGAGAACATCACTTTTATGATATTTCTCTCATAAAATGTACAACTTGAACATAATCATGAGGAAACAGCGGAAAAATACAAATTAAGGGACATTCTACAAAATAACTAGCCAGTACTGCTCACGAACATCAAGATCAAGAAAAACAAACCACCAATCAAAAAGAGAAAGTTCTCATCGGATCCCAGGCAAAATGGCGCTCTAGGCAGAAGCACCACATGGTCCCTGCACCACAAAGATCCGAAAAACTAAGCCGAACAGAGAAAACAACAATCCTGAAACCCTAAAACATCAAATGAAAAGATAAAGAACTCAGCCAAGCACCAAATGGAGTGAGAAAACTGACAGAGAACGGGGAGCAAGGAGAGATTCATGCAGAGGTCCCCTACCAGCTAACGTAGCGCGGATCCGCCATCTTGGACTCCTATAGGAGACCAGCAAACAGGGGGTACGAGAAAGCAGCTTCACAGAGCTTCCAGTGAGACAAAACAACAGGTAATTTGCGATATACGCTTTCCCACTCCCCACCCTTCTTCACCCCCACTCGGCCTCCTCTGCTTCCCGTGGCCACAATCTATTGTCCCGGAAACACCCGCTGCTTGGATTCCACACACCCGAACGGGCCGGCTCTCTGAGTGCCATTTGTTGCCTGCTGGTGTTGCTTTTTTCTGCTTCTTTCGATTTCTTCCTTACCTCTCACCACCTCCCCCTCCTTTCGCTCAAACACCTGGCTCCTTGAGCTATCTTTGCTTCTTCCTCAGGGGATGCAGAGCTCCAGTAATTTGTGATATACGTTTTCCCACTCCCTACCCTTCTTCACCCACACTCGGCCCCCTCTGCTTCCCACGGACACAGTCTCTTGTCCGTGAAACACCGGCTGCTTGGATTCCACCAGCCTGCACTAGCTGGCTCTCTGAGTGCCATTTGTTGGCTGCCGGTGTTGCTTTTTTTCTGCTTCTTTTGATTTCTTCCTTACCTCTCACCACCTCCCTCTTCTTTTGCTCAAATAACTGGCTCCGTGCACCATCTTTGCTTCTTCCTGAGGGGCTGTGGAGCTCAGTTCGAGTGTGGAGCTGCTTCCCAGTCTGGACTGCCATGCTGGTGGGATCCCGGGGCTTATGTTCGTTTGTTTTGAATTGTTTGTTTTCTTTTCCTTTTCTTGAGTTGGGAGCCCTTTCTGGCCAGGCGGTACTGCGTGGCAAGGAGACTACCCCCTCGGCTTACACAGACATGCAGAGGGATCCCTGAGAGCATTTCTTTTCTCGTTGTTTTTATTCTTCTTTTTTGGGGGGGGCTTTTCTTGTTCTTTTTTTTTTTTTAATTT
>NW_004444001.1:2865213-2909403 GCF_000243295.1 Trichechus manatus latirostris | reverse complement strand
GATAAATTTCTAGAAACACACCGCCTACCCAAACTACAACAAAGTGATGTTGAAAATCTGAACAGACCCATAGACCCATAACAAGAGAAGAGATTGAAAAGGTAATAAAAAAAACTCCCAACCAAAAAAAGCCCTGGCCCAGATGGCTTCACTGGAGAATTCTACAAAAAGAGAAAGTTCTGATACATGCTATGACACCGATGGACCTTAAAAATATTATGCTGAGTCAAATAAACATAATCCTACTCCAGGCGCTGAAGGATTATTCCAGACTAAAGGAGATTAAAGAGACATGATAACTAAGCTAAATAAATGAATTAGACTCTGATCTAAGGACAAAAAATTCTACAAAGGATATTACGGGGACAACTGATGAAATCTGAATATGGACTGTAGATTAGATAAGAGAATTGTATCAATATTAGATTTCCTGATTTTGGCCATTGTACTGTAGTTATGTAAGAGAAGAGAATAAGAATGCCCTTGTTCTTCAAAATATACACTGAAGTATTTAGGAATAAAAGGGTGCAATGTCTCCAATTTATGTTCAAATGGTTCAGAAAGATGCACAAGTGTGTGTGCGTGTGCACGTGTGCGCATGTGTGCAGTATGTGTAGATGCATGCATATACAGAATAAAACAAATGAGACAAAATATAAAGAATTGGTAAATCTGCATAAAGAATATTTTAGAGTTATTTATACTAGTTTTAGCAGCTTTTCTTTATATTTGAAATTACATCAAAATAAAAAGTTTAAAAAGGATGTTTATAAAAGAATAGTCATTTCAGCCTTTTCTGTAATAGTGTTAACAACCAAAAAGTCCCTTAAGAGGAGATGAGGCACATCCATAAGTACAGTGAGGTGCGGGGGGAGACCAACTACAAATTATGTCTAATATACCATTTCTGCATAACAATAGAAAGGGTTTTTTTTACTTCTTTTATCCATCTCTTCCCCAAAAATCTCAAAAGACATGCACTACAAGTTTAAGAGTGGTAACATCTAGGTGGTGAAGTTAGGAAAAGGAATATTGTTTTCTATGCTATTTATGTCTTATTGCCTTTTTTTTTTTTTACAGTAAGTACGTATTTAAAAATATATATTAAAAACAAAGCAGAGGCCATGACAAATACCTATATTCCTGCCACCTAGAATTAGCTAATTTGGGTATGTCATATTTGCATTATACAGTGTGCATTAAAAAACAACAAGAAATATTATCAGTAAAGTTGTGGACCCCCACCCTAGTTCCATATTGCGCCATAGACATAACCATTATCATGAACTTGAAATGCCTCCTTGTAGGTCATGCATTTATACTTGTTTTTATTACCCATGAGCAATATATAGTATTGGTTTTTTAAATCTGCATGAAAGTATTGTACTATTACGTCTCATACTATAGCCTTTTCTTCAATGTTAGTTTTTGCATATATCCATGATGACACATTTGCATCTGTCTTAGGCTGGGTTCTCTAGAGAAACAAAACCAGTAAAGCATATAAATATATAGAGAGAGATTTATATCAAGGAAATGGCTCACACAGTTGTAGAGGCTGGAACATCCCAAGTCCATGGATTGGGACAGAGGCTTCTCTCAACTCATAGCTGCGGGGGCTGGTGAACTCGAGACTGGCAGGTCAGAAAGCAGGGCTCTTGCTCACAGGCTGTGAAGACTGACGAATCCCAAGATTGTCAAGCAAGACCGCAAGGCTTCTCCTGATTCACATAGCTGCAGGGGCTGGTGAACTCAAGATCGGCAGGTCAGAGAGCAGGGCTCTTGCTCACAGGCTGTGAATATCAACAAATCCCAAGATCGGCAGGCAACACTGCAGGTAAGCTGCTAGCTCCAGTCCCAAGAACCAGAGGTCAGACAAACAGGAGTCAGTTGCAGGATCCAGGGCAGGGAAAAGCCAGAACGTCCACTTGTATTCAGATGCAGGCCACACACCCAAGGAAATTCCCTTTCAACTGGCTACCCACAGCAGATCTCATCATCGGGGTGATCACATATCAAATCTCAACAAGAAAGTGATCACAACAGTATACGACTGTCAAAACACTGAGAATCATGGCCCAGTCAAGTTGACACACAAGCTTAACCATCACAACACCTAATTTATACGTTTTAACTTCTGAATAGTACTCCATCTTATATGAATGTAGTATATTTCCCTCCAGCCTCCTTCTGGGGGAAATCTTCAGGAAAACTCTACAAATCCTTGACAAAGCTAGGTGAAAAAATGTGTATGGAGAAGGTTAAAGAGGGAAAACTTGGCCAATTAGGCTCTTCTATATATGTTTTGAAGCTGGCTATGAATATTTTTAATCTTCAGGTTGCTAGGAATTCTTGACATCAGACAGGCAAAACCTTGAGATTCTTTCCATATACTCTTGGACCTTCTCATTCTTCTAAGTAATCTTTATAGTCTTTTAAGATTGTCCTTTAGTAAGGAAGCACATTTTAAGAGGATTAAGATACTACCCTGTGGATGTAAGACCCCAAACCTTTCTAATTTTATTAATAAAATATGAGGAACCCTGAGGAGGAGATACCTGGAAAACCCCTTTAGGGTAGAGTTTCTCAAACTTGTGAAATTTGGGAACAATGACAATAGAATCTGTAGATCCCAAGTTGGGAAACTCTGATATAGGTTTTAGATCCATCTAAGGAGCCCGGACAGCACAGTGGTTCAGCACCTGGCTGCTAAATGAAAGGTCAGCCGTTTGAACCCCTCAGCTACTCTTTGGGAGAAAGATGTGGCAGTCTGCTTCCATAAAGGTTTACAGCCTTGGAAACCCTATGGAGCAGTTCTACCCTGTCCTATAGTGTCACTATGAGTCACGATCGACTCAATGGCAACGGGTTTAGTTTTTATTGTTAGATTCATCTAAAAAAAACAAAACCAAAAAACCTGTGCACTTTAACCTCCATGGTTTTACTTCTACCTCAAAAGCAAGAGCAGCCAGATCCCAGTTAGCTTGAGCTTCAAACCAAGCCGACTTCATGACATAATCCAACAGCTTCAAGAGATAATGCTGTCCTAACCAGATTATATGGTAATAGATCCAGTTCCTTTCTGGTGTGCTTTGCTTTCAAAACCTTTTGAAACCTTTGTATCTAGAATAACATCTAAACATCTGAGATTAATAATATTTGGCAAAGACAAGTAACTATGCAGTTCTATTGACACTGAAAAGGTACAGGTGACAATTCTCAATCTTCTAAATAATACCAGAAACAGCCCCTGCAACTTAACAAAAAAAAAAAATTAGAGCACTCAGTGGAAGGGGGAAGATTTTCAGCTAACTTCTATATGAACATCTTTGGAGACCTTGCCTCAGAATACTCTCTTGGAGGCTTAGGGTAAACCTTGCCATTTAAAAATATCCCATTTTATAAATAATTTCTCTTGTACATTCTTTCCCAATCTAATTAAAATGGTACATTTGCTTCAGTTTTAGTTGGTAAGATTCATTTAAAGTTCACACATCTTGAAATATCTGTATGAGTTAAAAAGTCATGAGCCCTCTCATAACGAGCTAATGGGCCAACATGCTAAGCAAAAACTCCTTGACTGCAATCGAAAGGCTGCAATGTGTGTTATCACCTCTGCCTTTACCATACAGGAGAAAGCAAAACGTGTTATCAACAGGCTAGAGGGTAAAAAAGCTGTCCAGCAGAGCTACTTCTACTCCTAGGGTCCTCAATACAGCAACGACAAAGAAAAAGACAGGACGAGATACAAAGGCCAGACGACACCGACCAGGGCCAGTGAAGCCCTGCTTGACTGGATTGCAGAGCAGCTCTGGAGCCCCTCCTCCCTCACGTGCAGATTCCCACTGGGGAGCAGAGTGTGGCCCACTCTGCTTTTACTCCCTACCCTCTCAGGTTTTTTGTTGGCACTTTATTAAGCTCATACCCTTCCACACAACCTCCTCATAAATAATATATACTATGATCATGCGAAGGGAAAGTCACTCCCTGCAAGAAAGGATTATGCATGTGCTGCCTGGGAAATTAATCTCTGATTTACTCAATTTTTCAGTAAACATTCAGGAATATTCTGGGGTTGTTATCAGTTATTTGCACTTGGTGAACATGCAGCCACTTTGCTAGTCTCCGAAACAGGTGGGAGGGGATGTGAGAGTATAACCCATAAACCTATCCTTCAGGAGTATAACAAAGGTGAGTTTCTTAAAGGACCTAGGGTGTCCGCATCCTAATTAAGGAGTATTGGCAGTGGCTGGGTGCCCTTGTGGGGACCTGGTGCGGCCTCTCCCCAATGGAAGTGCTACTGTGTACCCTCCTCTGGGCATGGATAAGTTATTTCCTTTATCTACATTAAAGCAGATGTACCTTTTGCTTGTCAGCTGATTGCTGACAACTCAAGCAATTATGTTATTATCATCACTCAACTCCATGGGCAACCTGGATCGTGGAAAATTTTTTATCAAGAAGTTGCTATTTAAGTACTTGCTTTTAAAATGGTGATGGGTTGTTAAACAAGCGCTGTCACACTTCTGTTAAGAGCCAAAAATCTGAAATGAATTTACAACAGTATACCAAAAAAAAAACCCCCAAACTCATCGCCATTGAGTAGATTCCGACCATGACACAGCCTAAATTTTTCCTGAAGACAAGTAAATATTGGGCTACCTTAAAAGAAAATGCAAATTATTACACATACTTAAGGAAGAAACTGTCTAGACACAATTCATGCATGAGACCAGGACATTAGAGGGAAAAGGAGACATTCAAGTCATTTTTACAATATAATTCTTGCATTGTGGACCTATCTATCTTCTTTAATTAGCTATAATGCCCCAATCACAGTTAAAAATCTTGGTCAGAATGTTACACTTCATAACCTGAAAAACATGAAATGAGAATGTGGCAAGAAACAGTGTTTACTGACAATCTACGAGGTGAGTTCCACTCAACGACTCTTGTTAGAAAATCTATTCTGCTGAACCCCAGTTGTGCATAAGCCCCCTTATCCAGTTAGTTTATGTTAGATACCAGGAAGAAAACAACAGGCCTACACCAAGGCCTAGCTATCACTCATATAATACTGAAAATTTTCTCTATTCATTTCCTGATATTTTAGTGTGTGCTTATCCATTACGCCTAACATCCCTTTAAGAGGTTCTAAGCTAGAACTAGCCATGGGATACCTATTCTCTACTCCCTAAAAGACTGAGTGGCCCAAAGGAAAAAAAAAAAAATATATTGGTTTAGCAGGATATCATATGACTAAGTTTAGATCCTGCTCCTTAGGTAAACACCACATTATGTTTGACAAATGATCTGAAAAAATTTAGTGTCTTACACAATGTATTCATTTCCTAGGGCTAACAAGTTACCACCAACTAGGTGGCTTAAAACAACAGATATTTAGTCTCTCACAGTTCTGGAGGTTAGAAGTCTGAAATATCCAGGTATCAGCAGGGTCATCTCCACTTGCCCCTCCTGATGTAGAACCTCTGTTCTATGAGCAAGCTGGGGCAAACGCAGTTAAGGGTCCCAGTATTCTCAGCCTGTCATGCCTTGGGCAGAGTCCCTGCTTTACGTGTGGGAAATGCGTCAGAGAAAGAAGCCCTCTCGAACACCTCTGCTCAGAATAGTGTTTCTGCAACTTGGAGTTGGGCATAGATAAGAGCCGCTGGTCACTTGTACCTCTTGGGGTGAAACTGTAATCCTAGACCAGGAGTAGCGGGGAGAGGAAGTCCTGTATTCTTGACTGCACTCACTTGAAGCAGACAGATGTTCTACAACATGGAGCTAGGAGGAGGAGTGGACGGGAACAGGTCATGGCTCAAATGCCACAGGCTCTTGCTGTTCTTACTGAGATTTAGTAGATTTTCTGGAATGTTTCTCCATTTGCTGTGTGCCCTTAGGACAACTTCCACACTTAAACTTTTTTAATTTTAATAATTTTCAACAGTTAAATGGTTGTTTCACTGGAAAGAGGGCCCACCAAGCTCCAAACACTGCCACTGCAGAAATTCCCATCCTGAATGCTCCATTTCTAGAAAACTAAAACATGGATGATAGAATCTATACCTTTTCTAGATTAATGGTGTGTGCTGTGCTCACTCACACTCACACACACTCACACTCACACACACACACACACACACACACACACACCAGTTTATATTATAGGGAAAAAATGCAAAAACCCTTGCAAAAAAAGATAAGAACGTTAACGAGGAAATCTCACATGCTAATTAAGCAACAAAAATTTAATGTTTGTGTCTGTTGTTGTTAGTTGCCTTTGAGTCAATTTCGAGTCATGGTAACTCCATGTGTACACAGCAGATCTGTTCCGTATGGTTTTCAAGGCTGTGACCTTTCAGAAGTAGACTGCCAAGCCTGTCTTCTGAGGCACCTCTGGAGGGGTTTGAACCGCCAACCTTCTGGTTAGTAGTCTAGCACTTAACCATCTGCACCACACCAAGGGACTCTGTCTATGCCTAAATATAAATATTATTAAAAACTCAGAATGTGGGTAAACTAAAGCAAGTGTGACCCTCCCACTTTTTTGAGGATTTTTTTTAAGGGTTTCAAAGATAAAATATACTACTACTTTAATGCTAGACATAGATTTCCAGCCATGTATCATCTCAGTTGCTTAGAAACCATGAGGCCTGGCTTAAATAAGCAAAATTGGATCTGAAGATGGAAGAAATCCTTTGTTAGAAAGAGGCTTGGAGAAAACTGCCTTGGCTATGATTATAAATTTTGAAAATGAGAGTACAAAGTAAATAAACATAAATGGAAGGTTTAGGATGTCACATACGAATATGTCTTCTCAAGGAAAAACTTTTTTTTTTTTAAAGCAAAAAGAAAGTTTTATTCAGCATATATTTAAAAAGGTAAAAATGGGAAATGGTCAACCATGCTGCCAGAGCCATCTCTGCCCGAGTCCAAGAAAATATCACAGAACAGAGAAAAGTGGGAAAACGGACAAGCATGCTGCTAGAGCCATGTCTGCCTGAGTCCAAAGAATATTATAGAATAGGTGAGAATGGGAAAACAGACAAGCATGTTGCCACAGCCATGTCTGCCCAAGTCCAGAGACCATTACAGAATCATCAGTATATATTAACTACAAATGGGCAAAACCACTGAAAGCTTCACCTTTTCACAGATTGGCTAAAAACTGTGAACTTACATTTTGAATCGTCTTTCTTAACAATCATTGGTACAGGTTTCAGTAACCACAGTCAGGAAGGTCCTCATTGGTCCAGTAAACTTTCTGTTCATTAAATGCTAACACAAAAACATAAGAGTGGAAAGTCTTCCGTGTTCTGTTTGATTGGCTATATGTGAAAGGTTCCCTAAAAGATATTTTTCTTCCCTAAAAGATAATTTCCAAGATTGTCTCATCTCTTTATCTCAGGGCCCAGCTGATATGTCCTTGTGAGTCCTTGTGGGCCCAGCTCCAGCTGGGTCACATTCTCTACGCTCAAGGAAAGGGAATAAATGATACCAATATTATTTTCTAAATCATTCCCTCTTTTTGATCGGAGATTGGTGGTAACACATCGATGATCAATACCTGGACTTAGTCAAGCTCCTAGATGGCGACCACGGCAGGTTCTTTAAACTCACAGTGCTGATTTTCTGCTGGATACCATCTGGTTCTTCACCAGGTTATTATGTAAGAGCGACGTTCTCATCAATCGCATTGCCAGAGTGAGCAGACTCAATGTACATCAACATTTTAGCCCAAGGCCTTCTTTGCCTTTTAAGTGTGTAAGACAACAGAAGATAAATTTTATTATGCCTAATACTATCAGGATGTAGACTAAGAATATTGCTATTCCTTGCAATAGAGATCTAGCCCATGTACTTATTCCTGATGGTAACCAACCAAATAAATCTGGTGTTTATAAGGGCGTTACAGTGTGTAACCAAGTAGTCAAGCAAAAACATTTTAATTCTTGCTCTTGAGTTACGTATTTCAACTCAGTTGTAGTTCACCAAAGAAAAAGAACTTTAATGCATGTATGAAATTTCCATAACCCCATGCATCAAAGTGTCAAAAAACCACCAAGAAAGAAAAACTGACCTGTATTTATGAACCCCCAAAGGTCAGTGTGACATCAACTTTTCACTAGGCTCAGGTGTAAAAACTTAATTTCCACTCAGTTCTGATTATTTAATAGCATGAATCAGATGTAAGGCCACCCTTCAACAACGCTGTACATTTAACAGTAAATTTCAAATTTAATTATATTAAAAATGACAAAACAAGGCCCACAAAGAATGTAGTGTCTCTAATCACATACAGACGACATTTACTTGGATTTGTCCTAGTTTATATTATCTATTAAATTCATCACAATTTAAATTTGATTTTGTCTAAACGAAGAGTGATCTTTTTTTGATAATTAAATGAATTTAAATTCTAATAGCTATTATTCACTCTGGATTATTATCTTCTCAGAAGATATACATGTGGCCAGGTTTAAGTTTTCAACCTCCTCTGAAATAAAACAATGAAAAATAAATTTTAGGAGCAAGTGGCCAAAGCACGGATTTCTCACCATTTTCTAGTCTAGTAATCTGTAAAAGGAGATAAGTGATTTTTAAAGTTGCCAAATAGTTATAGTTCCTGTAGGGGATAAAAAAATTACCTTAGGAACCAATGAAAAATAATCATGTAAAATTTAAAAATTCCTGAGCATAGTCTCTTCATGGATACTTCTATGGTTCATTTGTTTGTGAGCTATAAATCTTGGAAGACTTAAACATTTTGCAAACAGGACCTAGTCTCTTACAGAGATCAAATAAAAGGAAAGGACTCACCACCCCAAAAAAGGTAGTGTCTCCTTCTGGATGTGCTAAAGGTCAACAGAGCGGAAGAATCTGTGTGTTTCTAAGTAACAGTGCTGTCTCCACACAGATTTCTGCTTAACACTTCTTGATCATTTCTTAAAATACATGATGAACAGTCTAAAATTACTGAGAAAATGGACCTTTAAAAAAAAAAATTCTCCTCTGTTCAACCTAATTATAAGGCTAGGGAAGTATTATTCAGGGTCCAGTTTGACTTTCTGTTGAGCTAAGACATGTAAGGCACACAGAACAGTGCCTAGTACACAATAAACCCAATAAATTGGAGCTGCTATCCTCATTCTCATCCTGATCCTGCAGGCCACTCACAACACAGAAGCCACCAACAGCTTTTATCTCATTTCTAATGACATTTACCCTCCATTTCACTTCAGCTGCCAGTTCCCAAGGCCATAATCTGACCCTCAGGGCCCTAAATGGCCCTATTTCAGAAAACCCTAAATTCACCATCATATTCTCAGACCACAACCTACTTTCATTCCAGAGACTATACTCCCTTCCTTTATTCCTGCTATTCTTGCTTTTCTTTCCTAATTTTTCTCAAGGGATCAGCTTCTTCCCAGTCTTACTTCCTTACCTAACCCAATCCTGATTCCTATGGTCCATTTTTCAGACTACTGTCACCAATCCCCTCAACTCCCTTGCAGCCTTGTCTTTTGTTCCACAGGCCCTGAAAACAAATCCCGAACTTGGATCCATCCCACAATCTACCCCTAACCCAGAGTGCCAAATTCTGTTGGACTCACACAACTGGGTAGACTAGAGCTTCAGGATGATCATTCCCTCCTTCAACTTTCCCTATATGCTGGTTCCTTACCTGCAGCATATAAACATGCTAGAATCTGTGGCACATGCTGAAAAAACAAACAAAAAGGCCCCTTTTTGATGCCTGACCCCATAGCAATCACTTTCTCCCTTTCCCTTCTTATTCAAGATTCTTAAGATATGTATCTTTCTTGATTTAAGCTAAGGAAGAAGTACACACAGTAATAACAACATGAAGATGATTAACAACTCAAAATGTTCACTATCACCTGTTCACCAACTAACTGATTATCAGCAATGAGGTTAATGGCGAAGTGGTTAAGAGCTCGGCTGCTAACCAAAAGGCCGGCAGTTCAAATCCACCAGCCACTCCTTGGAAAAGGAGCCCTAGTGGCGCAGTGGTTAAGAGCTTGGCTGCTAACCAAAAGGTCAGAGGTTCGAATCCACCAGCTGCTCCTCAAAAACCCTATGGGGCAGTTCTACTCTGTCCTATAGGGTCGCTATGAGTCGGAATTGACTCGACAGCAACGGGTTTGGTTTGTTTTTAATGTGGCTAGTGGTTTTACCCTATTTTACAGATGAGGAAACTGAGGCTCACAGAGATTAAGTAATTTGTCTTAAGTCAAAGGTGTGTCTGACCCAAGCCATGGTATTTTCAATCACCTAATATGCACGCAAAAGCTGGACAATGAATAAGGAAGATCGAAGAAGAACTGATGCCCCTGAATTATGGTGTTGGCAAAGAATACTGAATATACCATGGACTGCCACAAGAATGAAGAAACCTGTCTTGGAAAAAGTACAGCCAAAATGCTCCCTAGAAGTAAGGATGGCAAGGCTTCGTCTCATGTACTTTGGATATGTTATCAGGAGGGACCATTAACGCTCTCCATTAACTAGAGAAAGACATCACGCTTGGTAAATTAGAGGGTTAGCGAAAAAGAGGAAGACCCTAAAGCAGATGGACTGACACAGTGGCTGCAACAATGGGCTCAAGCATAACAACGATTGTGAGGATGGCGCAGGACTGGGCATTGTTTCCTTCTATTGTACTTAGGGTCACTATGGGTCGGAATCAACTCGATGGCACCTAACAGCAGCAACAACAAATATTCTAACTGTAAAGTAAATACCATTCAGTGAACAAACTGTAATTATTGTTGCTTATTCAACTGAATTCCTCTTTAAAAAATGTCTGGATAAACTTTTAAAACTACCTACTAGTCATTCCCTTCTGACAATCACTCTTTACTAACAGTTTTTCATATTCCTCAACTCTTCCACTGGGGGAGAAGACCCATTATCAGCTTTTAACAGAGAATCTTATTTTTTCTTCTGGTTTTATCTGGTATCAATTTTGAAGCCACACTGGGAAAATGATCCTGTTTACTTTTAGTTATTTTGGGCAAGAATCTTTAAAAACACATTGTAAAATTTTCAAGACATCCCAGCAGACACAGGAATGTGCTCCCTCTGCTGGTTTTGCAGTAGTTTTTCCTTAGATGTTCCAGATGTCTTGAAGTAAAAATGCAAAATATTTTCCCCCCTAATAAAATGTCTAGAGAAGGGTAGCAAATCACATTATAATATATCACGTGGCCTTTTGGCAAAGCAGATTTACCAAGGGTCTATTTGACCATTCCCAGTGGACTTTCCCCTTTCTTATTCTGGGTAACTTACTTGTATTTTAATATCTCCATTTCTCACATGAGCTGGAGTGAGGGTGGGGTGGGGGTAGGTAAAAGTTTCTTACAAGAGAAGTGTAAGAAAGGCTAACTTAAATTCCACTACATAAAAACAAAGAACCATGCAATTTGGCACACTGGGGTTCACACAAAAGCTGCAACTGAATGTAAAACATAATGGGTAAATTCAAATCTATTTTTAAAAAGCTGAGGAAACCACTATTTCAGTAACAGCCCCAACTTTGTATTAATGCTTTTACAGATCCTCAAGGGGAAGGAAGGGTTAGAAAATCGATGCACATGTTAGAAAATGTTCTTTCATTAGAAGTTGTATTTTTTAATTCCTAGAATTTTAACATTGATTTGAAAAATGAAATTTATTTTAAAACAGTATCTAAGAGTACCCTTTTAAACAAAGGCTTTAACTCTGCTTGCTTAACCATCTAAACTATTAATTGTAATTGTTTTGCCAAGTGCCATTAGATAAATGTCATGACAGTTGTTATAGAGATGTCCTGTGATTGATTGATTGTGCCATCCCCAAAAGGCTTCTAGAGAGAACATGAAAATCTACCTGCTTCTTAGCAATCAGTAAAATAAAAGATAAAAGGACTTTCAACTCAAGGCACAGTTGCTAATTGTGTAAGGAGTATAGTCAATTACAAGCATGGATTGGCATGTAAAATTCAATACAAATAGAGAAATCTGAGTAAATGGAAGGGTGAATAATCCTTCCAGACAGAGCTGAATTACTGCTTTAAGCTACTGGCTGTCACACACATGCTGTTCTAATTACCTGGTTAAAGCAGCCTGCAGACCATTCCTGTGAGCCCCATACAAACGATGAGCTTGGTCTCACAATGAGGTAAGGAGGGGAACATTGCAATAAATACATTTTCCATCAACTAGATCAAACAAGCAGCTGGTGCAATGACACCAACTCTAGCTAGAAAAACACTTCAACTTGATTTACACACAGACAAAATTTCCACCTTTTTTAAAATAATGAAGACTGGCAAAGTTGGCTTAATATTTTCTAACCTATCCCCGACACCTAAGGCAACAAATTAATTGAGATTACGTGTGACAAGGTTATTTAGGAAATTCTCTTTTTACCCATTGTGTGCAGATGAACGTCTACATTATATGAAGTTTAGTTTCTATAAAAGTGAACTAAAGCCAAGCAAAGCCCTTTCCCATCTTTGCATATCAGATCTAAATAAATTATTTCTAAATAAATTATTTCAAACTTACTTCTCAGGAATTTAGCTTACAGATAAAGGTCTACTTGTAGCCTCTGGTTTGTGTTTACATTTTAGGCAAGTAGGCTTCCGTATCTTTTCAATAAGCTTCTCACTGGATTTATACCAAAAGGATACATCTTTTTGCCAACAAAGTAGCAATAATAGAATATCCTTTGTATTAGCATTTTGAACGTAAAAGCAAAGTTTAGGTCTAACACAGAATAGCATCATGGTGCCTGCATAGTAAACTCATATTTACAAAACCTGGGCTCACCTTCACCTTCTAGTTTCTAGAAAAATTCACTGAAGAATACACAACTTATATGTTGACTATAAACAAAGAAGTTTGCTGGGTAGTAGGTGAAATAAGACATGGCTCCTACTTTTTAAGTATGCTTGAGCTCAACAAAACTCAGGGAATCCTTAGGGTTTTACCTGGTCATCATTCTCCTCCAGACTCACAGAGAGAAGCAACTTCTCCTAGTTGTCCTTAATTCTAGTTTTTAAGAGAGATGCAGATATTTATCAAACACCTTTTGAAAACAATCCAGACTTCTGCCTTCCCCAGTAGTTTCTCAACACATTTTAAGGGAAGTAGGTGCTCAGAGTCATCTTCTCTTCTGGGTAATGAGGTTACCCAATAATCTATTCTGTCATTTATGGTCCTTCCCATCATACCTTCATGATCACTGGGCGGGAACACACACCACATTTCTGATACAACTTAACTGTATCAAAGATTTCTTTTTTTTTTTTTAAATAGTATTTTATTGTGTTTTAGGTGAAAGTTTACACAGCAAATTAGGTTCCCCTTTAACAATTTTTATACAAATTGTTCCGCGACATTGGTTACATATTTTACAATGTGTCAGCATTCTCATTATTTCCATTCTGTTTACTCTGTTTCCATTAATCTAGCTTCCCTGCTCCTCTTTACTTTCTCATCTTTGCTTTAGGGTAAATGTTGACCATTTGTTCTCATATAGTTGATTATTTAAGGGAGCACAGTACTCAGCGGATGATACTGTTTATTTTATAAGTCAATCTATTATTTGGCTAAAGGTGATCTCTAGGAATGGCTTCAGTTCCAAGTTCAAAGGGTTATCTTAGGATAATAGTCTCGGGGGTTCCTCTAGTCTCTATCAGTCCAGAAAGTCTGGCCTTTTTTATGAATTTGACTTTTGCTACACTTTTCTCCCACTGTATCTGAAACCTTCTATTGTGCCCCTGGTCAGAATGGTCGGTGATGGTAGCCGGGCACACAAAGATTTCTTGACAAAGATGTTCTCCACAGGGTTATTTGTATAGTGAAACTTTCAAACCATTTATAAGCTCATAACAAAATGATTAAATTATAGCATGCCCACTGCCAGCATTTTCAAAGAGTACTGGCTTTGTTATGAAATGTATTTGTTGTTATAACTATTACATTGGCTATATTAGAATATAATCTATAATGAAATGATTAGCATTATTACAATATCATGGATAAATACTCATAATATGTTACATCAAAAAAATGCAAGATCTGAAACTATAAGTAGGATTCCAATTACGTAAGATACATATGCATAACGAAGGAGAGACATTAAAATGTTAATTATAACATGTCTAGGCAGGAACTATATTGGGCAATTAAATGTTGTTTCAATTAACTAACAACCTTCTGAGGCAAGTAAAATTATCTTCATTCACAGTTGGACAAACTGAGGCTCAGAGAGGTTAATAAATTTGCTGAAAGTAACAGAGTTAGGAAGTGGCAAAGACAGGCTACAAGTATCCATGCCAATGGACTCCAAAGTCTAACCTTACTCTTCTATGTACCAAGGAAACATTCCGGAACTTAGATAGGTTTGCAACTAGACCTTGAACTGAGGATAGGATTGACTGTGTCAAGGGAAGCATGTTGATTCTAGAAAGGTAAAATAAGAAAAGCTAGGGCTGAGCATAGTGGGGACACTAGATAAGAAGTTTAGGTTTGAGGCATAAAACACAAATCCACTGAAGAACAGAAGAATGGCTTGATGAGAATAGTAGTTACTGATAATAAACCTGAAACTGTATTTAGTATAGAGGAGGCAAATCAGGAGGTAAACAAGAGTTGTAGTAAAATCCAGGTATGTGATTACAGAGTACCTCATATCCTTTTATGAAAAAGATGGGGCACAAACAAACAAGGTAGCAAACGAACACGTGGTAGTACCAAGAAAGAAGAAGAAACAAAACAACACTGTGTAGTAAAAAGGCAACAACTTGGATGTGGAAAGACCTGAGTTCCGTCCTGGCTATATAACCTTGAGGAAGAACGACTCTCTCCCTTGGTTGTATCCTAGAGTATTACATTCTTCTTCAAATTATTACTTTTACCATATCTCTGCTGGAATCTTAGCAGACTTTTACTCCATTTACTGCCCTCCTGCCTTTCTGTTATTATTTATCATGCATTTTGGCTCTACATTTATTTTATATTACAGAAGACACTAGAATCATTAGTTTTTACTGTTAATACTCATTTAAATTAAGCCACAATTTTAATTTTATCATGTTCTTCATTCCTTCTACTTTTTCCTTTTTTGTCTGGCCTTTTCTTTTTTTCCCCTTCTGAAGTTTTTTTTTTTTTTTAAGTATTTCGTTTAATGCAGATCTGCTGGTGACAAACTCCCTTGCTTGTTTGCCTGAAACTGTTTTCTCACCTTTATTTTTAAAGGATATTTTCACTGTGATTAAATTATAATTTGACAATTCTTTCTGACATTTTAAAAGATGCCATTCCACTGGATTTCACTGTTTCTGTTGATTTCATTGTTTCTTTGAATGAAATATGTCTTTTTTTCTGGATATCTTGATCTTCAGTTTTACTATGATTGTTCTCCAATCCTCTGTGTTCCCATAGAGTCAGTGATGATCACTAATGTGGATTTCTCTCTATTTTAATATGTTTTGATGTAAACCTACAGAAATTACTCAAAATGAATCACAATGAGGAGAATAAAGAACAGAGCAAGGGCAGTCAAACAATATCAAAAAGGCTTACATATGTGTAACTGAAGGATAAGAGAGAAATAATGGGGCAGAAAAAAAAAATCTAAAGAAATCATGACAGAGAACTTTCCAAAATTACTGACAGATACCAAATCCCAGTTCCAAGAAGCTTGGAGAACATGAAGCAAGATAAATAGCAAGCACATATACATGTGCACGTGGCTCATTCACCCACACAGTTCAGGCGTATCTTACTCAAAGTGCTGAAAATCTAGGATAAAATTTTGAAGACAGAGGAAAAAAGAACATATTACATGCTGAAGCACAAGATAAAAATTACAGACTTCTCATCAGAAACTATGAAAGTCAGAAAAAAATGGAGTGACATGTTTAAAGTGCTGAAGGAGGGGGGGCTGCTGATATACAATTCTATACCTAGGAAAAAATATTTTAAAAATTAAGGATGAATAAAGATCTACTTAGACAAAAAAAAAGGCGGGGGGAGGTTTATTGCCAGTATACCTACGTGATAAAAAATGTTAAAGGAAGTTCTGTGGGCAGAAATAATTTTGATACCAGACAGACGCTTCAGCATACACAAGGAAATGAAGAGCAGTAAATACAGAATTAATTTAAGTGAAATACAAACTTCATGTTTTCCTTATTTGTATTTGCTGTAACAGATAAGCTATTGATATCAAAGCAAAAATTGTAGCAATGTATTGGGTGTTTACAGCATATGTAAAAATAAAAAATAGGACAACCATTTACACTCCTCCCAGTAATACATGAGGCTTCCTATTGCTCCATCCTCCCTCCCCAGCACTTCGTATCTTCTTTGCATTTTCCTGATTACTAAAACTTACAAGCATTTTTCATGTTTACTCAATAGCTAGGTATCTATTCTTTGGTAATGTGCCCAAATACTTGCCCGTTTACCTATATAGGGGTTTTGTTTTGTTTTGGAGGGGGGAGGTCTTCTTTTTTTATTAATATGTAGATTATGTCTATATTCTAGATATGAGTCCTTAGTTTAGTCGCTGCCTGAGAGACTACAACTAATTACAATCATAAGAGCTGCTGCTTTTTCTTTGGTATTAGACATCCAAATGAATACTTTAAGATAGGGTAACACTGAGACTGGGGAAACCCCCAAATCTATTGCCCTGAGATAACTGTTAAACCTTGAACCAAAACTATCCCCTGAAGTCATCTATAAACTAAATTAGTAAAGAATGTTTGCCTTAAACATTGAGCCCTTTTAAAGAATTATGTATATGAGATGATCAAACTGATAACAGTAACTCTAAAGTATAGATGAAAAGTTTAGGGGGCAATGAGTCTAAGCTAATGATGGTGAAGCAATATGGGTAGAGATGGCAAAAATGGTGACACGATATGAAGACTGTAGCCAATGTCACTGAATTGTATATGCAGGAATTTTTGAATGGGTGTAGGTTTTGTGTTGACGAAAAATATAAACTAAAAAAAAAAAAAAAGTAGGGTAAGAAATCACAAGAAAGGTGTTTCACTACGATCTGTTTAAAAGTGCTTTTGCTTGTTGGTATTTAGAAACAAATAAACTGATGAAGTAGAGGTAAAGGCAAAAGGTAAAATTAAAGTCAGAACTGCTACCCTTCCTGAGATCCAGAGGCTAAAAATCTGTAAAATCAGTTTACAGGATGATTCTCAGCCTGGACAACCTGAGATGAGCAGTAAGAAGGAGTAGTAAGACCATCCACCTGCAATAGTTTGTGGTTATATCTTGATGAAGACATTTCAAACTACAGCTTTAAAAACTGTAAGTTTAAAGAAAATGAGTTAAAAAGCCTGATAAACTTCAGTGGCTTCTACAAACCCCAATTTTCTCAAGCTGGAGGTTCAGATGAAACTGAAATAGTTAGCCAGACCCAAGACTGAAGATTTGGGTGCTACTGACTTTCCAGTTTCTCCACTGTCTATTAAACAAGGCTCAGTCAAGCTGGTCAAGAGAAAGATTATCTATGATGAAAGCCAAGTCTATTTCATGAAAACACATCTATCTAATCAAAGGTCATTAAAAACAATTCCTTAAGAGCAGAAAACAGCTTGATTTGGAATGGGCTATTTCGCTAGCTAGCATCTTCATAAAAAGAAAAGAAAAAAGCCAAGTTACCTAGTTACACTCTATAATGGAATTCTGCATGGAATATATGAAATCTATACATGATACACCAGAAGGTAGGCCAAGATCCCACAGCATCAGTTCAAGCCAAGGCAAAAAGCTGCAACTTGAAATTTAATCACTGGCACATTAACTGTGACCTTACTTTGTTGCCACACTGCAAAGATGTCAGTCAGTGGATTCTTTACTACCATGGTCTCTTAGGAAAGACAAGTTTTCTTGCAAAGAGACATCACCTTCTGAACTTAATCAAGCAGATCTGCACTTACTGAGGAAATTAACTTGACTCAAGGACATCTTGACTAGACAGTAAAAAGACAAGCATGAAATACAGGCTACTGTACTTCCAAACATGAGGAAGGAATGAAGAATTTTTTAAATTGTAATATAATAGGGTGTTTACCTAAAAGTCTCTTAATAATATCCCTACCACCTAGGGATATTATTACAAACCCTACCCAAAATTTATTATCCTACAAACCCTACCCAAAATTTATTATCCTACAAACCCTACCCAAAATTTATAATGGAGGCAGGATATCTACGTTTTCTAATTACATACACACTGTTATTTTGTAAAAGTCTGCCATTTAACAGTGTGCTCTTAAGTTTAAATTTCAGTATGAAGCACAAAAGAAAGGTCTTTCTGGGATGCTGACTAAAGGGAGGCTTAGTAAGGAACTAAAGGCAAATTCCAAACATTCTGGTAGCAAATGTGCTCTCCAAAATGGAGTGACAACTTGGGGAGACCAAACAATGCCCTGGGGAATGCTAGCTAACCACCTTTGAGCACTACCCTAGAAAAAGCTATGTCTTCCCAGTCCCTGCAACAAGAGCCCTGCAGGAATTAACAGAGAAAATAAAAGAAAGGCTCCACAGCAGGGGAAGCCATGAGCTTCAGAAGCACTTTAAGCTCAGATGAGATCTACAATGCTCCTACCGTGGACTGTGGCTGAGGGCTCCCTGAGATGTTTTGCTGAGTCAGAATCTTCCACTCACCCGACCATATCTCCCATCCTCCAAAGATATCCAGATTAGTTCCAAAGCCTCTGCTGAGAGCATCAGTCTTTTGTACAAATATTAATATTTTATACCTACCAAGGTAGCCAACCGTGAAGGACAGTTTTTCTTCACATTTTACTTTGATTCCTTGCTACTTTCTCTGAGCTACTGAAAGCTAGATAAGTTACACACACACCACTGGGTTTTTCAAGCCATAGTACATTCATTAATATTTTATAGACTTAATTCCAAGGCAGCTAAACAATATATTCTATTAAAAATGCTCTATTAAAAAAGAGGCACCTTTGAAAGGGCAAGCCACTGCCTAAAATATACTTACAAAAGGAAAAGTGAACCTCGAAAAAAGGCATCTCTATATACTATTCAAAGCCTCTTGGTTCTTTTGAGAAGAATCTTAAAGATTCCATGAAAATCCAGCACAGGGTTTCTGAATAAAAACTGAATGAGGACAGACTACTAGTCAACAACAAAACATTTAAAAGGTTTGCTGAATTTATACTTGGGAGAAATATTTAAAAAGCAGGAAGTAGAGCAACATGGAAGAATAACTTTAAGCCACTCTCCTATCATTTATTTTGTGAAAATAACAGATGTTTATATCCACATCACAAGACTCTTTTGCTCGAGCTAACTGTTCATTATCAATCACTCACCCATGTCTTTAGAGCCCTGTAGGCTCCTGAAGGCCTGCCCCTTCCTTCCAACAGTACAGACTGACAAAGTACGAAATGGGAAAGGAATTTACTTAGTTTGAAAAATAAACCATTTCCTGCCATAAGCTAGAATCAACTCAGTGGCAACCAACAACAATCAATTAAAAGATGGAGTACGTGGGTGGCACAAATGGTTAAGTATTCAACTACTAACCAGAAGGTTGGCAGTTCAAACCCACACAGAGGCACCTGGGAAGAAATGCCTGGCAATCTGCTTCCAAAAGGGCACAGCCATTGAAAACCCTATGAAGTGCAGTTCTTCTCTGCAACACATGGGGTGGCCATGAGTTAGAATTAACTAACAGCAACTGGTTTGGTTTTTTAACCAAATATGAATTGAAATATGAATTTCATCTGTAAGGGAGCTGACTAGCTAATGGGCAAGCAGGAACTGAAGCTAAATTTGCTTCACAGAGTCACCACCTTGAGGGAGATGCATGGTTATGTATGTGTGTGCTTTATTTTATTAAAATGTAAAGAATCATAGTATCAACCACACATGTCCACTGTCAGATTTTAAAAGCATTTTAAGCTCATCTGAACCTAGATCCTAAAATAATAACAATAACAAATGCTAAGAGAATTCATCATGTAATGCAGAACTTTAAGGCCGAGTAAGCAGCCTCGGAGTCCTTATGTAGTAACCAAGCATTTTTCTGATGTCTTAAAGTCCTGATCACGGTGCTAAAATAGGATGCAAAAGAAGTCTCAAGATTCATTAAAAAATAAAATTATTCTAAAAACAATGTGTCTAGTATAAAATGATTCAGTATAAGCTGAATACATGAATGTTTAGGAGACAGAGAGATTAGGAAGTTTCCTTGAAGAACTTGTCTTGAAATAAATATGGAAAAGAATTTGTCAATAATTTATAATTTAAGTAAAAGCATTTTTTTAGGGGGAGGTAACAGCTTTACTGAGATATAATTCACATACCATACAGCTCACCCATTTAAGTTGTACAGTTTCAATGGTTTTTAGTATATTCATAGAACTGTGACATATCACCACAATTTTACATTTTCATCACTCCAAAAAGAAACATTGTGCCTGTATAATAAAGAATTTTGGATCACCTTTGTCCCTGGTTACTGAGAGGTAACCTCTAAACCCTTGGAATAAAGAATTTGGCTGGTCTTTGCTACCAGTTCCTGGGACCCGTTGCCATCGAGCTGATGTGGACTCATAGTGACACGACAGGACAGAGAAGAACTGCCCCATAGGGTTTCCTTCTTGTTAGCAGCCAAGCTCTTAATCAATGTACCAGGGCTCCAATGGGTCCGTCAGACCATACCTGACAGTTTATGCTAACAAAATGACTCAGAATCGGGCAGGCCATGCCAGAAAGATCAACCACACGATTAGATAGCTGGAGTTTTGAGTCATGTGTTATCAGCCTAACTTCTGGGGAAGGTATGAGGCTGTAAACTGAGTTTAATCATGTGGTCAATAATTTAATCCATCATGCCTATTTTAATGAAACCCCAATAAAAACTCTGGATACCAAAGCTACCTGGTTGGTAATATTCTAAGTATTGCCACACATCAATATGCTGGGAGGGTGGCACATTGTGACTCCATGGGAAGAGGACAACAGAAGTTTTACATCTGGGACCCTACCAGACCTTGCCCAATACATCTCTCCCTTTAGTTGGTTCTGACTTGTATCCTTTTGCTGTAACAAAACTGTACTTGTAAGTATAGCAATTTCCTGAGTTTTATAAGCCATTTTAGCAAATTATCAAACCTGGGGGAGGAGAACTCCTCAATTTGTAGCCATCTGGTCAGAAGTGAGGGTGGCCTGGGATATGAAGTGACAGCAGTCTACGAAGACTGTTCCCTTAACCTGTCAAGTTTGGGCTGACTTCGGGTAGCTGGTGTCAGAAGTCATCGCAGTACCCTTTAGAGACATTTCCTTCTAACTACTCTCATCCTTAGCCCTGGGCAACTACCAGTGTACTTTGTATCTCTCTGTTGTTGTTGTTGCTGCTGCTGCTGTTAGGTGCCATCAAGTTGGTTCCAACTCATAATGACCCTATGTACAACAGAATGAAACACTGCTAGGCCCTGCACCATCCTCATAATTGTTGTTATGCTCGAGCCTATTGCTGCAGTCACTGTGTCACTCCATCTCATTGAAGGTCTTCCTCTTTTTCGCTGACCCTCCACTTTACCAAGCACGATGTCCTTCTCCAGGGACGGGTCCCTCCTGATAACATGTCCAAAGTACATGAGATGAAGTCTGGCCATCCTTGCTTCTAAGGAGCATTCTGGCTGTACTTGTTCCAAGACAGATTTGTTCGTTCTTCTGGCAGTTCAAGGTATAGTCAACATTCTTTGCCAACACCATAATTCAAAGGCATCAATTCTTCTTCAGTCTTCCTTATTCATTGTCCAGCTTTCGCACGTACATGGGGCGACTGAAAACACCATGGCTTGGGTCAGGCGCACCCTGGTCCTTAAAGTGACATCCTTGCTTTTCAACACTTTAAAGAGGTTTTTTGCAGCAGATTGACCCAACGCAATACATCATCTGATTTCTTGACTGCTGCTTCCATGGGTGTTGATTGTAGATCCAAGTAAAATGAAATCTTTGACAACTTCAATCTTTTCTCCATTTATCATGATGTTGCTATTGGTCCAGTTGTGAGGGCTTTTGTTTTCTTTAGGTTGAGGTGCAAATCATACTGAAGGCTTTGATCTTCATCAGTAAGTGCTTCAAGTCCTCTTCATTTTCAGCAAGCAAGGTTGTGTCATCTGCATATCTCAGATTGTTAACGTGTCTTCCTCCAGTCCTGATGCCCCGTCCTTCTTCATATAGCCCAGCTTCTCAGATTATTTGCTCAGCATACAGACTGAATAAGTATAGGGAAAGGATACAACCCTGACACACACCTTTCCTGACATTAAACCATGCAATATTCCCTTGTTCTGTCCGAATGACTGCCTCTTGGTCTATGTACAGGTTCCGCATGAGCACAATCTAGTGTTCTGGAATTGCCATTCTTCACAATGTTATCCATAATTTTTTATGATCCACACAGTTGAATGCCTTTGCATAGTCAGTAAAACACAGCTAAACGTCTTTCTGGTATTCTTCGCTTTCAGCCAAGATCCACCTGACATCAGCAATGCTAAACCTTGTTCCACATCCTGTTCAGAATCCGGCTTGAATTTCCAACAGTTCCCAGTCGATGTACTGTTGCAACTGCTTTTGAATGATCCCGATATGTGTAGTAGCATGTATCAATACTTCGATCCTTTTAATGGCTGCATAATATTCCACTGTATACCACAATTGGTTTATCGATTCATCTGCTGATGGACATTAGGGCTATTTCTATCTTTAAGCTACTGTGAATAGCACTGTTATCAACACGCATTATACATGCATTTGTTTCTAATTCTTCTGCATATAAACCTAGGAGTGAAATTACTCAGTTGAGTAAAATATTTTTAAAGAAAGGAATACTGAATACAAGTAGTGATCTCTACAACTGGCCAACATCATTAAGCTGCTTTTTTTGTTTTTTAACTGCTTTTTTCCTAAAAATAGAGTAGTTACAAACAGTGACCAAGAGACCAAAATGAGTAACCAAGTGGAAATACCACTTAAGTTATTTGAAATCTTTTTGAAAGCTATTTGTTTCCATGAAATGGTCTTGATTTTTCCAGGCAAGTAATGAGTGACATTTTTCTTGTGGGTGTATGAAACTGCCCTTACATTTGAACACTTTCCTCTTGCCAAAATGAAATGCTTTCCTCCTTGCCTGTGCCAAAATAGAAGCTTACAGGCAGTACATGTGAATCCTAAAGCTTTCGATGCTTCTGTTTAAAATTTTAAAACTTCATGTTGTTATTAAAATGTCTTAATTGTTAGCAATACCTCAATCAGATCAACTATATTCAATGAAAAGGAAAATGTCTACTTAAAAAATGTATTTTACACACACATGCACTGTTCCTTCTCCAGAAAGGTTTTCCAAACAAAAAACTATCAAAGTTTTGTTTAAACCTTCCTCGGTTCAGACTATTTGGCTAGCTTGCCTCTGAATGCCTCTTCTAGCCTTATAGATTCAGTCAGATCTTGTTGAAAGGTATTAAGAACCACCATTCTTCCCAGTAAATTACAAGCTGAGGAATTCACAAAGGACAGTGAATTTCAGTAGCAAATTTGATTTTATTTGCAAAGGATATGCAAGTTCTCCGTCTTTAAAGTTAAGCCCCCCAACATACATATCTGCTGCTCCCCATGTTTAGAAGGGAAAAAACATGGCCAACGAAAGTAAAAGATATGACACAGAGATAACTAATGGCAGGGCTATACTAGAATCCTGTTCTCCCAAATCCCAGACTAAGGCTGTTTCTACTAAGTTGTACTGTGCTCTAGCAATCAAAACAAACAAACAAAAAAAAAACACAGTAATCCTAAAATCCAGCATTACAATGTAGTAAAAAATTATGCATTTTACCTTCCTGCTTTAGGATAAATTCAACCAAATGGCAAAAGGACAGAAAGCATACAGGTTAAAGGCCTCAGACTCAAACAAAATCAAGTTTGAGTCAAGTCTGCATTAATACTTAGGAGATGTGTGACTTGAGCAAGTAACACTAAAATCCTCTGGACCTATTTCCTCATTTGAAAACAACAGGGGAAGGGTGTAGTAAGGCTTAAATCAGAGACCTTTATAAAATTAATACAGTGCCTGGAAATAGCAAATTCTTAATAAATGGTAGCTGTTTTTATTAAGAGCTGACTTATTTCTGTTTCAGAGATTAGGTAGAAACAACTGCATTTATAAATAGCATCTCCAGGAAGATGCAGAAACAGCACCAAAGAAGGTGGCACTGCAATGACATTAAAATCACGATCAGGCTTCCTACTGGTGAAATAAAAAGGCTTTTTTTTTTTTTTTTTTTAAGCTTTCTTGCCTACTTTGGACAAAGGGAAGAGTATAGTAGATGCTGGTTTTAGAAAAGCAGGCCGAGTTTCTCAAACTGTAATGTGCGTTCAAATAACCTGGAGATCTTGTTAAAATGCAGATTTTGATTCCAGTAGATCTGGTGCTCTACCTGAGATTCCACATTTCTAAGAAGCTCCCAGATGATTAGGATGCTGCTGGTCTGGAGACCACACCTTGAATAGCAAGCGTTTACTGGATAAAAAACTCATTGCCATTAAGTTGTTTCTGACTCATAGCAACTCTATGAGACAGAGCAGAACTGCCCCATAGGGTTTCCAAGAACCGCCTGGTGGATTCGAACTGCCGACCTTTTGGTTAGCAGCCAAACTCCAGAGATCCACGGTTTACAGGATACCACATTCAAAAACATCAACCAAAAAAACCTAACTTTGATGCTAATACTTAATGCTTATTTCCAAATTAGAATGGTGCTGATATCATCATAAGTCAGCTATAACATACAGGCCTATGTTTAAGTAGCGATGACTTCTTAAACACTCATCTAAGCCAGCCTTTCCCATCAGGGCACAACTTCAAACTGCTTCACAGTGGTATGCTGGTGCCACTCCCCATACTTCATACGGAACATCTCAGAAAACAGAGGCACTTATGGCTGAATGAAGAAAGCAGTGTTGGGCAGCCCTATTGAGTCAGGGAATCTAAGGTTACAAGCAGTCCGCTCAGTTTTATCTTCAATGACACATGCAATGGGTGAAGAAAAAAACCAAAACCAAACACACTGCCATCAAGTCAATTCCGACTCACAGCAACCCTACAGAACAGAGCAAAACTGTCCTTAGGGTTTCCAAGGAGCAGCTGTCGCTCTTAATCCCTGTGCCACCAGGGCTCCAATGTGTGAAGAAGAAAGGTTATTTCCTTTATCACCACTAATTTTTCACCCATTTACCTTTAGATTATCTGTCGCAAGACGAGAGATCAAGGTAAGAAAAAAACTGTATCGGGAAAACAGAAGTAAAAACCTTTAATACTATACACCAGCCACAGTCAAGTTGACTATGACTCATGGAGATTCCATGAGTGTCAGAACAGACTATGCTCCATAGAGTTTTCAATGGCTGATTTTTCAGACGATCATCAGGCCTTTTTTTCCAAGGAGCCTCTGAGTGGACTTGAACCTTCAACCTTTTGGTCAGCAGCCAAGCATGTTAACCATTTGCACCACCCAGGTTAATATTATATAAGGAAGGTGTTTTTCCCAACGCCTTCTCCTTCCAGGTTTCACCCTATCTTCCCTAGTCATCAAAAAATCCCTGTCCTTGTGGTTATAACTGAAATTTAAAATTTCTTTGACTTATCAAGGGTAAAAGAGCTAGGGAATCACTAATTCAAAAAAGAAGATAAGCATATAGCTATGAAAACCATGTTCCTTTCTTCTTCATCACTACCTCTCTCATCCCACCCCTAAAAAAAGGGCACAGTAGCAGGCTTAATGCTCACTGGCTTTCACAGACAAATCATTACTTTTCTCCACATTACTTATCACTGCAGCTAGGATAATGTTTGCTCTAATCTAACAGATTTTCATTTCAAAACCAATTGTAAAGCTCAGCGGGGTGTTATATACAACTTTAATGAGAGCTTCTTACCCAAGAGTCCTCCAATACGTGCTTGTTCAGAATTGTTGAATTTTATTGGTGGAGGCTGCTGAATGAAGGGAAAGGTTAACCAAGAAATTAGAGTTTAAAAACTAAAACCCACATCATCTTTTCTATTCATATAAATAAGAAACACTAACAAATTTGACCCAACTGATAGTAGAATTCATGTTTACTTTGTGATAACCAAGCTAGCCCTACACAACTCTTTTACAGACTCTTTTACATTGCATTCAATGGCTCCCTACAATTAATGCAGTGCAAGAGAGTAGCTCTGTAAACCTACTGACAGCTGTTTAATGGGAGAGGTAGAAAGTAGTGGACGTATCCTGGCAGTGCGTTTAATGGATACACAAACACCACAGTCATCAGCCTGAAGTGATTCTGGCAGAAAATTAACTTAGAGATACAAAACTCATTTGGTGGGAAGACCCACAGCAATCCAGACAATATCGGACTCTGTAATGGGGAAAGGGGCAAAATAAAATGATGTGTTTTCTAAAGTTCCCTTTAAGGAGGAAGCCATTTAAATTTTTTTTTCACATGCCACTGTGTAGTTTTGTTGCTTTAACAAATAAGCCAGCAGTTGTCTCTTCTTTGGAAAGCAAACGGCACTATTTAATTTAAATGATGCAATGGACAGAGCATGCCAGAGAGTTTGTTAACACCAAAATGTCACTAAACTACACCACTTTATGAAATAATCTGGAACTTTGTTTTTATCATCAACTGATTCTTTTTTTTTCGCCCCCATCCAGTGACATTCAGGTCAGAGGAAGGTAGAAGGAAGAGAACTAGTATTTGTTGGCCTACGAATCGCAAAGGTCTGCTCTAAGAATATAACATGTAGGTTATCTAAATTTTTATAACTACGCTCGAGGGTAGGTACAATTATCCTCATCTTACATATGAGAAAACAGAGACTCAGGTACATTAATCAGTCCAACTCACACAGCAGTTAGTAGCAGAGCTATGATTTGACCATTTTTCTGGATCTGCAGTCTATGCCATACATGCCATCCTACAATTAAAATAGCAAAGGCCACTATGAGAAAACCGAAACATATTGTTTCAATACTCACTTTTGAAATGTCTGTTATCTACACAGATAAACCTATTTAAACATGAAAATTTTAAAAAGTCCACAAGAGTCAAAGTTCGACCTTGAGTATATCCCACCTGAATTCAGAGACCATCTGAAGAACAGATTTGACCCAATGAACACTAGTGACCGAGGACCAGACGAACTGTGGAATGATATCAAGGACATCATACATGAAGAAAGCAAGAGGTCATTAAAAAGACAGGAAAGAAAGAAAAGACCAAAATGGATGTCAGAAGAGACTCTGAAACTTGCTCTTGAATGTAGACTCGCTAAAGCGAACAGAAGAAATGATGAAGTCAAACAGCTGAACAGAACATTTCAAAGGGTGGCTTGAGAAGACTAGCTGAAGTATTATAATGACATGTGCAAAGACCTGGAGTTAGAAAACCAAAACGCAAGAACACGCTTGGCATTTCTCAAGCTGAAATAACTGAAGATAAAATTCAAACTTCAAGTTGCAATACTGAAGGATTCTATGGGCAAAATACTGAACAAGCAGGACACATCAAAAGAAGATGGAAGGAATACACAGTCACTATATCAAAAAGAAATGGTTTACAGTTCAACTATTTTCAGGAGGTAGCATATGAACAAGAACCGATGGTATTGAAGGAAGAAGTCCAAGTGGCACTGCAGGCACTGGCGAAAAACAAGGCTCCAGGAAATGAATAAATACCAACTGAGATGTTTCAACAAACAGATGCAATGCTGGAAGTACTCACTCGTTATGCCAAGAATTTGGAAGACAGCCACCTGGCCAGTGGACTGGAAGCGATCTATATTTGTGCCAATTCCAAAGAAAGGTGATCCAACCGAATGCGGAAATTACTGAAAAATATCATTAATATCACATGCAAGTAAAATTTTGCTGAAGATACTTAAAAAACAGTTGCAGCAGTACATCGACAGGGAACAGCCAGAAATTCAAGCTGGATTCAGAAGAGGACTCAGAATGAGGGATTATCACTGCTGATGTCTGATGGATGGATCTTGGCTAAAAGCAAAAAGATGTTTACCTGTGTTTTACTGACTATGCAAAGGCATTCAACTGTGTGGATCATAAAAAATTACGGATAACATTGCGAAGAATAGGAATCCCAGAACACTTAACTGTGCTCATGCGCAACCTGTACATAGACCAAGAGACAGTTATTCAAACAGAACAAGGGGATACTGTGTGGTTTAAAATCAGGAAAGGTTGTATCCTTTCCTCATACTTATTCAATCTGTACGCTGAGCAAATAATCTGAGAAGCTGGTCTATATGAAGAACGCAGCATCAGGGCTGGAGGAAGACTCATTAACAACCTGCGATATGCAGATGACACAACCTTGCTTGCTGAAAGCAAAGAGGATTTAAAGCACTTACTGATGAGGATCAAAAACTACAACCTTCAGTATGGATTACACCTTAATATTAAAAAAAAAAAAAAAAATCCTCACAACTGGACCAATAAGCAACATCATGATAAAAGGAGAAAAGACTGAAGTTGTCAACGATTTCATTTTACTTGGATCCACAATCAACACCCTTGGAAGCAGTAGTCAAGAAATCAAACGACAGAATGTATTGGGCAAGTCTGCAGCAAAGGACCTCTTTAAAGTGTTAAAAAGCAAAGATGTCACTTTGAGGACTAAAGTGTGCCTGATCCAAGCAATGATGTTTTCAATTGCTTCATATGTATGCGAAAGCTGGATAATAAATAAGGAAGACTGAAGAACAGATGTCTTTGAATTATGGTGTTGGCGAAGAATATTGAATATTACCATGACTGCCAGAAGAACGAACAAATCTGTCTTGAAACAAGTACAGCCAGAATGCTCCTTAGAAGGGAAGATGGCAAGACTTCGTCTCACGTACTTTGGACATGTCATCAGGAAGGACCAGTCCCTGGGGAAGGATATCATGCTTGGTAAAGTAGAGGGTCCACAAGAAAGAGGAAAACCCTCAACGAGATGGACTGACATAGTGGCTGCAACAATGGGCTCAAACATAGCAGAGATTGTGAGGCTGGGACAGGACCAGGCAGTGTTTCGTTCTACTGTACATAGGGTTTGCTATGAGTCAGAACCGACTTGATACCACTTAACAACAACAACCATTTAAAAATGTATATATATTTTAAAAGAAAACATGAATTTTTCTTCTTAACTTCAGGGAATGTACTGCCTTTCTAAGTCTGACAAAAAACCCAGAAGTCATAAAAGCAGACTGATAAAATCTGACTACATAAAATAAAAATTCTATTTTGACACATGCCATAAATAGTCAAATAGTAAGTAACCAAATGACAAATAACTAAATGGGGGAAAATATTTGCAACACACAGTACTGAAAAAGGATTCATTTCCTTAATGTGGAAGGGTCCCCCCAAATAAAAAACTAAAAGCCCTCAAAGCCTAAAGAAAAACGGGCAAAGGACCAAAACTCATTGTCTTCAAATCAATTCTGACTCATAGCGACACTATAGGATAGAGCAGAACTGCCCCATAGGGTTTCTAAGCCTGTAATCTTTATGGAGGTAGACTGCCACAATGAGGAGCAGCTGGTGGGTTCAAACCGCTAACCTTCTGGTTAGCAGCCAAGCGCTTAACCACTCTGCTACCAGGGCTTCTTGGGCAAAGGACATGAGCAGACAATTTATAGAAAAAGAAATCTGAATTACTCTTAAGTGTATGAAAAGACATTCAACCTCAGGATATACAAATCAAAGAACAACAAAATATTTTAAAGTCTGGCAAAAATCAAAAAGTTTGTTTTCTGCTGCCAAGAAAGTGGACTAAACAATACTCTCAAACACTGACAGTGGGAGTATAAATTGTTACAACCTCTATGGAGAGCAATCTTGCAATCTCAAAATTAAAAGTGTACATATCCTTTTCACCTATCAATTAATTGTACTAGGAGTTCATCACAGAGATATAATCGAGTATGTGCAAAGTGTGCCCTAGGTATGTAGATAATAAATGTAAAGTTGTTTTAGTAAAAGTCTGGGCAATGGGGAGGGGAATCTAAATATCCAACAATAGAGAACTGGTTAATTATAGTGTAAAACTATGCAGCCATAAAAAAAGAATGCATCAATTCTATTTGTACTGATTACAAAATTACCTCCAGCACATATTGGGTGGAAAGAGACTGTGTAAATAAGAAAACAACAAGGAGTATACATACAGAGAGGTGAAATTTGTAGATGGGGGTCAGGAACAGGAGGCAGATTTACTTCTCGCAACATACCGCTATAGACTGTGTACTTCTCACTCAAAAATTAAATCTTTTCACATTTGAAAAATTAAAATGATATGCTTTGAAAAGACAGTGAGAAAAGAAAGACAAACTTAATTGAGATAGAGCAATTATAACCATTTACGATGTGCTACAAGGAATAACAGATTAAGTAAGGTTCTCTGTATTTGACTTCAAAATGCACTCTACTTTTTAATTTATTCATATGAGAAGATATTAAAGACATATGCAATGTCAATAGATCCCTTTTATAACAACCACTTTATAGACTGTTATACTATGTTTTTACTTATTTAGAAGTCAGATTACAGGTGACATTATCTGACTCAACGTTATTTTGAACCACCACCCATCTGTCAGTTTGTTGTGCTGTGGTGGCTTACGTGTTGTTATAATGCTGGAAGCTATGCTACTGGTATTTCAAATATCAGCAGGGTCACCCATGGTGGACCGGTTTCAACACAGCCACCAGACTAAGACAGACTAAAAAGAAAGGCCTGGCAATCTACTTCCGAAAATTAGCCAACGAAAACCTTATAGATCGCAACAGAATATTGTCTAACTCACTTGGTTTGGACACATCATCAGGAGGGATCAATCACTGGAGGAGGACATCATATTTGGTAAAGCAGAGGGCCAGCGAAGGCGAGGGAGACCCTCAGTAAGATGGACTGGCACATCAGCTGCAACAATGGACTCAAACACACTGGTGATCTTGAGAATGATGCAGGACTGGGTAACCTTTTGTTCTGTTGTACATAAGGGTCATCATGAGGCAACTCAATGGCAGCTATCTATCTGATTTTGAAAGCAATATATAAACATGTTAAATTCATACTATATTAAGGTAATTGGCTCTGGAGTCTGTCCTCCCTTAGCTGTGATAGTGTAACGTCTTAGTCCACCAATGACTATAAAATGGAGGTGACTCTCGAAGTCTGCAAAAGGGTGAGGGGAGACAAATAATTACATGTAGTTTTCTAGATAGGAAAACACACTTTCGATGATAAAAGGATAGAAATGGGGGGAGGGGGGGCAAAACCCAAAACCAGAAGTCTGAGAATGCTGACATGAATATTATTTTCTAACTGTGGTTTGAGAAAATATACTCAGTAAAACTTATTTCCATAAAGCTAACCCCACAGATGGAAAAAACAAACACGCCCATATCTTTGGCTGAGAAGGTAGAATATGTAGCGAGTTCCCCGGAAGATAGACAGAAATGAACATTTAGAAATGTGTGGTTCTTTTTTTTTTTCCTTATGGGGTGAAGGGGTATCCCTCTCCACTGAGACACAAAATAAACACCATGTCTTCCCCCTTCAACTTTTAAAAGTATCAAATACAGAAATTCTGTAATGTATATTCACTTTGAAAGCATCATTTACTTTGCAGTTTAGTATTCACAAAATGAAAAGACAGGCTCTGTCTGCTAAAGTGCCTTCAGAAAAAAATATGAACAGTGGCTTAGTGGAACTAAGCAGATCAAGCTTTCAGACTTGATTTTAAAAACACTGAGCTACCTCAGAACTATGCATGACTCACTGGGCACACTAATAACTAGGTTCAAATACCAGCTGAAGTCACTGTGGAATGGAAAAGTGGTGCTTCTAACTGAATGCCAAACAGCCCCTGCACAGACCTCCTCCCATCGCTCTGTCGATCCATCCTCCTGTGTTTTATCCCAACGTTTCCCATCCCTCCCTGAGTTACCTCTTGGGCTTGTGTTTCTAGGAATGATCCATGCACTGGGAGAAGCTGGTTATTAGGAAGTTGCTCCATTTCTACCAAAACACCATTTCCTCACTTCCCTGAGCTGTGGGTACCTGTCAAACATTCACAACCCTAAAATGCCTATAGTAGTTTCACTAAGGGAACTTTTAAAATGAACTCTTCTCAGACATCAATGTACTCCCTTCCCACCCACCTCCCAAATTGGTGAATTTGACCACAGGCAAGCAATGCCAAGGTAGGAAAGGGACACTCAAGACACTAAAACAAAATCTCAACCTTCCTTCCTCTTCTACACACAATAAGGATAGGCCCCCTGGCTAGACATCTGCATCTAGTTTAAGAATACAATGTTTCTAGATACGCCTAAAGCCAGTTTTCAAAAGACAGTTTAAAAAGTATATTAAGTAATCTTGTACTGAAAAATCAAGAAAAGGATCATTACAAACACACCCTCACAAAAGATTTTTTTTAGTCCATGAAATACCATTTTGTCTGTTGTACCTACAAATCTTTATACATCTACGCCTGTTCTTGTTCATAATTTTCCAAGGATGGACACTTTAGTTGTCGAAAAATTACAAGTAACTGACATATTTTTTAGGAGCATTTTCCTTTTAAAAAACAAGGTTACCCAACAGGAAAGCACAATAACGAAGTTAATCTCAATGATCTTTCATAAATAAGTTCACAGGTGGAACTCAAAAGTACAGAAATACAACTCTAATGTATTCTCTAGGTTCTGGCATGGATCTTGTGTTTTAGAAACTTTTACTTACGCCAGTCATACAGAAAACAAACAATACTGTGTATTTAACACATTGTCCCCATATCACCCTGGTGCTCTACTGACGAATGGCTCCTTGAAACTAGAAATTATTCAATCTAGGTGATTAAAGGCTAAGTGTAGCTATCACATAGAGTGCTTATTATCTGTGACATATTTTTTTCTTTTTTAACCTCAGAGCCCACCCCCATAGGAGGTTAAATCTGATTGCCACTTCACAGATAAGCCCCAAAACTTATTGTTGTTGAGTCAATTCCAACTCATAGCGACCCTACAGGATAGAGTAGAACTCCCCCACAGGTTCAAAGCTGTAATCTTTATGGATGCAGACTGCCACACGCATACTAAATCCCAAGGTCAGACAGCTAGTAAGTGGATAAATTGGGATTTTCACAAAACTTAAGCCTTGACCATTGTCTTTAGTCTCAGGGTTATATACAAGAGGTAGTCTGTTGTTCTTTATTACTGCTGATGACTGAATTTGTAAAACCTTACAGACATACTATCCTGAACATATCTAATCACATTTTATAAATACATAGAAAGTTACAGAAAATACCATGATGAACTGCAACTACTCATCTTAAAGCAGTTTACTGTATTAGTAGCTTCAGCGTTTTTTAAAAGAAATAATACCTTACAGGTCAAGCAGAAGGTCTCTGTGTACCCTTCCTCAAATCCCATTCCTATCCCCCTTTTCCAGAGGTAATCACTATCCTAAATCTAGCTCGGGATTTCATGTTTTTATACTATTTCTACAAATAAGTATCAATAAATACTAAATAGCATGACTTTGCATGTTTTCAAATTTTATATAATGGTGTCATATATATGTATCATCCAGAAACTTGCCTTTTTACTAAGCCATGTTTTTGAGATGTATTCCATGCTGAAAGCTGCAGTGTTCTAGTGTGTGAACAAACCAAAATTAATCTATTCACCTGCTGCTGGATGGCTACTTTGTTTCCCATTTTTCGCTAGTATAAACACTGTTACCATTAACATTCTTCTACCCGTCTCCTTTGCATAAGCATTATAGTGTTTCCAGGGTATAGACTTAAAGTAATTACCAGGCCAAAGGGAATGCTATCTTTACCAAATATTGCCAAATTGTTCATGAAGGTGATATTCAATTCATCACCTTACACATGAAATGTAAATGAGATCTGGAAATAAGTCCATTGAAAATTTTATGTTACCTGCTAAACCTTTCTACTAGTTTTACGTGATTATCATCAAAATAAAGTGAGTGAGTGAGATAAAAAAAGAAACCACAACAGCACAGTTAATCGAATAAGCTTCAAGGGCACAGACTGGATGCAATATGAAAGTTTTTCCTAACAGTAAATATTCAGTGTTGAATTCTAAATAAGAAAAGCAGTAAAATATCTACTACTTCCCTTCCTCGTAGGCCTTCAATAAAGTGTAAGTTTTCACCTATTAATCCTGGTTTAGTCATTGCATTGGTAAAAAAGCAGGAGGTTAAACTAAATGATCTCTCAAGCTATCTCCCAACTAAAAATGTAATTTAAAATACAGTTGTCATGGATTAAATTGTGTCCCCGAAAAATATCTGTCAACTTGGCTGGGTCATGATTCCCAGTATTGTATGATTGCGTACCATTCTGTAATCTGATGTGATTTCCTTATATGTTGTACACTCTATCACTATGATGTAATAAGATAGATTAGCAACAGTTATACTGACGAAGTCTACAAGATTAGGTAATGTCTCAAGCCAATCTCTTCTGAGATATAAAAGAGACAAGCAAGCAGAGAGATATGGGGACCTCATACAAACAAGAAAGCAGAGCGTGTCCTTTGGATCTGAGGTTCCTGAGCAGAGAAACTGCTAGACCAAGGGAAGACAGATAACAGGGACCTTCCTCCAGAGCCAACAGAGAAAGCATTCCCTTAGAGCTGATGCCCTGAATTTGGACTTGTAGCCTACTGGACTGTGAGAGAATAAATATCTCTCTGTTAAAGCCATTCACTTGTGGTATTTCTGTTCCAGCAGTACTAGATGACTAAGACAACAGTCAAACCCTTTTATGGGAAAATAATATAACTTGATGCATGAATGAATGAATGAAACAGCGACACTCAGCAAATTGCTCTGTTTAGAAAACTTCAGTAATTATTTTCTGAATTGTGCCTGTATTAACTTTAAGCATCTTACGGGAAACAATATTTTGTGCCTATGGAGCAGGGGGAAGAAAAACACAGAAGAGAAGATAGAGAAAGAAAAAGTGGGCTGATGCTTAACTGAATACTATCTTTCTTGTATCATAGAGATTAAAAAGAAAGAAAGAAATGCTTCCTCCCTTTGGGAAATAGGGCCCCAGAAGAAAGAGAATTTCAGACAAATGGCAAAATTAATGAAAAGAGATGAATGAAGTCTAGAGAGAAAAGCTAGTTGCACTCTGCCTGCCCACTTCAATGTTTGTAAAACTTAAAAATAAAAAGCTCTAATTAAACATTTTACCAATGAGAAATTCATCTGAGTTAATAAACTCTCTACAGAACTTTCAATTTTTATATAATTTCTACCTCACAGAAAACAGGACTAATACAAGGAATTCCTGTATATCCATTACAACATTCACCAATTGTTTATATTTTGCCACATTTGTTTTACCATTCCTTCCCTCACTCTCCCCCATATTTTTTGAAACCATATGAGAGTAAGCTGGACAAACACCTCTCTTACCAGTAAATACTTCCCTAGGGAAGTTAAGCCTGTTAATTATTTATAGGTCTTAAGCCATCAGAACCTCTGGCACCTGGCTTGAAAAAGGTATTTTCAGATAAAAGGCAAAGTTTTCAATGGTAGGAGTTTAACACCTACGCATTATAGGTCAAACAGGGAAGTGGTTCATAAACCTTGCTGTGTACTGAAATTACATGAGGATCTTTAAAATACTGATGCCTGGCTCCCATTCCAAACATTTCAATTGGTCTGGGAGTGACTTGGGCGTTGAGATTTTTTAAATACCCCAGTTTTAAAATGTGAAAAAAAAGTTTGGGAAACAATGTTTTAGGGGCTAGGCATCTACACACCATTTGAAATACCATTCCTAGGAAAATGTGTTACAGTTCCAAGCAACAGATTAAAACGAACGAAGAAAATACAATCACTTTGAAAACTGAAGCAGGCAGAGCTCTCAATATATGATTCTAGGCAAAATATTTGTGTGTTTTCTATGAGCTATTCTAACGCTGTAGGATAAAAAGAGGCACAGCAAAGCTGGAAAACAGGCAACACAAAAATAACTACACAGAATGCAGGAAGTATTATATAGAAAATATTTAAAGAGTAATAGGAACACAGAATCTAATTACTTTGAAGGTTCACGGGAACGGTGAGGAGTCTAGGAAAAAGGTGATCATCAAAGGATGAAGAGGACCTGACTGGGCAAAACTGAGATAGAGTGAAAGAAAATTCTGGGAAGCAGCATCAGCAAGGAAAGTATGCCACAGAAATGTAAAGAGAATGAGCAATGTTCCATTAAAATCCCAAATTAGGCAATCTGAGTGAAATATATGGCATGCTAGATAAACCTTGTACACAGGAATTAGCGTAACTCAAATCTATATTTTAAGGATTAAGAGGAGCCCTACTGGTGCAGTAGTTAAAGTCCTCAGTTGAGAACCAAAAAGTCGGCAGTTTGAACCAGCCACTCCACAGGAGAAAGATATGGAGGTCTGTTTCCATAAAGATTTACAACCTTGGAAACCCTATGGAGCAGTTCTACTCTGTCCTTTAGGGCCGCTATGAGTTGGAAAGACATATACAACATGCCTAGCATATAGTGGGTGCTCAGTAAACAGAGCTTTCCTGCTTCTGAGTCTCCCTTTTAATTTCTCTGGCTCAAAACAAAAACGAAACAAAAAGTTAATTGAATAACATTTAGAAAATACAGTAAAGTATAATTATGAAAATAAAGTTATCCAAAATCACACTACCCAAATAACCAATGATGATATTTTAGGTAACTCCTTACTAAAGTTATTAATCAGCCCAGATTTTTAATCTATAATCCAAAAACGAATTGTGTAGGAACAATGAAGAGCCCCTTGGCCATTCATGTATACTAAACAAGGATCAGTTAAATTCGTGCAATACTGTCAGAGAAGCCACTAGGGGGTGGCCAAATCTGATGTATCCATCATCCTCCTCTACAATCTCAAAGGCCCTTCCTTAATTGACAATCAAGCTAGGATTTCTGGGCCCTAACACCTCATTACACAAAAATTAAAAATTACTATTAAATTGAAAGAAGAGACTGGCCTCAGGACAATGAAATGTTAGCAGTTGGGATATCAAATTTGGTTGCTCAGATATGTTACCAAATCTCTCTACTTCTTGGGAATGAAATTCAATTTCTCAAAAATAGGGATGCGGTGTTTGCACTACACAGCATGCAGCAGCATCATTCTACATTCCACCACTGTCTGCTCCCATCCCATCGTTTAATACACTGATGCATATTAGACTAAAAATCTCAATTCTGAATAAACAACAACAAAAACCTGTGCCGTCGAGTTAATTCCAAATCATAGTGACCATATAAGACAGAGGAGAACTGCCCCATAGGGTTTCCAAGGAGCAGCTGGTGGATTGGAACTGTTGACCTTTTGGTTACTAGCCTACTGCTAGGGAATCTGCCTCAAAGTATCACACATAACCAAACTATCAACTGTCAAAATGAGTGTATCTTCTCTTTCGTACTTAAACTTTCACATTATAGCTCTACCACGGAAAAAACATAGAATGACTTATGAAATATAGCTACATATCCTTTAATAAACTGAGAAACTGGCTAAAATAATTTTCAGTAGATTTACATAGGCTTTTATATCCCCGGTATCATCCTAATTGGTAAGTACAATCACAAAGAATTATCCTAGTGATGTAATCACAGTATTTGATCATCTTTTTTTAGCTATAACAGATTTCTATACAACTAGGAAATGAATTAATAGAAAAATAATCGTGCTGCCGATTGTGGAGAATCAAATAATGTTATGAGCACATAAAGGTTATAAAGATGGCAACAGAATATAAAGGAAAAAAAAACTTCTTCCTATTTGGTGCTTTTAACACAAGTGACACAAAGTACATAAACCATATTCATTAAAAACAAACATTAAATAAATGCAAATTAAAACCACAATGAGATTTCACCATACACGCACTGAAACAGTTATCATTTTTAAAAGGTTGACAATACCAAATGTTGGCAAGAATGAGGAGACGTGGAGCAACTGAAACTCCATATATTACTGATGGTAAAAATGGTATACACACTTTAGAAAAGTTTGGCAGTTGCTTATAGTTAACTATGCATTTGCTATATACTTCATCACACAACTCAGAAATTCCACTCTATCTGTACAAGAAAAATAAAAACAAAAGGAAACCAAAGTCTCAGAGAAGAAATTAGTCTACAGGGCTAATAGCCTACATGAGCCATGGCCTCATCTACCTGAGACCAGAAGAAATAGATGGTTCCCGGCTACCACTATCAACTATTCTGATCAGGGCCACAAGAGATGGAACTGATAGAACAGGAGAAAAACATGGAACAGAACTCAAATTCTTAAAAAGTCTAGATTTACTGCACCAGTTGAGACTAGAGAACTCCCTGAAACTATCGCCCAGAGATACACTTCAAAGCCTTGAACAGAAACTATCCCCAGAGTCACCATCTGGCAAAATAAGACTGGCACACAAAATAAAGGATATTACATGTGAGTATAGTGTTCCATTAAAAAACCATCTAAATGAGACCAAAAGGTCAACAATTATTCTAAAGCAAAGATGAGAAGATAAGGGGTGGGGAAACTAGAGCACTGTTAACAGAATAACCAGAATGCTGTTAAAAAGAATGTTGAAACGTTGTGAAAAATGTAACTACTGTCACTGAACAATCTGTACAGAAACTGTCAAATGGGAACCTAATTTGCTGTGTAAACTTTCACCAAGAACACAATAAAATACTATTTGAAAACAAAACAAAAATAAATAAATAAATAAATAAATAAAAGCATATGTCCACAAAGAAGGACCAACAGGGGGCCGGGCCAAGATAGCAGAGTAGTCAGACACTTCCTGTGGTCCCTCTTATAACAAACACCTGAAAAAACAAGTGAACTGATTATATATGACAACCTAGGAGCCCTGAACATCAAAGACAAAGCTGAGGAATCGGACTGAGCGGCAGGGGGATGGAGATGGTTCATAAGTAGTGAGGAGTTGCCAGACCTGACCTGGCTGGAACCAACACCCTGCAGGCTACATCAGCTAGCATGAGAGGGGTGAGGCAAGCAGCGGGGCTCAGGACGCGTTTTCCACATCAAGAGAGACTGAGTGGCAGAGAGTATGCTTAAACCTCCAGAACCAGCAAGAAACGGCGCTCAGTCAGTGAAAGATAAGTAAAAGCGTCTAACTTACTGTAGTGATTAAGAAAAAAAGCAAACAAACAATCCGTTCTGGAAAGTACCTCTCTCTCATCTACCTGCCCCTTCCCTGCTTTGCTCCAAGTCCTGGTCTGGCTTCAGCAATCGCTGAGATCCCTAGGCCGGAAGTCGGACTCATTGCGCGCCCTGAGCCATTCTCCCGGCTTTGGAGAGGGAACTAATTAACAAACAGGGAAAAATAATCTGCCACCTCCCCTAAGCCGAAATCTCAAAGCAGCCACAACCCCTTTGCTTAGGCCCAGGCATAAGAGGTTCATGGATTCTGAATGCCTTTCACCCCTACATAGACCTGTATGGGCCCATTTCAACAGCGTAGGCCCTCATTAGCACAGTACAACAGGATATATACCTGAAGCCTATTTTCATCTCTATCAGCTATAAGGGGGAGTGGCAGATTCGTAACACCTGACAACGTCCTGCTCATTAAGCAGGGTCTTCACCTAACCGTATCAGGGGCATGAGGACTGGTGGCTCCACCTACTCCACCGAGCCACCCACAACAGGGGTCCAAGAATAAGTGGTGCCTCCCAGTCCTCACAGCCAAAAGTACTGGGTGCTTATAGTCCAGCTGCAAAACGCACCTACGTACGTGCTTTAGGGAACAGGGAAACGCCTTCCACCTAGACACTCAGGGGCAGCAGCCAGCCACCCTTGCTTGATCAGTGCATGAACCCCTGCTGTAGCCAGATTAACTATGCACACGCTAATCATTCTTGCCTGTCTACGACTGTATGTGAGAATTTGCACCACACATTTGGTGACCAACAACCTGGACACCTCAGTTTAATCCAAACAAGAAAAGTAACTAGACTCCTGGGCCCACATACCTAGTAACAACTCTAGCCACCTAGAGACAGGACGTGAGACCTTCAAAGATGCCAATAATCAAACTAGCTCACAGAAGCAGCCTATTTGGGCATAACAAAACAAAAAGCAAGGATACAGTAAGCAAACATAAAATGAACAAATATAATAACTTATTGCTGGGTCAGAGACAACATTCAATATCCAATTACATAAAGAGATAGATCATGATGGCTTCAGCAAGCAACCAAACAAAGATTCAAGAAACATTCCAGAGGAAGAGAACTCCTTGGAACACTCAGAGGTAGAATTCAAAAGATTGATATACAGAGAACTTCAAGAGATCAGGAAGGAGATCACTTAAAATGCGGAACTAGCCAAGGAACACACAGACAAAGCAAGAGAGGAACTTAACAAGGTTATACAAGAGCTTAATGACAAATTTAACAGGCTGTAAGAATCCATAGAGACACAAAGACAAATCCAAAAGATGACCACTAAAATTTCAGAACTAGACAACTCAACAGAAAGTCCAAGGAGGAAAATTGAGTCAACAGAAGTCAGAATCAGTGAGATTGAAGATAAAGGACTTGACACCAACTTATCTGAGGAAAAATCAGATTAAAAAATTTAAAAAAATGAAGAAACCCTAAGAATTATATAGGACTCTATCAACAGGAATAACCTATGAATGACTGGAGTACCAGAACGGGGTGGGGGAATAACAGAAAATAGGGAGAATTGTTGAAGATCTGTTGGCAGAAAACTTCCCTGGTATCGTGAAACATGAGAACACATCTATCCAAGAAGCTCATCAAACCCCACACAAGGTAGGTCCCAAAACAAAGTCACCAGGACATATTATAATCAAACTTGCCAAAACCAAAGATAAGAGAGAATTTTAAGAGCAGCCAGGGATAAACTAAATGTCATCTACAAAGGAGAGTCAATAAGACTAAGCTTGGACTACTCAGCAGAAACCATGCAGGCAAGAAAGCAATGGGATGACATACATAAAGCCTTGAAGGAAAAAAATTGCTGGCCAACAATTATATATTCAGCAAAACTGTCTCTCAAATATGCTGATGAAATTATGGCATTTCCAGATAAACACAAGTTTAGAAAATATGTAAAAACCAAACCAAAATTACAAGAAATACTAAACAGAGTCCTCCGGTTAGAAAATCAATAACATCAGATAAAAACCCAAGACTACAACACAGGACAGAGGAATCACATATCAACTCAGACAGAGAAGTCAAAAAAAAAAAAAAAAAAAAAATTACAGACCAATATCTCTCATGAATATAGATGCAAAAATTCTGATGTAAAAGATGACAACATTAAAACAAAAAAGAAAAACCAAAAAATGTAGCCATTGATCTTTCGTATGGAGAGGAAGTCAAAGTGATATCAAGAAATAAAAGACTGGCTTAAACTTAGGAAAATAGGAGTAAATATTAAGGTAACCACAAAGGAAACTAACAATCCTACATATCAGAATAAAAAAACCAAGACAAACATAAAGACTCAGCAAATACAAAATCAACAATGAAAAAGATGAAAAGAAAATAAAGAAAAATGACTCAGCACAGAAAATTAAATGGAACAAAGAAACTGTCAACAACATACAAAAAAAGACATCAAAATGCCAGCACTAAACTCATACCTATCAATAATTACACTGAAGATAAATGGACTATATGCACCAATAAAGAGATAGAGAGCGGCACACTGGATTAAAAAACACGATCCATCTATATACTGCCTACAAGGGACACATCTTAGACTTAAAGACACACACAAACTCAAACTCAAAGGATGGAAAAAACATATATCAAGCAAACAACCCTCAAAATAGAGCAGGAGTGGTAACATTAATCTGACAAACAGACTTTAAAGTAAAATCCACCACAAACGATAAAGAAGGACACTATACTATATAATGATTAAAGGGTCAACACACCAGGAGGACATCACCATAATAAATATTTACGTACCCTACGACACAGCTTGAAAATACATAAAACAAACTCTAATAGCACTTAAAACAGAGATAGACAGCTCCACGATAATAGTAGGAGACTTCAACACACCACATTCGGTGAAGGACAGAACATCCAGAAAGAAGTTCAACAAAGACCTGGAGGCTCTAAATGCCACAATCAACCCAACTGACCTCACAGACATACACAGAACTATATACTGCTTTACCCAACAGCAACCAAGTATACTTTCTTTTCCAACGCTCACAGAACATTCTCCAGAATAGACTACATATTAGGCCACAAAGCACATCTTAACAGAATCCAAAACATCGAAATATTACAAAGCACCTTTTCTGACCATAAAGCCTTAGAAGAAGAAATCAGTAACATAAAAATCAAGGAAAAGAAATCAAATATCTGAAAACTGAACAACACCTTGCTCAAAAACTACTGGGTTATAAAAGAAATTAAGGATGGAATAAAGAAACTCACAGAATCAAGTAAGAGTGAAAACACACACCACCAGAACCTTTGGGACACAGCAAAAGCAGTGCCCAGAGGTCAGTTTACACCAAAAAATGCACACATGCAAAAAAAGAAGGGCCAAAATCAAAGCATAACCCTACAACTGACAAATAGAAAGAGAACAGCAAAAGAAGGACTCATGCGCCAGAAGAAACTAAATAATAAGAACTAGAACAGAACTAAATGAATAGAAAAACAATTGAAAGAGTTAACAAGACCAAAAGTTGGTTCTTTGAAAAGATCAACAAAATCGATAAACTACTGGCTGCAGTGACCAAAGAAAAACAGGAAAGGAAGCAAATAATCCAAATAAGAAATGAGATGGTGATATCACAATGGACCCAATAGAAATTAGAAGAATCATAACAGAATACTATAAAAAATTGTACTCTAACAAATTTGAAAACCTAGAGGAAATGGACAAATTTCTACAAACTCACTACCTCCCTAAACTAACACAAACAGAGGTAGAACAACTAAATAAACCTGTAACAAAAGAAGAGACTGAAAAGGTAATTTAAAAACTCCCAACAAAAAAAGGCCCTGGCCCTTACGGTCTCACTGGAGAATTCTACCATACTTTCAGAGAAGAGTCAATACTACTACTACAAAAAGTATTTCAGACCACAGAAAAGGATGGAATACTCCAAACTCATACTATGAAGTCCGCATAACCTTGATACTAAAACCAGATAAAGATACTACCAAAAAAAAAAAAAAAATTACAACAAATATCCCTCATGAACACAGAGGCAAAAATCCTCAACAAAATTCTAGCCAACAGAATTCAACAACATATCAAAAAAAAATTCACCACGATCAAGTGGGATTCATACCAGGTATGCAGGAATGGTTCAATATTAGAAAAACAATCAATGTAGTCCATCACATAAATGAAACAAAAGACAAGAACCACATGATCTTATCAATCAGTGCAGAAAAGGCATTTGACAAAGTCCAATAGCCGTTCATGATAAAAACACTCAACAAAATAGGAATAGAAGGGAAATACCTCAACATAACTAGGGTATTTATACAAAGCAAACATCACCCTAAAACGGAGAAAGTCTAAAAGCATTCCCCTTGAGAACGGGAACCAGACAAGGATACCCTTTATCACCACTCTTATTCAACACTGTGTTGGAGGACCTAACCAGAACAATTAGGCTAGAAAAAGAAATAAAGGACATCCAAATGGGTAAGTAAGAAGTCAAAATATCTCTATCTGCACATGATATGATCTTATACACAGAAAACCCCAAAGAATCCACAAGAAAACTACTGGAAATAATAGAAGATTTCAGCAAAGTATCAGGATTCACAATAAACATAAAAAAACCAGTTGGATTCCTCTACACCAACAAAGAGAACCTCCAGGAGGCAATCACCAAATCAACACCATTTACAACAGCCCCCAGGAAGATAAAATACTTAGGAATAAATCTAACCAGAGATGTAAAAGACCTATACAATGAAAACTACAAGACACTACTG
>NW_004444001.1:2844770-2864981 GCF_000243295.1 Trichechus manatus latirostris | reverse complement strand
CAAAGTGGGAGGCCTCACACTATCTGATTTTAGAACCATCATGGTAGTCAAAACAGCCTGGTGCTGGTACAACAACAGATACACAGACCAATGGAACAGAACTGAGAACCCAGACGTAAATTCACCCACTTACGGGCAGCTGATATTTGACAAAGGCTCAAAGTCTGTTAATTGGAGAAAAGATAGTCTGTTAACAAATGGTGCTGGCATAACTGGATATTTATCTGCAAAAAACTGAAACAAGACCAATATTTCACACCATGCACAAAAACTAACTCAAAACGGATCAAAGACCTAAATATAAAACCTAAAATGATAAAGATCATGGAAGAAAAAATATGGACAACACTAGGAGCCTTAATACATGGCATAAACAGAATACAAAATATAACTAACAATGCACAAACACCAGAAAAGAAACTAGATAACTGGGAGCTCCTAAAAATCAAACACTTATGCTCATCAAAATACTTCACCAAAAGAGTAAAAAGACAACCTAGAGACTGGGAAAAAAATTTTGGCTACGACAAATCTGATCAGCGTCTAATCTCTAAAATCTACAAGATACTGCAAAACCTCAACAACAAAAAGACAAATAAAACCCAATTAAAAAATGGGCAAAGGATATGAACAGGCAGTTCACCAAAGAAGACATTCAGGCAGCTAACAGATACATAAGGAAATGCTCAGGAGAAACGCAAATCAAAACTACAATGAGATACCATCTCACCCCAACAGGGCTACCATTAATCCAAAAAATACAAAATAATAAATGCTGGAGAGGTTGTGGAGAGACTGAACACTTATACACTGTTAATGGGAATGTAAAATGGTACAACCACTTTGGAAATCGAAGTACCATCCAGCAATCCCACTCCTTAAAATACATCCTAGAGAAATAAGAGCCATCACACAAACAGATACATGCACACCCCTGTTCCTTGCAGCACTGTTCACAATAGCAAAAAGATGGAAACAACCTAGGTGCCCACTAATGGACAAATGGATGAACAAATTATGGTATATTCACACAGTAGAATACTATGCAACCATTAAGAACAATGATGAATACGTGAAACATAACAGGGCGGAATTTGGAAGGCATTATGCTGAGTGAATTTCGTCAGTCATAAAAGGACAAATATTGTATAAGACCACTATTACAAGAACTCGAGAAAAGTTTTAAACACAGAAGAAAACATTCTTTGATGGTTATGACGACAGGGAGGGAGGGAGACAGGAATTCACTAACTAGACAGTAGTAGACAAAAATTATCTTAGGTGAAAGGAAGGACAACACACAATACAAGGGAGTCAACACACAATACAAGGGAGTCAACACAACTGGACTAAACCAAAAGCTAATAATTTTTCTGAACGCAACCAAACACTTTGAGGGACAGTGTAGCAGGGGCAGGGGTCTGGGGACCATGGCTTCAGGGGACATCTAGGTCAATCGGCATAACAAAGTTTATTAAGAAAATGTTCTGCATCTCACTTTGGTGAGTGTGTCTGGGATCTTAAAAGCTAGCGAGCGACCATCTAAGGTGCATCAGTTGGTCCCAACCCACCTGGAGCAAAAAAGAATGAAGAATACCCAGGGGACAAAAGGGGCCACAAAAACCAGAGACTCCATCAAACTGAGACCAGAAGAACTAGATGGTGCTCAGCTACCACCAACGACCACCCTGACAGGGAACACAAAGAGAGTCCCTGGCAGAGCAGGAGAAAAGTGGGGTGCAGAACTCAAATTCTAGTAAAAACACCAGACTTTATGGCCTGACTGAGACAGAAGGAACCTCAGAAGACATGGCACCCAGACTGTCTGTTAACTCAGAACTAAAACCATTCCCGAGGACAACTCTTCAGACAAAGAACAGACTGGACTATAAGACATAAAATGATACTCGTGAAGACTGTGCTTCTTAGTTCAAGTGAATACACAAGAGTAAATGGGCAGCTCCTGTACGGAGGCAAGGTGAGAAAGCAGAAAGGGATAGGAGCTGGTTGAATGGACATGGGAAATCCAGAGTGGAAAGCAGGAATGTGTGGTCACATTATAAGGACAGCAACTAGGATCACATAACACTGTGTTTATAAATTCTTGCATGGGAAACTAACTTGAGCTGCAAACTTTCATCTAAAGCACAATTTTTAAAAAAAAGACCTATACTTGAATGTTCATAGAAGTTTTAGTCAAAATAGCCATAAACTAACAAATATTGTGTAAGACCACTAATACAAGAACTCAAGAAAAGGTTTAAACACAGAAGAAAACATTCTTTGATGGTTACAAGAGTAGGGAGGGAGGGACTGGGTTATTCACTAAATAGACAGTAGACAAGAATTATCTTAGGTGAAGGGAAGGACAGCACACACTACAGGGGAAGTCGGCACAAGTGGACTAAACCAAAGCTAAAAAGTTTCATGTATACAACCAAACACTTTGAGAGACAGAGTAGCAGGGGCGGGAGTCTGGGGACGATGCTTTCAGAGGCTATCTAGGTCAACTGGCACAAAAAAGTTTATTAAGAAAATGTTTGGCATCCTACCTTGGTCAGTGGCGTCTGGGGTCTTAAAAGCTAGTGAGCAGCCACCTAAGATGCATCAATTGGTCCCAACCCAGCTGGAGCAAAGGAGAATGAAGAATACCACAGTCACAAGGAAAGTGTTAGCCCAAGAGACAGAAAGGGCCACATAAACCAGAGACTGCATCACCCTGAGACCAGAAGAACTAGATGGTGCCCGGCTACCACCAATGACCACCCTGACAGGGAACACAACAGAGAGTCCCTGATGGAGCAGGAGAAAAGTGGGGTGCAGAACTCAAATTCTAGTAAAAAGACCAGACTTAATGGTCTGACGAGACTGGAAGAACCTCAGAAAACATGCCCCCGGACTCTCGGTCAACTCAGAACTAAAACAATTCCTGAGGCCAACTCTTCAGACAAAGATTAGACTGGACTATGGGACATAAAATGATACTCATGAAGAGTGTGCTTCTTATTCTTAGCTCAAATAGATTCATAAGCGTGAATGGGCAGCTCCTGTCTGGAGGTGAGGTGAGAAGGCAGAGCGGGTCAGGAGCTGGTTGAATGGACACGAGAAATCAGGGGTAGAAAGGAGGAGTGTGCTGTCACAGTAGAGGGAGAGCAATTAGGGTCACATAACAACGTGTGCATGAATTTTTGTATGAGACTAACTTGAATAGTAAACTTAAAGTACAATTTAAAAAAAAAAAAAGGCCCTAAACCAGAAGCAACCTAACTGTTCATCAATTCAGCAAATGGTGGTGAATCTATACAATGGAGTACTATTCAGCAATGAAAGGAAATAGAACTACTGATACATGTAACAACATAAATTATTGCTGAAGGCATTGTGTTAAGTGAGAGAAGCCAGCCACAAAAGACGATATGCTGTATGATTCCATTCACACAAATTTTCAGAAAAGGCAAAACTACAGTGACAGAAAACAGATCTGTGGTTGCCAGGGGCCAAGAGTGAGGGAAAGGGATTGACTACAAACGGGCATAAGGAAACGTTTAGGATGACATAAAGGTCATAAAGCATAAGGACAACAGCAATGCTGCGTATATCATGATTTGGGTGGTGGTTACATAACGGTATACATTTGTCAAAACTTCTCAAATTATAACCTTAAAAATCAGTGAATTTTATTTTATATAAATCAGATCTCAGAAAAGTTGATTTCAAATTTTAAAGAAATCTACAAAATAAACTGATTCTAGGACTTAATAATAGGACGTTGTTTTTGTTGATGTTAGCTGCTGTCGAGTAGGTTCCGACTAATAGTGACCCTATGTACAACAGAATGAAACACTGCCCAGTCCAGTAATAGGACAAAACTTAATAAATTAATCAAAAAAGAGAAAAGAGATGGTCAAGATGAAGACATATACAGAGGGAAATAACTTTTCTCCTTTGGACCTATAAGGACTCAATAATGAATGCTTACAGGTTTCTACATGTAAAGATATACACATGCAAGGTAGTTTTATAGGTGTTAATTTACTGTCTACAACATGGAAAAGTACCATCACCGTTGTTTACCATATTTATTCTGGAATATGCCTCCGTATCACTGTGCTCACACTCATGGAACCATCAGGAACAAGCCCGGGTTTCCCACAAACCTTGAGTCCTAACCCAAAATAAATATGAGTAGGATAATCCAATCATCCTGTCTCTAGCGCCTGCCCTAATTACTGGACAGAGCAATGTGGCATGGAAAGCACCAAAATGATGTTTCCTACACCTATTCGAATGCCTAAAACCTCCACCACTACAGTCACTCTTTGGAGTTACTGAACTGTCTTCAAAAGGTCCTCAACTATTATGCAAATATGTGGTTAAGGACCCATATTAACTATGATCAATATAGTGTATGGATATAAAGCTTCTTTTTGGGATGACGAGAATATTCTAAAATTAGATGTGGTGATGGATACACAACTCTGTGAACGTACTAAAAACCACTCAATTGTACACTTTAAATGGGTGGATTTTATGATATGTGAATTATATCTCAATAAAGCTGTTTTAAAAAAATCAACATAGTTTTATCATGTCAGTTTAGAACTGGGCACTGGAACGAAAAACTTTTTAATGCAGCATAAAGACATAGGTAAAGGGATGTGGGTTAATGACTGCGAAAAAGAAAGGTGTAGGAGGGAGCCTCAGTGAGCTCTGGGCTAGAAATATGGAAGGGCAGAAAGGAGAGAACACGTATTAGCTCAGGGTTAGGAGGGTGGGCCTCAGTAATGCTGAAAGGATGCCTAAAGGTGTTCCAGGGCTGGTCTCAAACATCTGTTGTCTTTAATATAAACTGGCTGCTTTTCCACAAATTATTACCATTAATGTTGTTTTTTCTTCTTCCTTTTCCACCTTCATGCCTCATGATTATCATCAGTTTTATTTTTTCAGTCACCTACTAGAATGTCTTAGCCAATTTACTTCTTGATCTATGAAACTGCTCTAAACTATATAAAATTACATGACCACAGGATAAAGAGACTTTAGACTTTCCTATTTTTTACAAAAGAGGAAATGTATGCACGAAAAAGTGGCTTGTCCAAGGTTAGCGGCTAAAAACAGTGTGAAGACTAGAACCAGATTTATAATCTAATCTAATACTACTATACAACACCTATTTTAGAATTTCACAAAGGGTATAATTATTTCTTAAAATCATGTAATCATGTAATCACGTATATACGTATAAAAATTCTTTATACATGTAGAAAATGGGTTTTTTAATCCCCAAAAGAACTATAAAATATCCCATTATGATCTTAGGCACACCCAATATACCAGTGTTGTCACTCATACGTAACAACTAGAAAAGGAAGATTTTCCTATCAAGTTGCAGACTTTACCAGAGTGGAGCAATAAATTGTAAGTCCACATTCTTTTCAGAGTTCTGAGAAGATCACAAACTATTAGATATATAAAGCATAGCCCTATCTTCAAATGTGACCTTGCAATTAAGCATTCACCAGCAATCTTTCATACTCTGCATACAAAGTATATAGAGAGAAGTTCAGCTAAATTAACAAAATAAAATTCAAAAGTTGGAGCTTTTTACAAAATCTGTCATTACTACATTCCCAATGAAGCTCTAACAAAGGCATGAAAAGACTAACAGCTGCAGATGAAAGCAAAAGGCACACCTACAAACCTGAATCTAATCAAAATGATGCTGTTACATATAAACTTTAAAATCCCAGTTAAAGTCCTGTATTGAGACTTGGGCTCCAAGGCAGCCAATACTCTCCTGATAGAAAGGAAACACAGTAAACACTTTTCTTCACCCACATACCCAACATTCTCATTTTATCAGGAGACCAAAACAAGTTATAACATATAAATTTTAAATTTAAGAGAAGGTGATATAACCGTAACCTGTTATCCGGTCAACAGATTACACATTACTTGTAACTTAGTGGTGACTACCAGCCATAACATCTGCTCCCTAAAATGTGTCCAGATCAAAGCGAAGAGAGGTCTCTTTGTTGGTGTGTGAATACAGGTTGAAGGTGGAGACCTAATCTGGCCCAGGAATTTCCTGGGAAACCCACTACAAAAGAAACTAAACCATGCCCATTTCCAAAAAACAAATCTCGATGGTGGCTACATATTACAGGTTCATAGCAAGATACATTAAAAGTTCAGAATACAGTTTTGGTAGGCTCTTGCAGACTAACAGATGCATGAGAAAGATCTGGAAGATTATTTTGTCTCTCCTGAAACAATAACTATTTTCAGATATTTACACTGAAGACTACAGGATGGGAAATAAACACTGGCTCTTTTAATGTGATATCCAGCAGTGTTTTGGAAGTTACTTGCTGCTGAGGGAGAAAGAGAAGAAATTTGCCACAAAAAGTGCAGCGCGTCAGTGGAAATTATTTATCCCCTGGCCAAGATCCCACTCAAACCTCATTTGCTCCTCTTCCACAAACAGTGCTTGGCATCAAAGATCACATACAGTGATGAAGTTTAGAAGTTTGTTCTTTAAATTTACATATACTCAGGGATCAAAATTCAAACGGCACAAAAAGGTACCCAATTAAGACTGCCCTCATACTCAGATCCCTCAGTCATTCAGTCCTCCTCCTCAGAGGCAATTCAGGTTCTTACTACTGATAACATAGGTATAAGGGAACCAATTCTAGTACAGAAGAGCAGGTCATTGAACAACAGACTTACAGGCAAACATCCTCAAGGGCAGTTTTAATTAAATACCAGGGGACTAAAGCTATAAACCCAATATGAACCCGGGTACAAGCATAAAGGAATGACTGTATATTTAAATATTACTAGAAATTCCTTTGTGATTCTTACAGATTGCATCTCACTGAGCTAGTATAAAATTCTGCCTTTCAATTGGGCCTTAAAAGTGAGCAACAGTCTTTGTCTAAGTACTAAGGAAGCAACAAGCCCTTGGTAATGTCCTCAAGAAGCTTAAATTTAAGCCATCTGATGGTGAAACTATCTGGGGTTAGGGTGGGGAAGAGAAGGAGACAGATAAAGGAAAAAAAAAGAGATGAGAAGGTAGGAGAGGAGGAGGACAACAAAGAGCAGAGGGAGAGACTGGCAGGAGGGAGGGAAAAAGAAAGCAAAGCTGGGCTGAGAGGGTGACGGGTGGAGTAGATGACTTCTAAGGTGGTTTCCAACTTTGTTTACATTTTTATTTGAAAGTTCTATCACTTATTAACTGATTAGTCCAAAAACTGTAACATACATAAATGTCTTCCTGCTTAACAAATCTTCCTCTATTTGTGATTTTACATAGGTTTTCCTAAATATAAAACCAAGCTTAAAAAGTTTTAAATACTGCCTCCAAGCCCTTTAGATGCATCAATTTATATCTGATTGATAAGCTAGTTATAAGTCATATTATCATTAATGCAGATCTCACGGTCTTCCTATACTACATTTTTAAGCCAGTCTTAGCTGCTATCTTAAACAGCCTATTTCCTCTAATCCGGATTTTTGAACACTTAGATAAAGCAAAGGTTATGTGGAACTTGGAGTCCCTGAGTAGTGCAAATGGTTAATGCTCTTAGCTGCTAACCAAAAGGTGGGAGATTGGAATCCACCTAGAGGCACCTGAGAAGAAAGGCCTGGCAATCTACTTCTAAAAAATCAACCAATGAAAACCCTGTGGAGCACAGTTCTACTCTGACACACACGCAGCAGTCATAAGTCAGAACTGACTCGACACAACGGGTTTTATGTGGAAGTCACATACTTTAAACCCCTGCTTTCAGAAAATCAAACAAACCTGTTGCCGTCAAGTTGATTCCAACTCTTAGCGACCCTACAGGACAGGACAGAACTGACCCATAGGGTTTTCAAGGAGCAGCAGGTGGATTCAAACTGCCGATCTTTTGATTAGCAGCCAATAAAGGTCCCTTAAATCAGCATCTCAAACTCAGGTGTGCATGTAATTACCTGGGGATCTTATTCTGATTCAATGGGTCTGGGGTGGGGCCTGAGATTCTGCATTTCCAGCAGCTCCCAATTGATGCTCCTGCAGCTGGTACCTGGATCACACTTTGAGTGGTAAGGTCCTAAATCGTTTTTCAAGATTTCCAGGTATCCATCTGTCTTAGTTTTCTAGTACTGCTGTAACAGAAATACCACAAATGGATGGCTTTAGCAAAGAGAAGCTTATTTCCTCACACTAAAGTAGGCCTAAAGTCCAAATTCAGGGCATCAGCTCCAAGGGAAGGCTTTCTCTTTCTGTAAGCCTTCTCATCAATGTTCCCCGGGACTAGGAGGTTCTCCACGCAGGGACCTCGAGTCCAAAGGACACATTCTGCTCCCGGCACTGCTTTTTTGGTGGTATGAGGTCCCTCACTCTCTGCTTGCTTCCCTTTCATTTTATACCTCTTGTAAGATAAAGGTGGTACAGGCCACATTCCAGGGAAACTCCCTTTACATTGGATCAGGGATGTGACCTGGGTAAGGGTGGTATTACAATCCCACCCTAATCCTCTTTAACACAAAATTACAATCACAAAATGGAGGACAACCACACAATACTGGGAATCATGGCCTAGCCAAATTGATACACACATTTTTGGGAGGACATAATTCAATCTATGATACAATCTCTTCCACAATCTCATGGGAATTACATTTGTGAATGTAATGTAATGGCAACATACACCACTGACCTTAGTGATTACCTACTGAAATTGATCTGGGTTGCTTTCTCAGTTATGTTCAAATTTTCTACACAAGTTTCTCTAGATGTTGAACCTAAAATTAAATAAAAATACTATTCTGCAGCAGTGCTTAGCATTGGGCAAGAATTACCTTTGAGTTGCTATAGGTTATAGTGAGAGAGAGACAGCGCGCACATGAGAACACACACACGCAAGGAGGGAGGACAGGGAGACAGAGAATATGAATGAATGACTGTGGGAGCACATGAGAACCACTTATGACATTTTTTTAATCCACCCACCAACCTCCAGGATGAGACTTAATTTACTAATGTAACAGCACAATCTCTCTTCGATGAGCCTGGATTTGTGGGGTCGAGGGTGTTTGGTTTAAGATATTTAGACAAGCTAGATGAGGCTTTTTTTTTTTTTTTTTTTTTTTGTACTTTAGATGAAGGTTTACAGGGCAAATTAGTTTCTCATTAAACGATCAATATACGTATTGTTTTGTGACACTGGTTGCCAACCCCACCACGTTAACACTCTCCCCTTCTCGACCTCGCGTCCCCTATTACCAGCTTTCCTGTCCCCTCCTGCATTCTTGTCCTTACCCCTGGGCTGGTGTGCCCAATTAGTCTCGTTTTGTTTTATGGGCCTGTCTAATCTTTGGCTGAAGGGTAAACCTCAGGAGTGACTTCAGTACTAAGTTAAAAGGGTGTCCGGGGGCCATACTCTCTCTTGGGGTTTCTCCAGTCTCCATCAGACCAGTAAGTCTAGTCTTCTTTTCTGAGTTAGAAGTTTGTTCTACATTTTTCTCCAGCTCTGTCCGGGACCCCCTATTGTGATCCGTGTCAGAGCAGTTGGTGGTGGTAGTCAAGCACCATCTCGTTCTGCTGGACTCAGTCTGGTGGAGGCTGTGGTAGTTGTGGTCCATTAGTCCTATGGACTAAGCATTCCCTTGTGTCTTTGGTTTTCTTCATTCCCCCTTGCTCCAGACAGGGTGGGACCAGTGGAGAATCTTAGATAGCCGCTCACAAGCTCTTAAGACCCCAGATGCTACTCACCAAAGTAGGATGTGTAACATTTTCTTTATGAACTATGTTATGCCAATTAAGCTAGATGTCCCCCCGAGACCATGGTTCCTAGTCCTCAGCCCAATAATTTGGTCCCTCAGACAGTTCAGATGTGTCTACAAGGTTTCCATGACCTTGCCTTGGTTAAGCTGTGCTGACTTCCCCAGTATTGTGTACTGCCTTACCCTTCAACTAAGTTACAGATGAGGCAATTCTTAAGGCCCTTGGAATTTTGACAGCCTTTGATTTCAAGAAATACACACACCTTTTTTTCCTCTCTCCTCTCTGAACAATCCAAGTCTCAAGACATAAAACCACCCGTCAAATAAACCTTGTCCTGCCCTGTAGGCTCAGCAAAGTTCAGTGTTATGCAAAAAGTTTTGTTTTCTCCTGAGAAGTATGTGGATGAGTTTTGTACCCTACGTTATTCGTAACAGAAAGAAGCTATACTTGAGCTGAGTGTAAGCGAGTTATCTCGCATTAATAATACTGAATGAGGACAAAGCACTCAGAACAGCAGAGTTCCTGAATAAAACGAAATTTATATTTAATTCAGAAAGGACAGCATCTTTATTAGGCAAATTTCACATGTTCTGTGTAAAAAAAGAAACAATTAGAATTATTTAGTGAGAAAAAAAATTAATGTCAAATTTCTCACCATCTCACATTCTATTATAGCAAACGTAGAGACCACAATAGCTGGTCAATTTAACATACATCTTCTGTTATTAAACTACCTCAAGTCCATTAAACTCACTCTGTCTCCTGACCCCTTCCCACTCAAAAGTCTCTCTATATAAATTGTATATTGAGGGTCATATTGGGAAGATGATGACCCTTCTCTGGGGCATATTCCATGTTGAAGCTGTCACTACAGAAAACTGAAGCAGAAGTAACTTGTATTGCACACCTTTACAGGAGCAAATCAGCAATTCTTCCACTCGTGGAGCTGCTGCGTGGGTCCATACCATCAACCTTTCTGTTAGCTGCCAAGCACTTAACCAATGCACCAACAGGGCTCCTCTTTTAAATTATCTTGGTTAAAAAGGCTATGTTATAAGGGTGCCAAACTGGTTTTTATTCTTTATTTCCTTTCCCGTCTTTTCTCTTCCTTCCTTCCTCTCCCATTCCTTTCTTTTTTTAAAAGAAAGATGACAATGAGAAGCATGTGACATAATTTTGAGTCTAAAGGAAAAAAAAAAGAATCAATATGGTATGTGGAAGATAGACTAAGCAGACTGGAAGGAGAGAGAAATTACAATCCTGTGTCTGACACTTACTAGCTATGTGAGACAGTTCTCAGTTTCTTTAATTTGCATATAAAAAGAGTGTATAAACTGCACAATTTTAAACTACTGGATTTTTTCCCTCCCATCAGAAAATGGCCTTGTGACAGTATTACAGCCATAAATTCTTTAATACTATTTTCAAAGTGCTTTAATATACATTGTATCATTTGATTCTCATACGAATTCCATGATATACAGATAGAACAAGTGTTATTAGTACTCTGCAAATAAGTAAACTGTCTCTCAGAGTGGTTAAATGACGTGCCCAAGAGCTCAAAACTGAGAGTAGGAAAGAGACTTTTAAATCTTGTTTAAGAGTTCCTTCTACATGATTTTGATCTAGAAAGCTGGGTCCTATTAAGAGTATATTTTTGGCAATCAATTGTTAGTTCTTATTAGTGATGCAATATATACACCTATACACATTTTATATACTGGCACTATAAAGAAATTAAGGTTTGATCTCAAGGAATTATCTTTAGAAACCATCTGTCAATGTCTGCCATCCTTTGGTAAAGATATTAAACTCTATCTTTGAGATTTTAGTACTCTTTTCTCAAAACATGCTTAGACAGACCTGTCCAGTGAGAGTAGGTATACAGAATAGGTCCATAACAGAGCCCAAAATAAAACCATGCCATGTGGAGCTCCTGGGGTTTGAAACGGCACTAAAGGAATTTATCAGAGATTGCCTGCAAACCTGCTGAGCAGACTCTCATTTTTCTATCTTGCTCATACACAATCCTCAAAGTCACTGCTCTTTCAGAAGCTGATTATCTCAGTGAGAATTATCCATTTCTTCTTGTTATGGGTTAAGCATTTTTACTATCCACACATACTTCCACTAATTTGTGGGGCCAAGAAAATCACCAACTTTTAGAGTTAGAAGGGACCATAATGATCTTCTAGTTCAAGATCAGTATTCTACAGCTTTTAAGGTAAGCCCTGGATGGTTAGTGACTGAGCCACCAAAATAAACCAGCATTCTAATTTCTCAGTCTGGCATACCTCTTACCACATGATGCTGATCTGTTTTATAGCTAAGACGTTTAATGGAAGGGACATGGTAACTTTAAATGGTTAAAAATAAAGGTTGACTATTATGTCTAGATTTCATTTTTCCATAGCATTCCTATTCTATAGTAACATCATGTGTTGAGCTAAAGATTCAAGTTTGAAGGTTGTGAACTTATATGTTACAAATACAAAATTTAGAGTATTTGTTATTTAAGTTAAGTTGGTATCAATTCAAACTAGCTTGTTATAAACTTAGGATGTTAAACGTAAGACCCATGGTAACCACAAAAAAAAAAAAAAAATGCCTTAAAAATGTATGCAAAAGGAAATGAGAAGGAAATCAAAATGATTAACTACAAAAAATCAACTGAATACAAAACTAGACAGTACTGGAAGAAATGAGGGGCAAAAATGGTGTAAGATGCAAAGAAAGCATACAACAAAATGGCAGAAATAAATCCTTCTGGATGAAACTTTCCAATCAAAAGACAGAGACTGGCAAATGAATAAGAAAACATAATTCAACTACCTGATTTTTATGCAAATAATGCACTCCTTCTACATTTGTTTGCCAACCTCCCCCATAAGGTATTTTCATAAGCACTGCTAAGCCACTTTTTAAAATATTGCTGTAAAAAAAAATTAGCACAGCATGCTTACAAAAATACCTTGCGAGGGAGGGAGCAGTTGGCAAACAAACATAAAAAGCATGCATTATTTGCATAAAATGCAGTACATGCTGTCTACAAGAGACCCACTTGGGACACAAAGACACTTGTAGGTTGAAAGTGAAGGGATGGAAAAAAATATTCCATGCAAATAATAGCCAAAAGAAAGCAGGCATGGCTATATTGATACCAGATAAAGGAGACACTGAGTCAAAATCTGTTACTGGAGACAAAGAGCATTATACAATGAAAAAAGGGCCAATTCACCAAGAAGATATAACAATTATAAATATATATGCACCTAACAACACAGACTTAAAATATATGAAGTAAACACTGACAGAATTGAAGTGAGAAAGAGACAATTCTACAATAATAATAGTTGGAGACTTAAATACATCACTTTTAATAATGAATAGATCATCTAGACAGAACATCAGTAAGGAAACAGAGAACTTGAACAACCCTCTAAACCATCTAGACCTAACATACACATAAAGAACACCCTACCCAATGACAGCACAATACACATTCTTCTCCAGTGCACACGGGATCATTCTCCATATGCTAGGTCACAAAACAAGTCCCAATAAATTTAAAAAGATTGAAAGCAAACAAAGTATCTTCTCTGACCACAGTGAAATGAAAGTCAAAATCAGTAACAAAAGGAAACTAGAAATTTCACAAATATTTGGAAATTAAACAACACACTATGAAACAATCAACAGGTCAAAGAAGAAATCACAAGAGAAATTAGAAAACACTTAGAGAAGAATGAAAATGAAAGCATAAAATATCAAAACTTTTAAAATGCAGAGAAGACAGTGCTCAGAGGGAAATTTATAGCAGTAAATGGCTACATTAAAAAAGAAGGAAGTTCTCAAAATCAATAACCTAACTTTATACCTCGAAGAACTTGAAATAAAAGGGCAAACTAAGCCCAAAGCTACCAGAAAAAAAGAAATAATAAAATCAGAGATAAATGGGAATAGACAATAGAAAAACATTAGTGAGAATCATCAAAACCAAAAGTTGGTTCTTTCAAAAGATTTATGAAAATAAACCTTTATCTAGAATAATAAAAAAAAAAAAGAGAGAGAGGATGCAAATAACGAAAATCAGACAGAGGAAGCATTACTAGTTACCCAATGGAAATAAGAAGGATTATAAGAGATTACTATGAACAATTGTATGCCAACAAATTAGATAATCCAGATGAAATGGAATAATTCCTAGATTCACACAAACCACCTACCATTCACTGAAGAAGAAACAGAAAATCTCGACAAACCTATAACAAGTGAAGAAACTGAATCAACATAACCGCCGCCCCCCCCCAAACGAAAAAAATTCCAGAACAAGACAGATTCACTGGGGAATTCTACCAAATATTTAAAGAAGAATTAACACCAATCCTGTTTAAACGCTTCCGAAGTACAGAAGAGGAGGAAGAACTTCCTAACTCATTCTATGAGGCCAGTGTTACCCTGATACCAAAGCCAGAAAAAGATACCAGAAGAAAAGAAAATTACATATCAATATCCTTTATGACTACAGATGCAAAAATCCTCCACAAAATACTAGCAAGCTAAATCCAAAAATATGTCTCGCATACTTTGTACATGTTATTAGGAAGAACCAGTTCCTGAGAAGGACATCATGTTTCGTAAAGTAGAGGGTCAGCGAAAGAGAGGAAGACCCTCAATGAGATGAACTGACACAGTGGCTACAACAATAGGCCTAAGGGTAACGACGACTGTGGGGATGGCACAGGACTGGGTAGTGTTTCATTCTGTTCTACACAGGGTTGCTGTGAGTCGGAACAAACTGGACCGCACCTAACAACAACAAATCCAAAAATAGATCATTGGAGTTCGTGAAAAATGAAGGAAAAAAACAGTGCCTCAAAGGACTTTATCAAGAAAGTGAAAATTAAAGGCTTAAGAACCATGACCAAGTGAGATTTATCCCAGGAAGGAAAGGATGATTCAACGTAAGAAAATCAATGCAATACACCACATTAACAGAGTAGAGGAAAAGAACCACATGATCATCTCAACTGACATAGAAAAAGCATTTGACAAAATCCAACATGCTTTCATGATTAAAAACAGTCAGCAAACTAGAAGTATAAAGAAAATACTTGAACATGATAAAGGACATTTATTAAAAGCCCACAGCTAGCATCGTATTTAATGCAGAAAGACTGGAAGCTTTCCCCCTAAGATCAGGAACAAGACCAGATAACTGCTTTCATCACTGCTATTCAACATTTGTACTGATATTTCTAGCCAGAGCATTTAGGCAAGAAAAAAAATAAAAGCCATCCAAATTGGAAACGTATAATAAAGTAAAATTATCTTTATTTGCAGATGATGTTATGTTATATAAAGAAAACCCTTTTTAAAAATCCATAAGAAAGCTATTAGAGTTAATAAATGAATTCGACAGTCAGAGAGTCCAAGATCGACACTCAAAAAAAAAAAAAAAAAACCAGTTGTATTTCTATATACCAGCAATGAAAAATCTGAAAAGGAAATCAGGGAAACAGTTCCACTTACAACAGCAACTAAAAGAATAAAATACATATGAATAAATTTAACCAGGGAGTTGAAAGACTTGTACACTAAAAACTATAAAATATTTCTGAAAGAAAATAAACAAGACAGAAATAAATGGAAAGACACCCCACTGTTCACAGATTAAAGACTTAATATTGTTAAGATGTTAAAACATTCAAAGTGACTCACAGGTTCAACCCAATCCCTGTCAAAATTCGAACAGTCTTTTTTGGAGAAATGGAAAATTCCAATCCTCAAATACACAGAGACCTGCAAAGGATCCTTAAGAGCCAAAATAACCTTGAAAAGAAGGACGAAGTTAGAAGACTCATACTTCCTGATATCAAAATGTACTACAGAGCTACAGTAATCACAAGAGTGTAGCAGTACAAGGATACGCATATGGACCAATGGAATCAAATTGAGAGTTCAAAAATACACTCATACATCTATGGTCTACTGATTTTTGACAATGGTGTCAAGTCCATTCAATGGGGAAAGAATAGTTTCTTTACAAAATGGTGCTGGGACAACCGGATCTCTGCATTGAAAAGGATAATTTCGATCCATATGTCACACCACATATGACAATTCATTCCAACTGGGTAAATGACCTAAATGTAAGAACTCATGAAACTCTCAGAAGGAAGCACAGGATAAAACGTCAAGACCTTGTCTTTCACAATGGATTCTTAGATATGACACCAAAAGCACAAGCAACAACAAAAAAATAGATAAACTGGGCCTCACCAAAATAATAAAATTTTGTACATCAAAGGACTTTATAAGAAAGTGAAAAGACAGCCTACAGGAGACAGTGCCAAGATGGCAGAGAAGTCAAATGCATCCAGCGGACCTTCTTACAACAAAGACCCGAAAAAGGAAGTGAATTGATTATATATGGCAATCTGGGAGCCCTGAACATCAACGGCAGAGTTGAGGAACCGGACTGAGTGGCAGGAGGAGGGAGAAATCGTTCGGAAGCAGTCAGGAGTTGCCAGACGTGATCTGACAGGAGCCTGAGCCTTTCAGGCCTCATCAGCTCAGGGGTGAGCGGGAGGCAGGCAAGCAGCAGTGCTCGGGAGGTACGTTTTCCGCACCAGGAGAGACCCAGCGCCAGACAGTCTGCACAGCCACCCAGAACCAGTGAAAACCAGACCTGGATTGGCGAAAGACATGTACTTGCCTACCACGTGGATGAAAACCACACCCCCTATGCAGAAAACTTTCTCCCACTTACCTCCCCGCTCCCTGCTCTGCACTGGGTCCCAGACCAGCTTCAGCAATTGCCAAGTCCCCTGGGCTGGAAGTAGGATCCATCACACACCTGGAGCCATTCTCTCTGCCTTGGAGAGTGAACAAATTAACAAAAAGGGAGAAAACAAACTGCTGGCACCCCTAAGCCAGGAACACAGAGTAGGCACAGCTCCTTTGCCTGGACACAAGCATAACGGATCCACGGACCTTGAGTGCGTTTCCCCCTGCACAGACTTGTGTGGGTCCATCTCAACAGCGTAGGCCCTCATTACCGCAGTACATTGGGGTACATACCAGAACTCTAACTTAAACGGTTTCAGCTGTGAAGTGGCAGGTACTTGACATTTGACACTGCTCTGCCCATTAAGGAGGGTCTTCACCTACCCACATCAGGGCGTGAGGACTGGTAGCTCCACCTATGTCACTTACCCACCTGTGATACAGGGCCTTGAATAAGAGGTGCCCCCCAGTCCTTACAACCAACAGCATTAGGTGCTCATAGTCCGGCTGCAAAACCCACCCACCTCCGTGCTCTAGGGAACAGAGACACGCCTTCCTCCTGGACACTCAGGGGTGACCATCAGCCCCCTGCCTTGCTCAGAGTGTGTCCCCTGCTGCAGCCAGATGCCTGTGCCTACACCAATCACTCATGCTTGTCTAGGACTGTAAGTGAGAGCATACACCACACACTTGGTGGCTATCTACCTGGGCACCTGAGCTGAATCCATACAGGAAGAGTGGGCAGACTCCTGAGCTCACATATCTAGTAACAGACCTAACCACCTGGTGATAGGCCATTAGAGCTTCAAAGGTGCCAATAATCAAACTAGCTCATACAAGCAGCCTATTTGGGCATATGAAAACAAAACAAGAAGCTAGGACACAGTAAGCAAACATAATATAAATAAACATAATAATTTATTGATGGCTCAGAGACAACAGTCAATATGAAATCACATAAAGAGGCAATCCATGATGGCTTCAGCAAGCTCCCAAAATAAAGCATCTAGAAATTTTCAAGAGGAGGAAATTTCTTGTAATTACTGGTGGCAGAATACAAAATATCAATATACAGAACTATTCAACAAATTAGGAAGGAAATTAAGTAAAACGCAGAAAACGCAACAGAGGAAATTAAAAAGATTAGAGAAAAGCATAATGACAAATTTAACAGGCTGAAAGAATCCACAGACAGCAATTAGAAATCCAGAAGATTAACAATAAAATGTCAGAATTAGACAACTCAATAGAAAGTCACAGGAGCAGAATTGAGGCAATGGGAGTCAGAATTAGTGAGAATGAAGATAAAGTGCTTGACACCAACTTATTTGAGGAAAAATCAGATAAAAGGATTTTTAAAAAATGAAGAAACCCTAAGAATTATGTGGGACTTTATCAAGGGGAATATCCTATGAGTGACTGGAGTACCAGAACAGGAGGGGATAACAGAAAATGCAGAGAGAATTGTTAAAGATTTGTTGGCAGAAAACTTCCCTGATATCATGAAAGATGAGAAGATATCTATCCAAGATGCTCATCGAACCCCACATAAGGTAGATCTCAAAAGAAAGTCACCAAGACATATTATAATCAAACTTACCAAAAATTTTAAGAGCAGCTAGGGATAAATGAAAAGTCACCTACAAAGGAGAGTCAATAAGAATCAACTCGGACTCCTCAGCAGAAACCATGCAGGCAAGAAGGCAATGGGATGACATACGTAAAGTCTTGAAGGAAAAAAAACTGCGAGCCAAGAATTATATATCCAGCAAAACCGCCTCTCAAATATGACAGCGAAATCAGGGCATTTCCAGATAAACAGAAGTTTAGGGAATTTGCAAAAATCAAACCAAAATTACAAGGAATGCTAAAGGGAGTACTCTGGTTAGAAAATCAGTAACACTGGATAACAACCCAAGACTAGAACACAGCACAGAGTAACCAGATATCAACCCAAACAGGGAAGTCACAAAAGTAAATCAAAGCTAAAACACTGAAAATAGGGAAACAGATGTCAATATGTAAAAGATGACAACATTAAACCAAGAAAGAGAGATTTAAAAAATGCAGACATACAATTTTCATATGGAGAGGAAGTCAAGGTGATACAAAGAAATAAAAGACTGGTATAAACTTAGAAAAACAGGGGTAAATATTCAAGTAACCACAAAGGACACTAACAATCCTACAATTCAAAATAAACAACTAGAAAAATATAAAGACTCAGCAAACACAAAATCAACAACAATGAAGAAGATGGAAAGAAAATACATAAAGAAAAACGAATTAGTACAGAAAATTAAGTGGAACAAAGACACTGTCAACAACACACAAAAAAAGACACCAAAATGACAGCGCTAAACTCATACCTATCAATAATTAAACGGTGAATGTAAATGGACTAAATGCACCAATAAAGACTGGCAGATTAGATTAAAAAAACACAATCCATCTATATGCTGCCTACAAGAGACACACCTTAGACTTAAAAACACAAAGTAAATCTCAAAGGGTGGAAAAAAATATATCAAGCAAACAATACTCAAAAGAGAGCAGGAGTGGCAATATTAATCTCTGACAAAATATACTTTAAAGTAAAATCCATCACAAAGGATAAGGAAGGACACTATATAATGATTAAATGGACAATACCAGCAGGACATAACTATGATAATATTTACACACCAATGACAGGGCTCCAAAATACATAAAACAAACTCTAACAACAGCACTGAAAAGACAAACAGCTCCACAATACTAGCAGGAGACTTCAACACACCACTTTTAGTGAAAGACAGAACATCCAGAAAGAAGCTCAGAAAAGACACGGAAGAGCTAAATGCTACAATCACCCAACTTGATCTCATAGATGTATACCAAACACTCCACACAACAGCAGCCAAGTATAAGTATACCTTCTTTTCCAATGCATATGGAATATTCTCCAGAGTAGACCACATATTAGGCCATAACGCAAGCCTTAACAAAATCCAAAGCATCGAAATATTACAAAGCATCTTTTCTGAACATAAAGAAATGAAAGTAGAAATCAACAACAGAAAAAGCAAGGAAAACAAAATAAAACACATGGAAACTGAACACCTTGCTCAAAAACTACCGGGTTGCAGAAGAACTTAAGGATGGAATAAAGAAATTCATAGACTCAAATGAGAATGAAAACACATCTTACCAGAACCTTTGGGACACAACAAAAGCAGTGCTCAGAGGTCAGTTTACACCAATAAATGCACACACCCAAACAGAAGAAAGGGCCATAATCAAAACATTAACCCTACAACCGGAACAAGTAGAAAGAGAGCAGCAAAAGAAGCCCCCAGGTGCCAGAAGAAAGGAAATAATAAGAATTAGAGCAAAATTAAATGAAATAGAGAATAGAAAAAGAATCGAAAGAGTTTACAAGACCAAAAGCTGGTCCTCTGAAAAGATCAACAAAGTTGATAAACCACTGGCCAAACTGACAAAAGAAAAACAGGAGAGGAAGCAGATAACCCATATAAGAAATGAGATGGGTGATACCACAATAGACCCAACTGAAAGTAAAAGAATCATAACAAAATACTATGATAAATTGTACTCTAACAATTTTGAAAACGTAGAGGAAATGGACAAATTTCTAGAAACTCACT
>NW_004444001.1:2813125-2842083 GCF_000243295.1 Trichechus manatus latirostris | reverse complement strand
AATTGGTCCCAACCACCTGGAGTAAAGGAGAATGAAGAACACCAAAGACACAAGGAAAGTATTAGCCCAAGAGACAGAAAGGGCCACATAAATCAGAAACTTCATCACCTTGAGACCAGAAGAACTAGATGGTGCCCAGCTACCACAATGACTGCCCTAACAGGGAACACAACAGAGAGTTCCTGATGGAGCAGGAGAAAGATGGGGTGCAGAACTCAAATTCTAGTAAGAAGACCAGACTTAATGGTCTGAGACTGGAGGAACCCTGGAAAGCATGGCCCCTGGATTCTCTATCAGCCCAGAACTAAAACAATTTCCAAGGCTGAGTCTTCAGACAGGGATTGGACTGGACTGTGGGACATAAAGTGATACTCATGAGGAGTGTACCTCTTAGTTCAAGTAGATACGAGAGACTAAATGGGCAGCTTCTGTCTGGAGGTGAGATGGGAAGGCAGAGAGGGTTAGCAGCTGGCTGAATGGACATGGGGAATCAGGGGTGGAAAGGAGGAGAGTGCTGTCATAGTGTGGGTAGAGCAATTAGGGTCACATAACAGTGCGTGTATAAATTTTTGTATGGGAAACAATAAAAAAAAAAAGACAACATATATAATGGGAGAAAATATTTGGGGACTACATATCTGATAATAGTTTAATAACCAGAATATATAAAGAACTCCTACAACACAACAACGAAAAGAGAAGCAAGTCAATTAAAATATAGGCCAAGATCTTGAACAGATATTTCTTCAAGAAGATATACAAATGGCCAATAAGCACATGAAAAGATGCTAAACCTCATTTAGTCATCAGGGAAATGCTAATCAAGAGCACAATGAGATATCACTTCACATTCACTTAAAAAAAAAAAAACTCATGCTGTGGAGATGATTCTGACTCATAGTGACCCTATATTAGGATGGCTATTAGCAGAAAAACGGAAATAAAAGAGTGATAGAGACAATGTGGAGAAACTGGTACCCTCTCATTGCTGGTGGGAATGTAAAAAGGTACAGCCACACTATGGAAAACAGTTTGGCAGGTCCTCAAAAAGCTGAACATGGAATTACCATACGACTCAGCGATTCTATTCCTAGATATACACCCAAGAAACTGAAAACAGGAACTCAAGCAGATACTTCTACACCAATGTTCACTGCCGTATTATTCACAATAGCCAAAAGGTAGAAACAACTCAAGTGTCCATCACCAACTGAATGGATAAACTAAATGCGGTATACACATACAATGGAATATTACTCAGCCATAAAGAGAAATGAAGTTCTGATACATACTACAGTAATGGATAAACCTTGAGAACATTATGCTAAGTCAAACAAGTCAGCCACAAAAGAACAACTATTGTATGATTCCACTTATATAAAAAATCTAGAATAGGCAAATACATAGAGACAAAAGTTTATTAGTGGTTATCAGGGGCTAGGAGGAGGAGAGAATGGAAGCTTATTGCTTAAGGGACACAGATTGTGTTCAGGTTGATGAAAAATTTTTGAAAAGGGATAGTGGTGATGGTTGTACAACACTGTGAATGCAATTAATGCCAGTGAATTGTACACTTATAAATGGTTAATATGGCAAACATTTTGTTATATATATTTTACCACTATAAAAACTACAATACCAACAAATACAATGGCATAATTCACAATTAGATTCTAAGCTTTCTAATGGTATCATATTTGTAGCCACAATGTCTTCATAGAGCTTGGCAAGTGTTTATTATTGAACCAAACATAGCTTATGTTTATAGGCTTATTACACATTACATGTACAGTACTATATTTTCCTATTCTAAAGAAAATAAAATCACATCTCTTTCTGACTGTTCTATAATTCAGGCTCTTTATTAAATTGGACAAAACTTCTTAGCTGCCTTCATTAAAAATGTTCAGATTTTATTGTATTTTCACTGGTAAAACCTGATATCCATCTAGTAATACAATAATTAAATCAGGTTTTCCTTTTGTCTGGTAATTACAGACCAAAGACCTTGGTCATGAAAGAGAAAGAGGTACTCTTTACTGAACAACCACTATGTATTACTTGCGAGGCATTGTGTCAGATAATCCAGTGCCTCGCCTTCAAGGAAATTAGAATCTATTTAATCAGTCACTATAACCAAGCTATTTCTTTCTGATCACCGACCAATTTGACCTTTGAATTAGTCTTGTTTTCACTTGAACACATCAATGATTTTAACAGGGAAACAGAAATATCAGAAGAACAGTAGAATTTTAGCTATTTTAAATTAAATTAAACCAGAAATTCAAAATTTATAGCTCTTGAGCCCTAAAATTTCAGTGAGTTCAGGAATTGTTCTTATCCAAATTTCAAATATGAGAAAGCGAAAATATAAAGAAAAACTGGAAAGGCAAGCATCTTTGCATTCACTTAATATAGCAATATTTAAACTAAACGAAAACTCAGGGTAGCAGCCACAACTCATTTATTCTGTGGTCTAGTTTTTTTCTAGGGACAAAGAAGTTATCTTTACTTTTATTCTTCTGACCTTCTCTACAGAGCTTGCTGGAAGCTATGGAAGTATAAGAAAACATGTTTTATTCATGCTCTGAAAAAAGCTTTCCAAAACTGGATAAATCATACAAGTTTAAGGTATTTACCTACAATCATGGGATGAATTAACAACTGAAAAGAACAAATGCTGTTATCAATCTTATGATTTTCTGGAGTTAAAAGTAATACTATACCCTCTAAAGTCTAGCGAGCTGAACCTCTGGCGAAAGCCTACTAAAGGATAAGATACAGTTTTTGTTGCTTTGCTCTGTGGAAAGATCCCAGGGAACACAAATAAATTGAGCGGGAAAGAACACTAAACTGGAGTTCAGAAATAACAGAACCCATACTGTCTCACAAGGTACACTTGCAATAGTCTATCAGTTCTCAGACATAAGTACAGTTTCAGGGGCCCCTTGTACCTACAAGGTCGCTATGAGTCGGAATCAATTCAACGACAACGAGTTTGGTTTGTTTGTTTTTGTACCCCAGAAGGTTGAACACTAGTGGAAACGGACTTGTGAGGAGAGAACATTGTGCCAGTTTCAGAAACAACTGAACTTTGTTTCTAGAGAAGTTAAGGATATTTTTCAACTTGGAAGTTGGTACTATCCTAGCAGGTGAAGAGTGCACGATTTAGTTAGAATGAATTAAGATGAACCAGAATGTTTACCACACTAAGGCTCAGAGTTTATTTTGGAGATTTTAAAAAAAAAAAAAAATCTCTCTTGCAAAACAATACACAGGCATTCTTGAATTTCTAAATTATCCTGCAAGCTTCAACCCGTTCTCTTTGGAGTGTAATTAGAGCAAACTTTGCACTCTATCTAACGCATCAGAGGAAAAGTCACTGGCTATTAATATTTTCATCTAGGAATACTTTGTTGTTGCTGTTGTGTGCCATGGAGTCGTTTCTGACTCACAGAGACACTACAGTACAGAGCAGGATTGCCCTATAGGGGTTCCTAGGCTGTAATCTCTACGGGAGCAGATTGCCAGATCTTTTCTCCCCTGGAGCCACTGGGTGGGTTCAAACGGCAGACTTCCAGGTTAGCAGTTGAGCACTTAACCATTGTACCACTAGAGCTTCTTCATGAAGACTTTACTGACATACAAGGAAAGAAGCATTAAGTAAACCAGAGTTAGTGTCTATGGATTTTTAGCTCTTTCATAAATTTGTTTGGAGGGCATGTGAAAACCAGTTTCTGCTTCTCAATTTCAGAATTAGATAAGAAGAATTTATAACTAATCAATGCAAAGTACTTGGGTCTTGCAAATGATAAAAATGATACTCAAGATAGCTCTCATATGGAAAACTTTCAGGTCATCATAGAAGTATTTTTGTTTGGTATCTGAATTTGCTCTTAGTATGTAAATTCCATCAGGGGGTAAGTATAAACAATTCTAGCTGTGTACCATTCAGAAATATATATTTTTTAATAAGTTTTACATTTTAGAGCAGTTTTAGATTTACAGAAAAATTGAGAAGATACTACAGAGTTCTCATATACCTAGCAGACATTTCCCCTATTATTAACATCTTACATTAATACAGTACATTTGTTACAATTAATGAACCAATATTGATACCTTATTATGAACTAAAGTTCATACTTCATCCATTACTACTTTATTTATTTTGTTGCCCAAATTATTCCAACTTTGGCCACTGGGAGCTTTTCCAGTTGGCTTCTGCGTCCCTTTGATGTGCTCCCATCATTTTCTTTTTTTAAGCACTTCTTTACTTTTGACACTACAAGACACTTCAGGCTCATACTGTATATTTTCTGTCCCAGTCCTAGAATCAGCCTTTTCTCCATTGAGCTTTGGTTCCTTTTACTGAAGACTGGTATCAGAAACCAAGATCGGGGTGATGTGCTAATAGTTATGGGGGTTTCATTGCTTCTAGGCCCTCTCAGCTGACCAAGCAAAGAAATGTAAGTGCATATACCAACTTGTGTATATTCTCATATCTATAAATATTTCTACATGTAACCATCTGTATATCTATATTAAGCTAAACATTAGCTCTTGCTGATGTCTCTGACTCTAATCCATTACCACATGGATCATTCTAGCCTCCTCCCCTTGCTTTTCCATAAACTTCCATACCAACAGTAAGAAACCTGGCTCTCACCATCTACCATCTATTTACTTAATAGTGTCCAATTTCACTGTACATGTATAACAGTATCAGAATTGTTAACCCATTCCCCTATGGGAAATAACTATCAACTACAGTCCAGTGCTTACGTATAGTTTCTTTTGCCTTTAGTCTTACAGACACCACTCATGTCCAAAGTTACTTGGGTCAGCACCTTCTCGCCCCACCCCCATCTCCTTCAGTAAAGTGAGGTTGTTTCACACATTTGTAGTACTGTAAGAATGTTTTGTCACTTTCTGCATTCCATCCTGGGATCCCCTGACCTCCTAAAACGTTTTTAAATTTGCATGCAGTAAGGTTTACTCTTTGTGCTGTAAAGTTCTATAGGTTTTAACAAATGCATAGTAAGTATCCATAATTACAGTATTATACAGAATAATATCACCACCCAAAGAAATCCCCTATGCTTCGCCTATTCAACCCTCCTCCTCTTCCCTGGAACCCCTGGCAAATACTTTTCCATACCGCCATATAATTAAAATCATAGAGTATGTAGCCTTTTCAGACTGGCTTCTTTAACTTAACAATACGCATTTTAAGATTCATCTATGTTTTTTTTTGTGACTTGATAGTTCATTTATTTTTATTACATGGATGCACTACAGTTTGTTTATCCATTCACCTACTGAAGGACACCTTGGGTTTTTTCCAGTTTTTGGAAATAATCACATGCAGGTTTTTGTGTGGACATGTTTTCAAAGGATTCAATATAGCAGTTAAGATCACCTCTCCTTCCTAAGCAATCTTCTGATTGTTAACCATTTAGTGAAGCCATCAAAATCTCTTCCAACCAACTTGCCACATATCTTGGTGCTCAAGCAGCCTCTAGTTATCTAGTACATTTTTTCATTGTACATCTGCTAGGTACAATTTTTCAAAGTTCACCTATAAATTCAATTCATTCAAATAAGAGCCCACTCTAAGCTATGCAAGGAGCCCTGGTGGCACAGTGGTTAAGCACTTGGCTGCTAATTGAAAGGTCAGCAGTTGGAACCCACCAACCACTCTGCAGGAAAAGACGTGGCAGTCTGCCTCCATAAAGATTACAGCCTTAGAAACGCTACAGGGTAGCTATGAGTCAGAATCAACTCAGTGGCAGAGGGTTTGGGCTGAGCTAGGCACTGCACTAGAATTCCAAGGATGTATATATAACACAGTGGTTTTAACCCTCGGTGGGGGACTTAGAGCGCTTCCAGTTCACCCAGAGCACAAGGCACTAAGGGAATACCATGGCTGCCCTACAGCTACTTCTTCCTGCATTGATTGTCCTAACCTCAAGCAGAAGCTGGCGTGGGACTCTCTGGGTGTACAAACTGCCTGTGTACCTTTACTTGAGTCTCTCTTCTCCTGCCACTATGCATCTGAGCTGGCTTCATTTCTAGCTGTCTGCAGGTGTGACATAAACCTACTATCATTCTTATCTTCATAGTCAATAGGCATTCATGAACCCTCTCTATCAATGTAATGTCATTCTTTCCTCCATCCCCATTTTCCTTCACAGGGCTTAGAATCATACATTGTTGTAGTTGTTGCTGTTAGCTGCCATGGAGTCGGCCTCCAACTCATGGTGACACTACGCACAATGGGATCAAACCATTGTGATCCACAGGGTTTTCACTGTCTGACTTTCAGAATCAGATTACTAGGGCTTTCTTCCTACTCCATCTTAATCTGGAAGCTACGCTTAAACACGTTCAGCATCACAGCAACATGTAAGCCTCCATTAACAGATGAGTGGTGGCTGTGTTGGAGGTGCATTGCCAGGAATCAAACCTGGGTCTCCTGCGTGGAAGACAAGAATTCTACAACTAAACCACCACTACCCTCTGCAACCATATAACAGCTAGATTACTGAAAATATGAAAACTAAGAGACCATGCCAGAGAATAATAAGACTGAGACGCTAAAGCACCTCTAATTATCGTCTATCTCTGCAATTCCTCCCTTCCCCAATGGAAATAAAAAATAGTATAAATAACCCTTTTCTACTGTTTATATAAGAAGCCCTGGTGGTGCAGTGGTTAAGCAGCTTGGCTGCTAACCGAAAGGTCAGCAGCTCGAACCCACCAGCTGCTCCACAGGAGAAAGACATGGCAGTCTGCGTCCATAAAGATTTACAGCCTTGGAAACCCTATGGGGCAGCTGTACTCTGTCCTACGGTGTCAAAGCAAAATGACTTTATAAGGAATATAACACATTTTATTCTACAAATTTATTTCTCCCTCCCTAATTCACAACGTAAAGACACTGCTAGACATAAACTAACATACGAAGTTCAAGAGTACTTTTCACCTACTTCTGGGAATTTACTCTACAAAAACAACTGAACAGAAGAAAAATATTATATGCAGAAAAATGTTCATTACTACATTATGTATAATAATGAAAAACTGAAAACAATCAGAAAAATTCCAGAGTAAGGAAATGGATTAAAAAAAAAAAAAAGTGGATATATTAGGTCAATGGCATACAAAATATGTAGCAATTCAAATAATTGAAAAACAAAATAGAAATATGGGAAATGTTTGATACAATTACAAACAGTACAGTACACAATCGCAAATAAATTTATACTCTGTAAAAATGTGTGTGTGTGTGTGTGTGTGTCTGTACAGGGAAAGACTAAAAGAAAAATACATACAATACGACTTAGGTAGTGGAATTAACCAAATTTTTCTTTAACAAAGGTCTGAAGAAAAAAGGTTAATGTATTTCTTTACTTTAGACAGAATTTTACAAGTTCTCCCAAACCATACTCAACAGAAAAAATAGAATCTACTGGGGGATAGCTGACCTCAAGAAGTTAAAAAAAGCTAAAACATCTGACTGCCTTGGTTTGAATCCAAGCTTTACCAGCTAGTAGCTAAGTGTAGGACAGGTTACTAATTTCTGTGAGTCACTTCATCTATAAAATGGGGACACTCACACTTACTCTTAAATTTTTGTAATAATAAAAAAGAGATACCTATATAACAAGTTTAGCATGATAAACGTAAACTGTTATTACTCCATTCATATATGTGTTGATCAGATCAGATAATAGTGTCCAAAGAGAAAGACCGTGACGACTATCAATGTAATTTTAAGGCAGCAAATATTCTGAGTTGCTTATTTCTCTGGTGTTGTCAAGACTACAACTTTTAAAAATATGCTCTTAAAATCTCTTCTTCTGTTAAATAAGAACTCCACTGCTTCAATTTTTATGTTAATCTGTTTTTTTTTTTTAATTTAGGATAATCTGATAGTATCCTGTTTAAAAAAATACTTTTTGCTCTTTCAAACAAATTTTTACTTGTTAATTTTGTTTCCTTTACTTGTCTGTGTTCATTAAAAGGCTTTTTAAAAAATAAAATTTCATTCAAGGAAGGAACCTGCTTTACTCGTCTTTGTTCTCCCACAGAACCAGGCACAGTACAGAATATATGAAGTCAACCCCCCGCCAAAAAAAAACCCAAACCCTTGCCATTGAGTTGATTTCAATTCACAGGGACCCTATAGGACAGAACAGAACTGCCTCACAGGGTTTCCAAGGAGCAGCTGGTGGATTTGAACTGCTGATCTTTTGGTTAGCAGTTGTAGATCTTAACCATTGTGCCACGAGGGCTCCATGAAGTTAACAGTTAATAAATATTTATCAACTGAATTCCTTATACATTTTTTGTTCCCACTGTAGAATTAAATGATGTAACTAACGATTTGGCCAAAGAATAGTTATCACTCCATATTCCTAAAATTCTCCAAGAGGAAATTGTTGTTCTACTCTAGATCCTACATTATTAGAAAACCATCAACAATGTGCACAACAAAACGAGAGGATAGGACTACCTCGAGTTCACTGAATTAATACATACCTTAGGTTGAAAATTCAATGCTTGGAAAACTTAAGTACTCATAAAACTCCTACCCCAACAATTGTGAATGGGACTGACACCCAAGATAAAAGCTTTCCTCAGTTTAAAAAAACTGGTTATCAAACTGAACTTCTACTAAGTAGATCACCTAAAAAGAAGCAGGGGCGGGAGGTGTCTTGTTAATGTGATCTGCAGGAGTCAACAGCTGCTTTCTGCCTTTGGCACAGCACACTGCATCAATAAAATCAATATTCTCACATAAGTGCCCCCGGTATAAAATGCTGTCACCTTTCCGTTTCTACCCTCACCTTTTATTCTCCAATTCATTCACTGTCACATTCAAAGGACCTGTTCAACTGCTACACCATTGCCGCCACAAAAGCAGAATCAGCGGACCATATTCTACAACACAATCATTAGGATTACCCCTCCTCTATGATATGAGAAATGTCTGGGCTGGCCTCTACTGTATACCAGTCTACTTGAGGAAGCTGCCTGAAGTCTAGCCACTAAAGATGAATGCTTACAAAGCACAGAACAGCATCTATTTAAAAAAAAAAAAAACAAAAACACAGCCCTACAATCTTAGTAAATCTTCATTGTTTCAAATTACAGTAGTGAGCAGCAAGATGTAACAAACTGCTTAATCCTGGCTGACTTGTAACTAAGCAGCTGTGCTTTATTGATGAAAATTGGAAGGTAAGAGTTACAAATCACATACTTAATATTATAAAGGCATCTACATTGTATTTGATAAATATAGAAACCCTGAAGAAGTAAGTAAGTACCCTACACCCTGCCAAGCACACAATGTCAAAACAGTGAAAAATGTTAAGACTCCAGCTCATAATTAGTCATTCTACTGCTAGGGAGGTGAAGGCAGGCAATTTCTGGGGGAAAAGTAATGTCTGAGCTTGGAATAAGCAGTCCCTTTCTATCAAAGAAGTGGACACTTAAGAACTGCTTCAGCTTGCTCAAAAATATTTCCATCCACTCAGAGACAGACACCAGGTGGTCCACCTAATCTAACTGATTCTGAGTAGAAGCCAGTTTAAGAAATATAAAAATCAAAGAAAGAACAAATGTTTTCTCAGTTCCCTGGTTCACTATGGGAAGTGAGCTGCCTGTCCTCTGAGGACACCTCAGGATTTTTCCTCTAGTGGTTATAACCTCTTTGCTCCACCTTTGGGATCACAGAATTATAATGATTATAAAATCATTTTTTTCCCAAGCAGAAGCTCCCCACACACACACACGCAACACACCACGAACTTGTTCTTTGAACCACAAACACAATATTCTACTAGACAAATGTAAAAATACAAGGCATTGGAAATAAAATTATCTCACTGGTTCTATGACATTCCCTGTTGGGGCCGTAGTTTGATAATGATTTGTCTTTATTAGTGCCATTTACTCTTTTAAAGAAGGATTTCAGTATCTTTGCAAAAAAAAGGAAAATATCACAATGAGTCAAACAGTTAGGAATTGCATGCTAAATAAAACAAAACAAGACACTACTATTATCATACTTTGTAATGTAAATATTTTTAAACTAATCATTACTACATGACAATTTCAACTTGGTTATGGTTGAAGACAAGCTATTTAATATTTAGAAAATGTTCTGTTTATATTTTACTTTAAATTCCTAGATTTTTAAAGGAAATTGATCTATTCTCTTTATTGTTACTAGTAACAAAACAGCTCATGTTAGCAATATTTTGTAGAAAGAAACAGCCTCTTTAAATATAAAACCACTTCTAAAGGTTAACAAAAAAAGCAAAGGCTGTCTTTCTAGCTCTATGATTTCATTATGCTCAAGGTCACAGAAAGAATACAAAACAGTGTGTCATAGGCCAATAAATATCCAGTTGCTTTTTTTTTTCTTTTTTTCTCCCTAGATTAAAAAGACATTTCTTGACTATTTAAAATTTAATCCAAAAATGACCTTGGCCCCGAAGAGTACTTACCATCACAGATGTTAAAATGTATTTGTACAATGAAGAGATCTGGTGGTCACCAACTTAACCCAAGCAATCAAACTTAGCAATACCAAGAGTAGCACAACCTGATATTATGGAACTCCTGATGTGATACAATAAGGATTGTAGGTCACATATAAGGTTTTCTTGCCTCCAAAAACTGTTTAAGCTGAATTTAATCATGAGGAAACCAATCAGATAAATCCAGAATGTTGGAAATTCTATAAAACTTAAGACTTTGGCCAAGGCTTAGACTCTTCATAAAGTTAAATGTCAGGAAAAAAAAAAAAAAAATGGCAGATCAACTGCTGCAGACGAAAATAAAAGTCATAATCAAATGCTTGACCTTGATTGGATCCTGGATTAAAAATTAAAAAATTTTAAACTGCTATTAAAAAAATGTTTTGGGGCAATTAAATTTAATAGGGACTGTGTATTAGATATTATGGAATTGTTAATATTTTTCTTAGGTGTGTATGCTATTGTGCTGAAGTACAAGAATATCCCTTTTCTTAGGAGGAGTATGCTGAAGAATTTAGGAGGTAAGTGTCAGGATGTCCACAATCTGCAGCAATGTAGGAAAAAGAGGGAGAAAGAAAAAGGAAAGCAAATGTAACAAAATGCTAATAATTGGTCAATCTAACTGAAGGGTGTACAGATACTCATTGTTCTGGTCTTTAAACTTTTCTGTAGGTATGAAATTTTTTACACTATAAATTTAAGGTGGGGGGGAAGAATGGGTGTGGGAGCTCCATTTTTCTTCATTCACTTGCAGTACTCTGCTTTGCTTCTATCCCTGAACAACACCCAAGTAATAATTACTTAAATCTCAGCAGAAAAATATGACAAATTAAATGCTGATGCATGATGGGCGGCACAGATATAAAATTCCTTTTTTTTCCCCCTAAGCATAGGAAATATTGCACAGAAAAACAAATTCAGAAGAGAGTCCTTCAAGGGTGAGTGAATTTAAAAGCCTTAGTCTAAGAAACAACCAAGTTCCCAAACTTTATTACATAAGTTAAAAGAAAAGCCTGAATCAATTTAAAGAAAGCTAGTCAGCAAGAGAATAGTATTTTCAAAAAATGCAAATCATATTCCCCATTTATAAATTTAAAGGCATTATCAAACATGATTTATCACCATAGGCAAGAAAACCTTAGTAGTTCAGCGTTTCATTTGTTTATCTTCAAATAGGTTAAGTGTGAAAAGAATGCTGAACCATATAAAAAGTTCAGTAACCAGAAATCTTTCTGGTGGAATTTCACTATGTTCATTACAATACCTAGAAGCTAAGAGATTAAGAACAATATCTGAAAAATATGAAACTCGAGATCTGTAAAGAATAAGAAAACTCTATAAAGAGTGAGATAATTATGCCACGCACAGTTGAGATGTTTTAACAAACGGATGCAGCACTGGAGGTGCTTACCCATTTATGCCAAGAAATTTGGAGGACAGCTGCCTGGCCAAATGACTGGAAGAGATCCATATTTGTGCCCCTTCCAAAGGGTGATGCAACAGAATACAGACATTATGAAACAATATCACACACAAGAAAATTATGCTGAAAATCATTCAAAAGTGGTTGCGGCAGTACATCAACAGGGAACTGCCAGAAGAGGATGGTGAACAAGGGATATCACTGCTGATGTCAGGTGGATCATGGCTGAAAGCAGAGAATGCCACAAAGATGTTTACCTGTTTCACTGACTACGAAAAGGCATTCGATTATGTTGATCATAACAAATTCTGGATAACACTGCAAAGAATGGGAATTCCAGAACACTTAATTGTGCTGATGAGAAAACTGTACACAGACCAAGAGGCAGTCGTTCAAACAGAACAAAGGGATACTGAGTGGCTTAAAGTCAGGAAAGGTGCACGTCAGGATTGTATCCTTTCACCATCCTTATTCAATCTGTATGCTGAGCAAATAATTCAAGAAGCTGGACTATATGAAAAAGAATGCAGCATCAGGATTAAAGGAAGACTCATTAACAACCTGGGATCAGCAGAAGACACAACCTTGCTTGCTGAAGTGAAGAGGACTTGAAGCACTTACTGATGAAGATCAAAGACTACAGCTTTCAGTATGGATCGCACCTCAACATAAAGAAAACAAAAACCCTCACAACTGGCCCAATAAACAACATCATGATAAACGGAGAGTCAGCGAAAAAGAGGAAGACCCTCAAGGAGATGGATTACACAGGGGCTGCAACAATGGGCTCACACATAACAACGATCATGAGGATGGCACAGGACCAGGGCAGTGTTTCGTTCTGTTGTACGTAGGAATGCTGTGAGTCAAACTGACTCAACAGCACCTAACCAACAACAACATGCCAGGCACATAATGGATGCTCAAACAGTTGCTAGATGAATACTTACTGAAGACAAAAGGACATCAGATGCCTGTACAATATGCTACTGTCCAGCAAAATGGGGGCATGTGAAAATTTTTCCCCAATTAAGACTGCAACATTGCAATGATCAAATATACATATTATACCAAAGCAAAATCCTAGCCAAAAAAAATGGTACAGTGACTATTTGAAGAAACAAATTTATTCTATCAAAAAATAATCACAGGTCCTAAGGGGATTCTCCTCAACAAAGACTCTCCACAGACACACAGAAGGGAAATGCCTCTTCCATAAGTCAAGAGGCTGAGTTCTGGAAAGCAATGAATCTGGAAACCAAGAATCAGGGCTATTCCTTACTCTTCTGGGTGTTTTCAGAGCTCCTCTTCCAGTACAAAATATTCAAGCCTACAGAACTGAAAAGAAATCTTTCAGAGGATACTGAGCTCCACGTTGCACAATATCCTTCATGGCAGCTGACCCCCAGGAATACAAACTCTTGTCCCTGACTGACCTCTTAAGAGACAGAAAAACCTACATCTGGCTCAAGGATATCTGCCCTGCCTGGGTTCATTCTTTCTGCATCAAGTTAAACAAGCTTTACTCCATGTCTATAGCTAATTAGACCAAGAATTAGTACCTAAAGGAAGGCTGGGCATAATGGAGATGGCCAAGAGAACAGGGTAAGGTGGAGTGACAGGCTGGCACTGTCCAAAAGAGTCACTGGCCATATGTGACTATTAAGCACTTGAAATCTGACTAGTCTGAATTGAAATGCAATTTAAGTATAAATATGTGCCAAATTTCTAAGACTTAGTATGAAGAATGTAAAATACCTCACTAATTTTCGTATTCATCATATATTGAAATAATATTTTGGACACACTGGGTTAAAATGATATATATTAATTTCACCTACTTTATTTGTTGCGTTTACTTTTTTAATGTGGCTACTATAAATTTTAAAATTACATATGGTTCACATTACATTTCTATTGGACAGCAGTGGGTTAGACACTCTCACCAAAGAGAGTTCAATAAAAGCAGCAGCAATTTATATTGACTAGGGGCACTTACCATGTTTCAAGTATGTGCTATTTCAAATACACAGCAGCTCTAAGAAACACATATCCTGGTTCAAGTAAAGGAGGCTGGGGGTGTGGGGGTGGGTGGGGGGTGGGGGAGATCTAGTGAATATCAGAACAGGGATTTGACTCAAACGCTCTGACTACAGAGCTTAAGCCCCAAACCCCTAGGCCAGTGGTTCTCAAAGTGTAGTTCTAGGACCATCAGCATTATCTGGAAACTTGTTAGAAATGTAAATTCTCAGGCTGCACCTCAGACCTATAAAAGCAAACTGAGAAGGCGAGGCTCAGCAGTCTGGGCGTTAAGCAGCCCTTCAGATGATGCTGATTTAGCCCTAAAGTTTGCGGAGCACTGCCCTGGGCTGTACAGGTAACAGCAAACCAAATCCTCTCAAAGGAGGATAATCTGAGAAGTCTGAGAAAAGGCTGGTCACTATTACAGTATCCTGAATGACTGGCCTTTGTCAAAGCTCTTCAGAGAGAAGCTCTATATCCCAGATCTGGTGAACACTGATCTCTGCAGCAGCATCCAGACTTTCAGAGTATCCCTTCAACAAAGCTCTATCAGGTAGGGCAGTATTCCATGTAATTTAACATCCAGATGGATTAAAGATTTAAATGCAAAAAAAAAAAAAAAAAAAATTGTAAAAGTACTAGCAAAAGACATGGAGCTTTTTTATGACATTGGGGTGACAATTTAAGTATGAAACAAACCCTGAAATCATAAAATATTGATAAATTCACTAAATACAAAAAAAAATTCTAAATTGTATATAAACACCAAATACAAGGTTAGAACAACAACAACTTGGGGATATTTGCAACAAATATCACAAAAGACTAATTTCTTAATTTATAAAAAGGATAATCCAAGAGAAAAATGCCCCCCAAATTAATTAAACAGCTGGGTCACGACAAAGGAAATGCAAATGCTCGATTTTATTCACAGTAAGAGAAATAAAAATTAAGAGTTCAGACTGGCAAAGATCAGAGTCTGAAACTATGCCTAAAATTAAGCTTCTGCTATTCTTGCCCCCACCCCACAACCTCCTGAAATTCAGTTTGCAGTAATTCCATTCAGGAATTGCTCAGGCCTAAAATCTTGGTCTCACACTTGATTTGATCTTTGTCTCTGTTTCTCCTCTCACCCCCCATCTGATCTGCCACCACATCATGCTAGTTCCACCTTCAAAACAGATCCAGAAGTCAACTACTTTTCATCACCCTTACTGCCCTCACTTGGATCCAAGCCATTGTCAACCTTCCCCTGGATCATTACAGTAACCTCTTAACTGCCTCTGTCCTTGTCCCCCAGTCATTTCTTAACACGAGAGTCACTCTAGTTGCTAGAACGTAAATCAGATCACATCACTCCTCTGCCCAAAACCCTTCAATAGATTTTCATCTCATTCAGTAAAAGCTAAAGTCTTTACCATGATCTATAAGGCCTTACAAGATCTGAGCCACCTTCTTGACCTCATCTCCTACTACTCACCCCTCGCTCCCTCTGCTCCAGTCATACCGGCGCCTTTGTCATTCTTAAATATCAAGATTGCTTCCGCTTCAGGATCTTTGCACTTGTGCAAATTATATTTTAAAGTGGTATTAAAAACTTTTACCACGTCTGCCTGGGATGTTCATCTTCTAAGTATCTGCATAGCTAGCTCTCTTACTTCCTTTAAAAAGCCTTCCCTGACCATCCTATATAAAATTTTACTCACGTCCTCCAACCTTGATACTTCGTATACTGCTCTGAAGACATCACTTCATTGATTCATAGCATCCAATAGTGCTAACAATGTCTGACTATTTGATTCTCCTTGCGTACAGAACTGGCATGAAATTTCTCCTGGGAACTTTTTTTTTTAAATCTGTTCAGTCAAGAAATTTTGTCAGGTTGTATCTTGTATGGGGTCTTACCCTCATTTATCTTGCTTATTACTTGGTGTGGACCCACTGACTTTGAAAAAGAGGGAGAGAGGGAAGACGGGAAAAAGCTAACAATCTAATTTAAGGCCACGTCTTTAACTGAGCGAGAGAAACAAGAAGGACTGTTAGAGGAAATATGAAGACAAACCGATGTCAAGTGTTCGTTGTATCTCAGAATAAGAGCTGGCTTCAAACGAGACACGAAGATGAGAAAAGCATTTACGGAGGGGTATCTTTTAATTTTGCAAAACAACAATGAAAAAAAACAGTAAGCTTATAGTTAGAAACTATTAAGAGAAAGTGAACAGCTTAAATTACATGGGGGTAAACAATATAGAATGTCAGGAATGAGAAGACAAATGACAAAATAAACAAATTTCGGAGCAATGACACTTCTGGCAGGAGTTGGGGGTGGGGAAGAGTTTGCAACAGATGTAGCAAGATACCACAGCAAGGACAAAATTTGGCAGGAATAGAAAGCATAAAGGTCAAACTGAAGATACATATTGAGACCACATATTTACGCAGCTTACTGGGAGAGCAGCATTAAAGTTCATACCCAGTGATACAGAAAGAATCCTATGTGCTTCTATGGTTATCAGCAAAAAGGATTAATCATACAGTCCAATGGGGTAATAATGCAGCTGTGTGAAGGCAAAGATAACGTTACTATGGGAACTCTGCTTCAAATTTCTTCTACTTGTTGACAAAATTAATATTTTAAAGTACTATTAAAAACTTTTACCAAAAAAATTTAATTTGTACCGTCTTTTTTACTTTTTTTCCCAGCTCCAATAACCTTACAACTGGTAGTTTTCAAAACATGCTCTATAAGGGGCAAGAATATGCAAGTAATTAGAACAGTTCTAGACTTGCCTGAGAAACTCAGAATTTCTTTCCAGAAAATACCAAATCTATTTATTTTTAAGAAGTTGTTTCATTTTGAAGGCATGTCCAACAGTAGTAATACTCCCTCTTTTAAAGAACGGGCAGTTGAGGCCAAGCAAATCATGATGGAGGATCACCAGATCCATGCCAGTTTCCAGGGGGAAGAGTCAGAAAGTTACCCAATCTGACTATCTGGCTCTTGCTCCTCTCTCCTCCTCCTAATCCTTCAACAAAGTGCTAGCAGATGGTCTCAAATGGTCTCAGAAGTTCTACACCAGAACAGTAGTGTTCACACAGGAGTTAAGATTTAGATTCAGTAAGTCTTAGGGGGCAGGGCCAAGGTATTTAGTGTTTACAAAGATTCCGCAGGAGGCTCTGAAGCTGCTGTGGGTTAAAAACCACCATTTGAGAAGGGATAATTTCTTCGTTGAGAATGCTTACTCTCCCCTCAGCCCCCTTCCCAGGCTTTTAAGTTGTGTATGTAGTTCCATGACCACACATGAATACAGGCATCCTCACTTATCTCAGAGGAATGCATATTTTAAATTCTGTAAAATGAATTTTGTATTTTCTATTAGTTTCCCATGGCGGGAAGGAATCTCATGATTATAAACTTTTTGTCAATAAAGGTAGTTACCAATTGGAAAGAATGCTGGGTATTGTGACTCAAATGGCTTCCAGAGCAAAATCAAAACTCTGAAACATGTTTTTTTTCATCTAGTTATTGCTCAAATTATCACCACCTGCAGCCTCTGACTCCTCATATCACAGAAATGCATTTCTCTCATGCTTGGAGATTTATGGTACTCACTTCAGATACTCCTCCTTTGTTTTTTGTTTTTTTTATTTATTATTACCATTTTTATTGTTGTGCTTTAAGTGAAAGTTTACAATTCACATTAGTCTCATACAAAAATTTATACATACATTGTTATGTGACCCTAGTTGTTCTCCCTATACTGTGACAGCACGCTCTTCCTTTCCACCCTGGATTTCCGTGTCCATTCCCAGCTCCTGACCCTCTCTGCCTTCTCATCTCGCCTCTAGACAGAAGCTGCCCATTTAGTCTCATGTATCTACTTGAACTAAGAAGCACACTCTTCACGAGTAACAAAGAGTCTGAGTGCCATGTCTTCCAGGGTTCCTCCAGTCTCAGTCAGACCATTAAGTCTGGTCTTTTTACTAGAATTTGAGTTCTGCACCCCACCTTTCCCCTGCTCCATCAGGGACTCTGTTGTATTCTCTGTCAGGGGCAGTCATTGTGGTGGCCAGGAACCATACAGTTCTTCTGGTCTCACCCTCCCTTGTTCTGAGTATTTACAATGTCTCCTAGAGGCAGGCTTAAATTTCAAACTTTGCCAGCAGGTGGTGGTGGTTGTTAGCTCCTATCAGTTGGTCCCTGACTCACGGCGACCCCATGTACAATGGAACAAAACACTGCCCAGTCCTGTGCCATTCCCATGATCGACCGTAGTTCAAACTACTGTGATTCACTGGGTTTTTGCTGGCTGATTTTCAGATGCAGATCACCAGGCCATTCTTCCTATTCTGTCTTATTCTGGAAGCTCCACTGAAACCATTTCAGCATCATAGCAACATGCAAGCCTCCACGATAGGTAGTGGCTGCACATGAGGTGCACTGGCCAGTAATCTAACTCAGGTCTCCCATATGGAAGGTGAGAATTCTACCACTGAACCACCACTGCCCCCCGGCCAGCAGGTACCACAATCTGATTTGTAGTAAAGTTCCCACTCCAACTTAAATATTCTTGAATTCCAAAGCCACTGGTTCTCAAAGATAAATAACTGACCTACATCAGGAAATGTAAGTTTTTAAACAGGTAAGTCACAGGCTATCTAAATGAGACTATGTCTTACTCATCTTTGTATTACCTATGCCTGGAATGTTTCGTAACATTCCGCGAGTTTTTTTTTTTCACTGACATAGTTATGACTTTGTTAGGCTTCTTCATAAAGGATTAAATATCAAAGTTTGCTTTCAACCATATAATAAAGGAGTAAAGAACAATGAAGAAAAAAAAATCCTGCTTTCTGGTTAAGTATGGATGGTTAGTTAACATAAAATTCCTGCTTTCTTCACAGATTGACCCCTTGCTCTAATGATTAGACTTTCTCGGATGGAGAGACAGGAGCAAATGACTTGCCAAAGTGCTATAAAAGCTAGCTGAACGTAAAGCTGGACAGACGGGATTCAGAGATTTTTACTGATCAAAAGAGATTTTTATTCATTAAACTAAAGACAAGAAACCTACAACTTAGAGCTGGCCACTATATGTCATTTAAGAAAATCGGTGGAGTTATTTCTTCACTCCCTAAAAAAGATATTTCTTATGGTAGTACTGGTAGCAGCTTTACCAAGCATAGTTTCTGGTCCTGTAATGACATCTGATCACTGACACTACCCCAAATCCTTTTAAATCCTGTCCTAGCTAGTAGCTCAGGATTCCATCAGAGTTCAATCAGTCACTTTAAGGGCAAAGGTCACAAACTCAAATGTCGATAGAACTAAGCAAGTAACATAAATGAGTAACGTGAGCTAGGTTCATGACTACAGGGAGTGATGGGTCTGTGGCAAACTCAAGGATGCCTGGCAGTCTAAAGGGGTTACATATACTCAACTTCAGCCAATCAGGCCAAAGATAAACTAAAAAGGAAAAAACTACATATAAACATTTTTAAAAAAGAGGCCAAACATTCAGAATTTATATGACCGCTTCAGTTTTAAAACACTGCAGCCAAATCAAACACACCTGTAGACAATCTCTACTTCTGTTTCCTGTTAAAATACAAATGCCCCTGGGCAACTGGTTATCAATTTCAGTCTATGGATATCAGCACAATGCTTTTAGTAAAGTAGGCCCTAAATAAAGACTTGTTAGATGGATGGCTACATCTGAGATTACAGACATTCAGGTGTTAAAAGAGACTGGAAAAATAAAAAGCAAATTTCACACAGCTTTACAATTTGGCATATCTCTGCCTCTCCTGTCCTGTTTCTCTCTTCTCCTATATCCTAATTCTCCTTTATCTGTTCCTGTTTTCATCTACAATTGCTTATGCTTTGCTGTGTTGGTGGCACAAATGACTTAAATAATAATACCAGCCTGAACTTTATTTCTGTACTTTGAAAAGTATATTATAAAAAAGAAAAGTGTCAGAATAAGGATTTCAAATAAATTTTAAGATTTTAGGGGCAGGACTGTTATATTCATGTCTGTATCTTCCAACTACCACTTCTCTAGTCTTGGCCTAATCTAGATTCTTGATATATAAATATCTGCTAAACTGAGTTAGTAACACTACAAAGAATTTTTTTTTTTTTTTTTTTTTTTATTTTAAAAAGGATTCCCTTGAGTGCCGCATGTTCCTCTAGTGCCTTACATACATCTGGTGCCCAATAAATACTTGCTTGCATCAGTTGCAGGTCTTTATTTACTAAGAAAGAAGCTAAGTGAAATAAAACTAAAGTACTAGAATAATTAAACAATTAGAAATGAAACATCTCTTTTGAATGTTTTCAATTTCACAGTCAACTCTCTGAGACTATGTCAAAAAGAAAAGTACAACTGCTGCAGCCACTCCAAGAACACATACAGCAATGTCCTCTCTGATAATTAATACAGACTAAGTCCTAGGCTTCCATGTTCTCAAAGGGGAGATGTGCTGACAGCATACAACTGTCTCACAGTCTCAGATGGGCTTGGCTGGACCACACCTTAACCTCTGGAATAGCAGCTCACTCTCATAGGCTGGAATTGTGCTGAAAACCTGGATGCTGGGATGTGGAAGTCCACAGGGCTTCAACCAAAGTTTAAACAAATCACCCTTTAAGTCATAAGTTTCTGCCAACTATTCTTCAGCAGTGTATCAGGGATGACAACACCTTGTTCAAATTACATAATCAAATACAATTTCAAAGTTTGCTGATAATGCTGAATTTTAACTGAACCCTGTGATACTGGATAACAGCAATGGTTAAAGAACCCCTTCAACTACTCTTTGTGTTCAGGAAAACGGCTGATAACAAATAACCACCCTTTCCATATGACTCAGGTAAGTCTCACAGATGCCTCGTTTACCTATGACAAATTCAGATACCTTTCAAATTCCCATTCCTTGCCTGATAAATGAGTAACTGAATTGCTTGACCACACTGATCAATTAGAAACAAAATGCTTGTTAACCAACCTTTGGTTAAGCTTCTCTGTTTTCCCCCAAACCCCTGAACTTTGGTCCACTATCAGCCTGAGACAACATACGACTCCTCTTTAAGGGCCTCTCTCAAAGAACAGGGGCCCTGGTGGTGCACTGGTTAAGAGCTCGGCAACTAACCAAAGGGTCGGCAATTCAAATCCACCAGCTGCTCCTCAAAAACCCTATGGGGCAGTTCTACTCTGTCCTATAGGGTTGCTATGAGTCAGAAGTGGCTCGATGGCAACAGGGTACGGTCAGTGTTCTCCCTATTACAACAGATCCCTTTCCCTATTGCAACAGTCCTCTCCCCCTTTTCTTTCTAATAAAGCTTCTCCCTACCTAAGTCTGGATTTGTTGTTTTTATTTGACATTGCCAGAAAGTGAGATCTCTATAGCGTACCATCAACTAAAAAGGAGCCCATAGGCAGTGACTGGTATTCAAATTTCTAGTTTGCTCTCTGGCACCACCTAGGGGAACACGGAAGCTAAGATGGCATGACATCTGAGCCCCATCCTAACCCATGGTTTTGCCACTGATGACCCACTTTGTTTCCCATATGTAAAGTGGGAGATCTGGAGAGTTTTACGTCAAGAGCTCTTAACCCTCAGTTCATCAGACCTAACTTCAGTTTTGAGTTTCTTTTTTCAGCAGTTCTTCTTATTTGTAAGGATTGATATTTCACGACTTCATTTTTTCTTTGGGGTCTTTGAAAGAAACTTCATGCTGTGTCTTACAATTACCACGTTGGTCCACTGGACCCATTTATAAATCTAAGACACATTATGGAAGCTGAGAGATCTTATTTTTCCTATATTTTGAAACATTTTGCCATTTCATCATCCCAGGAATTATTTTATCAATTACTCATCATTATTCAACAATTATATCCAAATATGCTTTAAAAAGACTACAACAGTAAGAAAAAGAAAAAAATGATGAACTAACCTACATTGAAGGAAGATGCAATAGTGAAATAAATCATCAGCCTTCAGTTTTCTCATTGCATTGAACTAAAGTATTCACATCATCTTTCAAGATGGAAAAAGACTGGAGACACCATCTTTGTTGTCTGCTTTTCACTTACAATGAACACACTTGAAAATTCAGAATTTTTCATTTCCCACCCATAATGGCAAAGAGGAGAAAATTAACAAGAGGGAGATAGTTCATAATTATTAGACAAATCAGATGAGATCAAAGAGACAGAAAGCAACACTGTAGACTCTAAGAATATTATTTTTAAAGACAAAACAGAAATACCATATTCTCAGCCAGTCAGTCACTTATCAGGAAGGAGTTTATCATGCTATATTTGGCAACAAGAACATAAACAACCCCTGATAAAGTATATGTGACAGTATTCTTTCATCTTTTACGATGTTTGTGTCCCAAAATTTACTTGATACAAAGAGGTATGCTATATTAAAATTCCTAATGAAGTTGTTTTTCACTATCCTTTTATTCTCTCTTCTGTATTCATAAAAATGACTTAAAATGTATTTTTTAGAAAGCTCCACTGTACCCAGATGGTAAATGGTGATCATTTCTCCAACCTACCTGAAGGTTCAACATCAAACTTCCTCATACTACCCTCTGTACTCACCCTCTTGAAGCCACTGGTGATGCCATTTACAAATACAAAAATGTATATAATTGGCTAAGTTTTTATTACACAACCCATGCTCACTGTAGGAAAAACTAGAAAATACAGATAAAGAACAATTTAAAAAATAAATTCTTATTCCACAATTCCATCACCCAGAATCAACCACTGTATACATCTTGGTGTATATATACATGTTATAGTTTTTATATATTTAAATATATTTATGTATTTTTTACAAACCTGAAAAACTATAATACCATATTTTAGTTTTTTTCCTTCACTCAAAAATATAAAATATCAATGTAATTAAATTATACATGTAGAAACTGTTGAATTGGTGTATGTTTTGCTATCTATATTCTTTACAAAAACAAAATATTTAAAATTTGGGAAAAATATATAATATTTTAAAGTAAATTAAATTTGATAATTATTTAAACATCCTGGGAATTCCTTGAGTCCTCCTACAGTAATAATTAGCATTCCAGGGTATCTACCTATCCATGACCAAAATAACCACAATTTCTTTAGATCTCATTACAGTGATCACAGACATGAGACTGATAACCACTCCTATATGGGTAAATTTATAACTTTAAAAAAGGAGGAGGGAACATGTATAGAAAAGCATCTTTTAGTTCTAATTTTGAAACAACAATAAGAGCTTTCTTCTTACTCCTCAGTCCTGATTATGGTACTACCTGATTTATAAGTATTGATCTCATCATGTTGTAGTTTTTGTTTAACTGCCACTAATTTCTCAGAATACAAGAAATGAGTGTTTCCTCTGAACGTAACAGGATCCTAAGTCAGCCCAAATCCTTCTACTTATATACCTATTCTATTACTAGCATTTCCTTATCAGCCTCTAGGCAGGAAATACAAGCTAGGTGTGGTTACCCTAGGCTCAGGCCCCTGATTTTCTTATTACTTTTTTTAGAAAAGCTTGTGTACTTTAAACATATACCCCCACCCATAAGTATATTCCAATTGTGCTTTTCTGTTCACAAGAACAAATAGAAAGTAGAGAAATAAATTAACATCATAATTTTTCCAGAAGGATTCTACTTTACCAAGCAAGGTACTGCTTACCCTACCATTAATTTTAATATTGTGGCAGGGAAGATTTTTTCCTTTATGTTTTAATCTGGGGACAGAACAAACCCAGTAATAGAACGTCAACGTTAATTTGAGGGGAGATAAAAAATGACTTAATAACACTGCAGCAAGATTAATATTGTACAATAGATCATGGAACCATAAAACTCTTGACAAATTCATTTTTGTATCACTGTATATTCTTGCTAATCGGGCAAGGCATATCTGAAAGGCTGTTAATACCTTAGTGCACAAATGCCGGTCAAACTGTACTGCAAGATGACATACTCTGCAGGAGATGAGAGAAAGGAGAATTGACCTCACACATCTGCAGTCTGCATTTAACTGCAACATGGAGAAGAGTAAGGGCACAGTGATTTCAGGCAGGAAGCTAACGCTTGCTTGAAATCAAGTGGTACAATTTAGAAAATGAGTTGATGGTACCAGGAAATCTGCTTCCACTTCAAGACTCTCTAGCAGAGGAAATCAGGAGTGGAGAACAGATCAATAAATGATACAAGAGGGATTTTACCCCAAATAGCTGTAAACAAAGTGCCAAGCCAACAGATCAAATAGGGGAATTCTAGTTTGGCAGAAAAGAAGCTACAACGTCCTTAAACTAGGACTTTGAACCAGTTCTTTCGGTTCAGTCATGACTGAGGAAGTGAAACTGGAATAGACCCAAATTTTTAAATTTTTAAAATTTGGGTGAACGAGAATGACAACAGGAATAGGAAAACTTACAAGTCCAAGCCCTGCTAGAAACTTAATCTCCCTCTTAGAAAACAAGGGCAGCGTGCACGCTGTATAGCAACAAAATCTCTTGTCCTATCGGATTTTGAGCAGAATGGAAAATAGCTGTGCCCTGCTCAAAGACGGCTAGCAACCGCGTAGCTTTGAACGTGTGTCGCTCTCCACAGTCTTGCCAATAATTCAGTCTCCCACATCAGAATCCTGAAAGGGCTCACTACGACTTTTCCCAGTCTCCCATTCTAGGGCTTCGACCTGTAATCTTTCCCATTCCAGTTACTGTTCTGGATCACCCAAATTGTAAAAATTCTGGTCTATTCTGGTTTCACTTCGTCAGCCATGACTGTGAACCAGTTCAAATCCTTTCCTTAAACAAATGAATAATAAAAATTTCTACTTCTGGCTAAAATGGAATAACAGGAACTGGATTTATCCTCCTGCCTGACATTACCAAAAAAAACCCAGACAAAAATGTATAAAATAACAGTTTTTAAAACTCTGGACATTAGGCAACAAAGAACAGTGATCCTTGAGAGATGGGAAACAAAGGACACAGCCCTATGACTGCCTCCGCTGATTGCACTGAAAAGTGTTTGCAGCCCACAGAAGAGAGAAGGGAAGGTGAGGTGGAGCCCAGCGGTAGTGCTGGCTTCATGGGCGTGCAACCTGTGCAGCTGCAGTTCAGAAGGGCCCATGCTTGGTTTAATGCTCTGCTGTCATCATCTTGAATTTATAAATAATTTCTGAACAAAGAGCCTCACATTTTTCATTTTACACTGGGCCCTGTAAATTATGTAGCTGGTTCTGCCCAGCAGATACCCTGAGTTGAGGAAATGAGTCAAGAGTCTGGTGAGATCAAGGTAGCAAGAGTTCATAGGACAGAATAACAGAGAGGTAAGAGCTACACAGACAGAGAACTCTGGAAAATGGCTGGAAGTCCCCCTTGAGTATTCAGCAGAGTACTAATCAGAGCATGAATATGAAAAAACTATCTGAGGCCTATTAGAGAACTACCTGAATGGGTTAGAGAGAACAGTACCTGACACGCAGACAAGGCCGAGAATAGTGACTGTTTGCACAAGTCGGTCTGGGAAAGCTCATAATTCAGAGCGCTGGGTATCGTACTCAAGGAGATCTTGCCTCAGGAGTGGAGAATAATTAACCCTAGACTGAGCATTGCTCTGGACCCATTTTAAAAATCATACAGACTAGAAAAGAGCAAACTGCTTCCAAGTAACTTACCTGCATCCAATTACAAAGGTTGAGAAGATTTGCGGGTATACAAAAATATCCAGCATCCAACAAGGTAAAACTCAGAATGCCTGACATCTAAACAAAGATTATTAGGCATACAAAAAAGCGGGAAAACACAATCCATAATGAGGAGAATAATCAATCAATTGCAGCTGACCGAGAACTGACACAGATGTTAGAATTAGCAGAGAAGGACATTAAAACAATAACATTAGAATCTGTAGGATGCTGCTTAAGTAGTACTTTGATGAAAATTTATACCACTAAACACTTTTATTAGAAAAGATCTCAAAGCAATAAACACAGTTTCCACTTTAAGAAACTACAGACTAACGTCCAGTATGAATTTAGATGTAAAAATTCTAAACAAAACTTTATCAAACTGAATCCACAATATATTAAAAAGATAATACGTTATAACCAAGTAGGGTTTATCCCAGGAATATGAGACTGGTTTACCACTCAAAAACCAATCAATGTAATTAATTCACTATATTAACAAACTAAAAGGAAAAACCATATATGATCATCTCAACAGACACAGAAAAAGCACTTTACAAAACCCAACATCCGTTCTTGATAAAAACTCTCGGCAAACAAGGAATAAAAGGGAACTTCCTCAACCTGATAAAAGTTTATCTATGAAAAACCTACAGGTAATCTCATACTTAATGGTATAATACTTAATGCTTTCACCCTCAGGTCAGAAACAAGACAGGGATGTCTGCTTTAACCACTTTCATTCAACACTGTACTGGAGGTTTTAGCCAGTGCAGTCAGGCAAGAAAAAGAAATAAAAGGCATCCAGACTGGAAAGCAAGAAGTAAAACTGCCTTTATTCGCAGAAAACATGATTGTCTATGTAGAAACCCCAATGGAATCAACAACAAAGTTACCAGAACTAATATGTAAATTTAGCAAATTTATAGGGTACAAGCTCAATACACAAATGATCACAAATAGAAATTTCTTATAATACCATTTACACCAGCATCAAAAATATTAAATGCTTAAAGATAAATACGACAAAAGATGTGAAAGGCCTGTACAATAAAAATAAGACCAGTACATGAAAAACTACTGCTGAGAGGAAGTAAAGAAGGTCTACCATATTTTTCACAAATAACGCACCCACGTAAATAACGCGCCCACACATACAACGTGCACAGCACGCTTAGGACAATAACACAAAAGGAGGTTGCACAGTTGGCAAAAAATGTATAATGCGTGCATTATTTGCATAAAAATATGGTAAATACGTGGGGAGAATGTCTTGATCATGAATGGAAAGACTCAATATTGTTAAGATGTTCATTCTACCCAAGCTGATCTATACATTAATAACAATCCCAATCACAATCCCATCAGGCTTTTCTGTAGAAATTGACAGGCTACTTCCAAAACTCCTATGGAAATTGAAAGAACTTAGAATAGCCAAAACAACTCTGAAAAAGAATAAAGTTGAAGGGTTAACACTAACCTTTCCAAGATTTCAAGAATTATTATAAAACTTCAGTAATCAGTTCCGGCAAAATGGCGCTCTAGGCAGAAGCACCATGCCATCCCTCCACAGCAAAGAACCGAAAAACTAAGCCGAACAGAGAATACAACAATCTTGAAACCCTAAAACATCAAATGAAGAGATAAAGAACTCAGCCAAGCACCAAATGGAGTGAGAAAACTGACAGAGAACAGAGAGCAAGGAGAGATTCACGCAGAGGTCCCCTACCGGCTAACGCAGCGCGGATCCGCCATCTTGGACTCCTATCGGAGACCAGCAAACAGGGGGTACTAGAAAGCAGCCTCACAGAGCTTCCAGTGGGAGACAAAACAACCGGTAACTGCCGATATACACTTTCCCACCCCCCACTCTTCTACACCCAGACTGGGCCTCCTCTGCTTCCCGCACCCACAGTCTCTTGATCGGGAAACAGCGGCTGCTTGGATTCCACACACCCGAACGGGTGTCTCTCTGAGTGCCATCTGTTGGCTGCTGGTATTGCTTTTTTTCCGCTTATTATTTCTTCCTTGCCTCTCCCCACCTCCCCCCTTTTCACTCGAGTACCTCGCTCCGTGGGCCATCTTCGATTCTTCCTGAGGGGCTGCAGAGCGCCAGTAATTTGTGATATACGCTTTTCCACTCTCTACCCTTCTTCACCCACACTCGGCCCCCTCTGCTTCCCACGGACACAGTCTCTTGTCCAGAAACACCAGCCCACACTAGCTCGCTCTCTGAGTGCCATTAATTGGCTGCTAGTGCTACTTTTTTATTTCTGCTTCTTTTTATTTCTTACTTGCCTCTCGCCACCTCCCCCTCCTTTTGCTCAAATACCTGGACCCATGCGCCATCTTTGCTTCTTCCTGAGGGGCTGCGGAGCTCCGTTCGAGTTTGGAGATGCTTCCCGGTTTGGGCTGCCACGCTGGTGGGATCCCGGGGCTTTTGTTTGTTTCTTTGTTTTGAATTGTTTGTTTGTTTTCTTTTCCTTTTCTTGAGTTGGGAGCCCTTTCTGGCCAGGCTGAGCTGCGTGGCAGGGAGAATCCCCTTCAGCTTCCACAGACGTACAGAGGGATCCCTGAGAGCATTTCTTTTTACCTTGGTTTTTTTCTGTTTCGTTGGAGGCCTTTCTTGTTTTTTTTTTTAATTTGTTTTGTTTTCTTTTTCCTCTTTTTCCCTTTTTGTCTTTCTTCATTGCTCAGTTTCTCGTCTCTCTATATCTTCCTTCTATTTCTGTTCCCTGAATACCTGGCGATGTATACCTCTACGCCTTCTAGCCAGGCTGTACTGCAACACCTGAGAGCGGCTTCCCCAGACCTCATAGCTGCACTGCTGGGATCCCTGGGAACTTTGCGGTTCTTTAACCTTTCTAATTCCTATTTATTCATTCTTTTCTTTTCTTCCTCCTCCCCCTTCTATTTTTCTACATTTCATAGTCTCTCATCTCTCCACTCCAACGGCAAGCTTCCCTAACATTCTTTTTTGTTTGTTTGTATGTTTTTGGCTCCTGTTCCTCTCTCCTCTCTCTCATATCCATCTTAGCTCCAAACATAACAATCTCCCCGCTGCTTCCTGCCTACCTGCACCGTGCGCTTGACATCGCACCATCAAGCAGCACAGGCATGGCCTACTGGAACCTGCCCTGCACTGATTACCGACCCGCTCTGGTGGCTGTAGTAAGTGCCACAAACAACCCATCCCAGTAACTCCTCTTCAGCTAGACCTGCCCTGCTGTACCA
>NW_004444001.1:2796299-2809854 GCF_000243295.1 Trichechus manatus latirostris | reverse complement strand
TTTTTGAAATGGTGTATCTTTGGCTATGTGTATTTTCACCAAAAAAAAAAAAGAGGTTGAGAAGTTAGAGGGTTGATATGTTGTGGGGTTGTTAACCAATGTCATAAAATAACATGTGTACTTCTGTTTTATGAGAAACTATCTGTTTTGTAAGCCTTCACCTGAAGTACAATAAAAAATAAATAAAAAATTAAAATTAAAAAAAAAATCTTCAGTAATCAAAACAGTGTGGTATTGATGTAAATATAAGCAAATAGATCAACAGAACAGAATACAGGATCCGGCAAAAAACCCACACATATACGGACAATTTATTTTTGACAAAGGCCCAAAGGTAATGCAGTGGAGAAAGGATAACCTTTTCAACAAATGGTGAAAAATGGTAAAAAATTACATAGTCATATGCCAGAATATTAACTTGGATCCCCATCTTGGCCCATATATAAAAAACAACACTTCAAAATGGGTAACAGAACTAAATGTAAAACCTAAAACTGTTAAGACTTCTAGAAGAAAATCTTTAAAACAATAAATGGATAAATGAACTTACAATAAAATTGGAAACTTCTGCTCTTCAAAATTCACTGTTGAGAATGAAATGGCAAGCCACAAACCAGAAGAAAATTTTTACAAAGCATGTAACTGATAAAGGACTTACGGCAAGAATATACAATGAATTCTCAAAACTCAGTAATAATAAAATAAACTACCCAATTTTAAAAATGGGCAAAAGATTTTCACACTTCATCAAAGATGAAACATGAATTGTAAATAAGAACATACAAAGATGCTCAATGCCATTTGGAAATGCAAACTATAATCACAATGTGATACCAGAATACACTATTAAAACAGCTAAACTTAAAAAGACAAGCCATACAAAGGGTTGGGGATGAAGTGTCGGAACTGAAACTCTCATACAATGCACATGAGAGCGTTAAACATTGTAATCGCTTAGGAAAACAGTTTGGCTGTCTCTTAAAAAGTTAAATATACATCTATCACATGATCTAGCCATTCCAATCCTAGGCGTTTACCCAAGAGAAAAGGAATATACATCCATATAAAGACTTGTATGTGAATATTCACAGCAACTTTATTTGTAACAGCTAAAACCTGGGAAAAACTGAAATGTCCATCAACAGGTAAATGGACAGCTAAACTGCGTTATATTCATACAATGGAATACTGCTTATAGAAATAAAAAAGAATGAACTATTGATACACACAACAATATGCATGACTCTCAAAACAGTTATGCTGGATAAAAGAAGCCAATCAAAAAAAGAGTATATACTGTGTGACTCCATTTATATAAAATTCTAGAAAACATAAACCATAGTGACAGAAAGCAGGTCAGTGTTGTGGGGGCATTGGATAGGATAGAGGGTTAGAGGGAGGAATTATCAAGAGATAAGAAAATACATGTGGATGATGAATATGTTCACTATCTTGATTGTGGTGATAATGCCACAGGTATACAACACAGATCAAAAAGACCTCAATAAAGCTGTTTTCTAAAAATGTATACTAAACATATTTCAACCATGAGCCACATAAGAAAATTCAGAGCACTATGCTTACAGTCTCCATTAATAACATTTTCTTCTTTATTGTTTTCTTCAGAATTTACAACACTATCTGTAAAAGCACATCTTGAGCTCGGATAATGTTCTTCAAATTGCCCTTAGGTTTCTGCACTATAACTAGGAGCACTTTTATATTTAATGAAACGTTTCAGTGAGTCCTTTCCCCAAGCCAGTCTTCCTACAAACCAGTTACCAGTGGTAGATTAATTTGGACTGTGCATAGAGTAAGGTTGTTTTGGGTGAGACCCTGCTACTTATCAAAAGGCCAAATTAGCCTTAACCTCACAGTGCCTGCTAAGAAACACTTTTCTGATTCAGTAAACAAACCTGAGTGGAAGTTATTTCTCTTCATTACTTACATTAAATTTCACAGAAATAGGTTTCTTGCTGCTATAATATAAGCAGGGAAACTGAGGCAGCTTATGATGATATAGATGGAAATTATGAGGAAATAGCCAGTTCATGGCTAACTGGCCAGTATCTTGGGGCAAGTATGCCTCACTTCACCCAATACGTGATAAAAAATGATTCTGTATCAATTTCCTCGTTAACATAGCTTCACTTCTGACTGACCTTCAATCGACAACATGAATAACTTGAGGTTAACGACTTGAACTCTGGAGGTGCTAGTTAGAGAAACCTTTAAAGACTACCTTGAAAAGCAAGAATACTTTTGTAATGTGAACAATCACTCCCAAATTTACCTACATATGAATTTTTTTTAAAGCAAAGGGTACTTGTAGGAAGAAAATTTTTCAGAGAAAATAAGTAATGAAGGTAAAAGTGACAGGTACGGGAAGTGGCCAAAAGAAGGCTTTGTTGAGAAAAGGCAAAAGCTGCTATTTCCACTCTGAAATCTAGCAATTTTGAGTAAAGCAGAAGTTAACTATTTTCCTTGCAGGTAGTAGGCAATAAACTCTCAGGTCACTAAAACTGTCTCTCTGAGATAGAGAACTAATCTAACCTGCAACACAATATACTGGCCACTGTATTGCACATCTCAGGCCATATTTATGCATTATTAAGTACGTGAGAAGAAACACTTGAGAACTTTCCCAGATGTAAAAATTAGGGAGAAAAGAAGACAGTCCTTAATTTATTTCCTGGGAAAAAAAATGAAGAAAAGTAATTAAATATTTCTGGCTCCAGAACAGTATTCGGGCTTTCAGCTTCAAGAAAACCACAGGGAGATCACCTTCTCTCAGGACCTCTGGCTCAGGTACTCCAGTATAATGTCCCAGAGACGTGCTGTCCAATTCAGAATATATGACTGAATATTATGCGTGTCACTATTTAAGTTTAAACTAATTAAAATTACGTAAAATGGAAAATCCAGCTCTTTGGTCACACTAGCCACATTACAAGTGTTCAGGAACCACATGTGGCTAATGGCTTCCATCTGTACTGGATAGCACAGATACAGAATATTTCCATCATCACAGAAATTTGCATTAGAAAGTGCTCTTCCAGAGTGAACAAGTTTAGAGTAAGACGGTACCTCTCTTTCGTAAACTCTTTAGTCCTTCAGATATTGTCATAAACAGGGTTGTAATACAGTTTTGTGAATCTATGCTTTTCAAAGTCTAGGTACTGAGGCTACCCACGGAATGAAATTAACTTCAGATGCCATCAACTTAGAATGGAGCACAGATTTTTTTTTTTTTAATCCTAAAAATTTCCTTTACCTTGGATGTATTTACCTACTGCAAAGTGCCATCAATAATCTATGGCACTCAAACTTTTTCTGTCCCCTTTGGAACAAATGCAAGTTGGCAGAGAAGAAAATCATGACAGTTTCACCAAAGCAACAGCTCAGGAACTAAAAAAATCCATCAAACAATTAAAAGCCATGGACATGCTGACAGAAGACTTGATGACTTTGACAAATGAACTCAGGGGAGGAGAAACATCAATGAAACTCAGTAAATGCAATTCCTCCCCCATCCTCCAAAATAAACTACTGTTGTTATTAATGGATATAAACGTTGGTAAATTGCATGAATAATTCAAGTCCATTTTTAGTTACATGGAATCTTCACTGAAGCTATACGGAATTATTGACTTCACAGCACCTCTCTCCAGCTGACTGCTAACAAAACTACTCTAATTCCAGTTTAGAGCCAATAGTGGAGACTAACGTTATCTATCATTCACCTATCTCTTTTATTTAAGTCCAATGCCCCAAAATATAATCCTGCCCCAATGACACGTACAAGTCAAAAAGGCCAAAAATCTTACAAAGGGAAGGTAAGGCATAAAGGATAGCACCTGATCCAACAATCAATCTGCTAATAATATAATCCCATTCAAATGAAATAATAGCTATAGTGACCCTGAGAGTTATTCTTTGATGTTTCAAATTATACTAAAGTTGGTAAGTCCTAACTTTATAGATCCCCAAAACAGTCTCACAATACCTCCAAAGGTTCAAAAAGTTCCACATCTGTTACTCTAACACCATGTTTAATGTGTATCAGACATCCGGCATGTATTTTCATTAATAGAAGAATCATTCATTACTTCTGAAGCTTCCGAGAGTCAAGTATAGACTGTGAATGGCTGACAAAATAAAAGGACTAGTTTCATGCATCAGTAGTCCTAGAGTGGGTTTATGAGCTAACACCAGCTTTGCGTGGGCCTCTATGTGGAGCTGGAAGAGCAGCTGGTGCCTGCAACACTGTAAAAAAAACAGGAACTGGCTGAGCAAGGTATAACAGCTGGGCACCATGAGGCCTAGTAAACTGCTAACAGGTTAAAAAATAAGGAAGCTATTTAACCCAGAGGAAAGAATCAGGAGAAAAATTCAATACACACAACTAACTTTGGTCCTCCAATTTTTACCCTTCCCTCCTATGCACCCAACAATCATTTTGGGAAGCCACTACTAATAAAGGACAAGAACTATCAGCTAGAGGAATTTGATAAAAATGCAATATTAAACCCTTAGTTTCTGCTATTAAGCCAAGCAAAAATAATGCAAATATGGAAAGCAAGCATTGTAGATTCAGGAAGTTTTTGAGTAAATCTTAAAAATAAGTGTGAGACTGATGACTAGAATGTATTAAGAGTAGAGTTAGTCATTTTGGAAGAACTTGGAAGCATGAGAAAGTGTGCCTAAAAATCATCCAGCTCTCTGCAACAAATTTAGAATATGATCATCATGGGACTCAGAAGGCAGTCAAAATCAACAAGTATTAAGCAAAAATGTAATCTCAATTAGTGAGACACCTGGCTAAAAATCCAGGACTCATTTCCTCACCCAGAGAAACAGAACGGCGTCTCGTTTCATTTAGAAAATGTGCTTCAGTGCATGCACACAAAGGGCTGTGCATTAATTACAACAATTAAGGGGTGGGGTTTCGATGGCCTAAAAAATAAAACTCCAGATTATGAGTTTAACACTAAGTAACAAGAACTGCAAAGTACTCTGCTTCAAAGTGATTGACAGTAAGAGGGCAGTGGATACTAAAAATCATACTCCAAATGAAAGCTCAAATATATACCTGATAGACACTGGATGGCATCACTCAGATCTCTATGGACAGACATTTATATCAAAATCACAAATCACGTCATCTACCCAAATCTTCACTGCAAATCCTCGCAGAAGGACTGGTAACATACACAGAGATTGATCATTAAATAAATATATTAAGGATAATGGCAGCCAGTTTCTCCCTGTAAGAGAAGGATGTTACAAAATGAGGTAGAAAACCAGACTGAATGTTGTAGTTAGAAAGGAACTGGAGTTATCAGTATGAATTAATGATTTTCACGAGCCTAACAGCAATGAGCACACTACCATCACCCAGATGGTGGCTTCTAAATGCCATTTTCCACTAACAAGAATCAGATCTCTTTGGAGAAATGACTGATTCCAGGGCTAGGAAAAGGAAAGTACAAGATGATCCTAGAACATCTTATTCTTCCATAAAGCAAGAAAATGCTCAGGAGTGATGAGGATGTGCCAAAAAAGACACAGAAATCAGCCCAAAAGGGCTCCCACTGGTCAAATTAGAAAATAAAATAAGAAAACGTGAGTCTATACAGGTATAAATTAAATGACTGCTAAATAAATACAAAATGTGAAGAGAATAAAATATTTACATAACATCAAAATACTTTTCCACAAAACACCTATTAATTACAAAGGCGAGGAGAGTAACTTTACAGTGATGAAGACTAGCAAACAACACCTTAATAAAATAATCTAAAGGAAGCAGCAGTCAAGAAATCAAAAGATGCATTGCACTGGGCAAATCTCCTGCAGAAGACCCCTTTAAAGTGTTGAAAATCAAAGAGGTCACCTTGAGAACTAAGGTGCGCCTGACCCAAGCCATGCTGTTTTCAGTCGCCTCATATGCCTGAGAGAAAGCTGAGCAATTAATAAAGAAGACCAAAGAAGAACTGATGCCTTTGAATTGTGGTGTTGGCAAAGAATATTGAATATACCATGGACTTCCAAAAGAACGATCAGGTCTATCTTGGAAGAAGTACAAACAGAACACTCCTTAGAAGCAAGGACGGAAAGACTACGTCTTACATACTTTGCACGTGTTGTCAGGAGAGATCAGTACCTGGAGAAGGACACGATGCTTGGTAAAGTACAAGGACAGTGAAAAAGAGAAAGATCCTCAACAAGATAGATTCACACAGTGGCTGCAACAACTGGCTCAAGCATAACAACACTTGTGATGACAGCACAGGACCGGGCAGTGTTTCGTTCTGTTGTTCATAGGGTCGCTATGAGTCGGAACTGACCTGGCGGCACCTAACAACAACAACAAAAACAAAATGATGATCATTAGTTAGTAACTGGTTAAATTAAAACTGTATACCAACTGACAGGGTACAATGAGAAGAATGCAGCATCACTTCAGTGACATCCCTTCACAGGTATTTAACTTGAATCACAAGGAAACATCAGACAAACCCAAACTGAGGGATATTATACAAAATAACTGGCCTGTTAATTTTCAAGTGTCAAGTTCGTTAAAGTCAAGAAAACACTGAGGGAGGCGGGGCCAAGATGGTGGAGTAGTCAGAAGCTTCCAGTGGACCCTCTTACAACAAAGACGTGAAAATAAAAGTGAATCAATTATCTGTGACAATCTAGGATCCCAAAACATCTAAGGCAAAGTTGAAGAACTGCACTGAGTGGCAGGGGGAGGGATAGACGGTTTGGAAACACCTAGTACTTTCCAGACCTGACCTGGCGAGACCCTGAGCCCTTCAGGCCTGAGCAGCTCATGCGTGAGCGGTGGGGAAGGCAAGCAGCGGTGCTCGGGAGATGCGTTTTCCGCACCGGGAGAGAACCAGCACCACAGGGTCTACTCAGCCACCGGGAACCACTGAGAAGCAGCCCTGGATCAAAGGTAAGTACTGCATATGGCCTACTGCAAGGACGAAAAACACCCCCTTAGGGAAAAACCTCCCTCGCATTTACCTCCCCGCTCCCTGCTCCGCACTAGGTCCCGGACCAGCTTCAGCAATTGCCGAGTCCCCTGAGCTAGAAGTAGGAACCGTCACACGTCCTGAGCCATTCTCCCGGCCTTGGAGAGTGAACAAATTAACAAACGGATAAAAATATACTGCTGGCTCCAGTAAGCAAGGAACCCAGAGTAGACACAGCTCCTTTGCCTAGGCACAGGCATAAGGAATCCATAGACTCTGAGTGCCTTTCCCCCTGCACAGACTTATGTGGGCCCATTTAAACAGCATAGGTCCTAATTACCACAGTACAACAGGATATATAACTGAAGTCTAACTTCAACTGTTTCAGCTGTGAAGTGGAAGGTTCTTGATATTTGACACAGCTCTGCCCATTAAGTAGGATCTTCACCTACCCATGTCAGGGGCCTGAAGACTGGAGGCTCCACCCACGCCACCTAGCCACCTGTGATACGTGCCCATGAATAAGAGGTGCCCCTCAGTCCTTACAGCCACCAGCACTGCGAGCTCATAATCGGGCTGCAAAATCCGCCTACGTATGCACTCTAGGGAACAGGGATACGCCTTCCTCCTGGACATTCAGGGGTGGTCATCAGGCCCCTGCCTTGCTCAGAGTGTGTCCCCCTGCTGCAGCCAGATGCTTGTGCCTACACCAATCACCCATGCCTGTCTCTGACTGTGAGAGCCTATAGCACACACTTGGTGGCTATCTACCTGGGCACCTGAGCTGAATCCTCACAGGAGGAGTGGGCGGACTCCTGAGCTCACATACCTAGTAACAGAACTAACCAACTGGTGACAGGACATCAGATCTTCAAAGGTGCCAATAACAAAACTAGGTCATACGAGCAGCCTATTTCGGAAAATCGAAACAACACAAGAAGCTAGGACACAGTAAGCAAACATAAACTAAATAAATACAATAACTTATTGATGACTCAGAAACATTGGTCAATATCAAATCACATAAAGAGGCAAACCATGATGGCTTCAGCAAACTCCCAAAATAAAGAATCTAGAAATTTTCCAGAGGAGGAAAACTTCTTGGAATTACCAGAGGCAGAATACAAAAGATTAATATACAGAACTCTTTAAGAAATTAAGAAGGAAATTAAGTAAAATGCAGAAAACGCAACAGAGGAAATTAAAAAGATTAAAGAAGAGCATAATGACAAATTTAACAGGCTGTAAGAATCCACAGAGAGACAGCAACCAGAAATCCAGAAGATTAACAATAAAATCTCAGAATGAGACACCTCAATAGAAAGTCAGAGGAGCAGAATTGAGGCAATGGAAGTTACAATTAGTGAGACTGAAGATAAAGCACTTAACACCAACTTATCTGAAGAAAAATCAGATAAAAAGATTTAACAAAATGAAGAAACTCTAAGAATTATGTAGGACTTTATCAAGAGGAATAACCTATGAGTGACTGGAGTACCAGAATGGGGGGGATAACAAATACAGAGAGAATTGTTGAAGAATTGTTGGGAGAAACCTTCTCTGATATCGTGAAAGGTGAGAAGATATTTATCCAAGATGCTCATCGAACCCCACATAAGGTAGATCCCAAAAGAAAGTCACCAAGACATATTATAATCAAACTTGACAAAACCAAAGATAAAGAGAGAATTTTAAGAGTGGCTAGGGATAAACGAAAAGTCACCTACAAAGGTGAGTCAATAAGAATAAGCTCAGACAACTCAGCAGAAACCATGCAGGCAAGAAGGCAATGGGACGACATATATAAAGCCTTGAAGGAAAAAAAGTGCCAGCCAAGAATTATATATCCAGCAGAACTGCATCTCAAATATGATGGCAAAATTAGGGCACTTCCTGATAAACAGAAGTTTAGGGAATTTGCAAAAATCAAACCAAAATTACAAGAAATACTAAAGGCAGTCCTCTGGTTAGAAAATCAGTAACATCAGATAACATCCCAAGACTAGAACACAGGACAGAGTAACCAGATATCAACCCAGATAGGAAAGTCACAAGAATAAATCAAAGCTAAAACACTGAAAATAGGGAAACAGATGTCAGTATGTAAAAGATGACAAAATTAAACCAAAAAAGATGGACTTAAAAAATGCAGACATAAATTCTTCATATGGAGAGGAAGTCAAGGTGATGTAAAGAAATACAAGACGGGTATAAACTTAGAAAAATAGCAGTAAATATTAAGGTAACCACAAAGGACACTAACGATCCTACAAGTCAAAATAAACAACTAGAAAAATATAAAGACTCAGCAAATACAAAACCAACAATGAAAAAGATGAAAAGAAACTACATAAAGAAAAACAACTTAGCACAGAAAATTAAGTGGAACAAAGAAACTGCCAACAACGCACAAAAAAAAGACATCAAAATGACAGCACTAAACTCATACCTATCAACAATCACGCTCAATATAAATGCACTAAATGTACCAATAAAGAGACAGAGTGGCAGACTGAATAAAAAAACATGATCCGTCTATATGCTGCCTACAAGAGACACACCTCAGACTAAAAGACACAAACAAGAACTCAAAGGATAGAAAAAAATATATCAAGTAAAAAAGACCAGGAGTGGCAATATTAATCTCTGACAAAATATACTTTAAAGTGAAATCCATTGCAAAGGATAAGGAAGGACACTATACAATGATTAAACGGTCAATACACCAGGAGGATGTAACTATGATAAATATTTACGCACCCAATGACAGGGCTCCAAAATACATAAAACAAACTCTAATGGCGCTGAAAAGAGAGATAGACAGCTCCACAATACTAGCAGGAGACTTCAACATGCCGCTTTCAGTGAAGGACAGAACATCCAGAAAGAAGCTAAACAAAGACATGCAAGAGCTAAATGCTACAACCAACCAACTTGATCCCAAAGACATATATTCAACACTCCACCCAACAGCAGATAAGTATACTTTCTTTTCCAATGCACATGGAATGTTCACCAGAATAGAACACATATTAGGCCATAAAGCAAGCCTTAACAAAATCCAAAGCATCAAAATATCACAAAGCATCTTTTCTGACCATAAAGCCATAAAAGTAAAAATCAACAACAGAAAAAGCAAGGAAAAGAAAATAAAACACATGGAAACCGAACAACACCTTGCTCAAAAACTACTGGTTACAGAAGAAATTAAGGATGGAATAAAGAAATTCATAGAATCAAATGGGGATGAAAACACATCCTACCGGAACCTTTGGGACACAGCAAAAGCAGTGCTCAGAGGTCAGTTTATACCAATAAATGCACACATCCAAAAAGAAGAAAGACCATAATCAAAACATTCACCCTACAACTGGAACAAGCAGAAAGAGAGCAGAAAAAGAAGCCCTCAGGTGCCAGAAGAAAGGAAACAATAACAATTAGAGCAAAATTAAATGAAATAGAGAATAGAAAAAGAATCAAAAGAGTTTACAAGACCAAAAGCTGATTCTTTGAAAAGATCAACAAAGTTGATAAACCACTGGCCAAACTGACAAAAGAACAACAGGAGAGGAAGCAGATAACCCATTTAAGAAATGAGATGGGTGATACCACAACAGACCCAACTGAAAGTAAAAGAATCATAACAGAATACTATGATAAATTGTACTCTAACAATTTTGAAAACGTAGAGGAAATGAACAAATTTCTAGAAACTCACTAGCTACCTTAACTAACACAGAGGTAGAACAACTAAATAAACCCATAACAATACAAGAGATTGAAAAGGTAATTTAAAAACTCCCAACAAAAAAAAGCCCTGGACTGGATGGCTTCACTGGAGAATTCTGCCAAACTTTCAGCGAAGAGATAACACCACTTCTACTAAAGGTATTTCAGAGCACAGAAAAGGATGGAATACTCCCAAACTCATTCTATGAAGCCAGCATAACCCTGATACCAAAACCAGGTAAAAACACTACAAAAAAGAAACTTACAGACGAATATCCCTCCTGAACATTGACGCAAAAATCCTCAACAAAATTCTAGCCGATAGAATTCAGCAACTATCAAAAAACTAATTCACCATGATCAAGTGGGATTTATACCAGGTATTCAGGGATAGTTCAACAGAAAAACAATCAACGTAATCCATCACATAAATAAAACAAAAGACAAGAACCATATGATTTTATCAATCAATGCAGAAACGGCATTTGACAAAGTCCAACACCCATTCATGATAAAAACCTCTCAACAAAATAGGAATAAAGGGAAATTCCTCAGTATAATTAAGGGTATCTATACAAAGCCAACAGCCAACATCATCCTAAATGGAGAGACTTTGAAAGCATTCCCCTTGAGAACGGGAACCAGATAAGGATGCACTTTATCACCACTCTTATTCAACACTGTGCTGGAGGTCCTAGCCAGAGCAATTAGGCTAGAAAGAAAAATAAAGGGCATCCAAAGTGGTAGGGAAGAAGTCAAAGTATCTCTATTTGCAGATGATGTGATCTTCTACACAGGAAACACCCAAGAATCCCCCAGAAAACTACTGGAACTAATAGAAGATTTCAGCAAAGTTTCAGGATACAAGATAAACAACAAAAATCAGTTGGATTCCTTTACACCAAACAAAGAGAACCTCGAAGAGGAAATCACCAGATCAATACCACTTACAATAGCCCCAAAGAAGATAAAATACTTAGGAATAAATCTATCCGGACACATAAAAGACCTATACGATGAAAACTACGAGACACTACTGCAAGAAACCAAAAGAGACCTGCATAAGTGGAAAAACATACCTTGCTCATGGATAGGGAGCCTTAACATTGTGAAAACGTCGATTCTACCCAAAGCAATCTACAGATACAACGCAATCCCGATCCAAATTCCAACAACATTTTTTAATGAGATGGAGAAACACATCACCAACTTCATACGGAAAGGGAAGAGGGCCCAAATAAGTAAAGCATTACTCAAGAAGAAGAACAAAGTGGGAGGCCTCACACTACCTGATTTTAGAACCTAGTATACCGCCAAGGTAGTCAAAACAGCCTGGTACTGGTGCAACAAGAGATACATAGACCAATGGAACAGAATTGAGAATGGAGACATAAATTCATCCACCTATGAGCAGCTAATATTTGACAAAGGCCCAAAGTCCATTAATTGGGGAAAAGACAGTCTCTTTAACAAATGGTGCTGGCATAATTGGGTATTTATATGCAAAAAACTGAAACAAGACCCATATCTCACTAACTCAAAATGGATCAGACTTAAATATAAAATCGAAAACAATAAAGATCATGGAAGAAAAAATAGGGATGATGCTAGGAGCCCTAATACATAGCATAAACACAATACAAACCGTAAGTAACAATGCACAAGCACCAGAAGAGAGACTCGATAAATGGGAGCTCCTAAAAATCAAACACTTATGCTCATCAAAAGACTTCACCAAAAGAGTAAAAAGACAACCCACAGACTGGGAAAAAATTTTTGGCTACGATAAATCCGATCAGCATTTAATCTCTAAAATCTACAAGATACCGCAAAACCTCAACAGCAAAAAGACAAATAACCCAATTAAAAAATGGGCAAAGGATATGAACAGGCACTTCACCAAAGAAGATATTCAGGCAGCTAACCGACACATGAAGAAATGCTCACGATCATTAGCCATTAGAGAAATGTAGATCAAAACTACAATGAGATTATCATCTCACCCCAACAAGGCTAGCATTAATTAAAAAAACACAAAATAATAACTGCTGGAGAGGTTGTGGAGAGACTGGAACACTTATACACTGTTGGTGGGAATGTAAAATGGTACAACCACTCTGGAAATCGATCTGGCGCTTCCTCAAAAAGCTAGAAACAAAAGTACCATACAATATGGCTATCCCGCTCCTTGGAATATATCCTAGAGAAATAAGAGCCATCACACAAATAGATATATGTATACCCATGTTCACTGCAGCACTGTTCACAACAGCAAAAAGATGGAAACAACCTAGGTGCCCATCAATGGACGAACGGATAAACAAATTATGATATAGCCACACAATGGAATAGTATTCAACGATAAAGAACAACTATGAAGCTGCGAAACATAACATGGAGGAACCTGGAGGGCATTATGCTGGGTGAATTTAGTCAGTCATAGAAGGACAACTGTTGTATAAGACCACTATTATAAGAACTCAAGAAAAGGTTTAAACACAGAAGACAACATTCTTTGATGGTTACGAGGGTGAGGGGGGAGGGGGAGGGTTATTCACCAACTAGACAGCAGACAAGTATTATCTTAGGTGAAGGCAAGGACAGCACACACTACAGGGGAAGTCGGCACAACTGGACTAAACCAAAGCTAAGAAGTTTCCTGAATATAATCAAACACTTTGAGGGACAGAGCAGCAGGGGTGGGGATCTGGGGACCATGCTTTCAGGGGACATCTAGGTCAACTGGAATAACAAAGCTTATTAAGAAAATGCTCTGCATCCTACTTCGGTGAGTGGTCTCTGGGGTCTTAAAAGCTTGCTAGCGGCCATCTAAGACGCATCAA
>NW_004444001.1:2750695-2796001 GCF_000243295.1 Trichechus manatus latirostris | reverse complement strand
ATGGCCCCTGGATTCTCTATCAGCCCAGAACTAAAACAATTTCCGAGGCCAACTCTTCAGACAGGGATTGGACTGGACTGTGGGGTATAAAGTGATACTCGTGAGGAGTGTGCCTCTCAGCTCAAGCAGATACAAGAGACTAAACAGACCGCTTCTGTCCAGGGGTGAGATGGGAAGGCAGAGAGGGTTGGAGCTGGTTGAATGGACATGGGGAATCAGGGGTGGAAAGGAGGAGTGTGTTGTCACAGTATGGGGAGAGCAATTAGGGTCACATAACAATGTATAAATTTTTGGATGGGAGCCTAACTTGAAATGTAAACTTCATCTAAACTACAAGAAAAAGAAAAAGAAAAAAATGGAGGAACTGTTCCCGACTGAAGGAAATAAGAAGACATCACGGGGACATATGCTAGAATAAATGCATTATGGGGACAATTGACAACACCTGAATGGGGTTGGACGATTAGATGATAGCATCGATCTTAACTTCCTGATTTTGATCACTGTATTTGTTATGTAGGAAAAAGTTCTTGTTTTTAGAAAATAAACACTATTCAGGAGTGATGGAGTATTAGGTCATCAACTTACTCTTAAATGGTTCCAGTTAAAAGTTCTTTTTGATTGTTTTTTAGAAAGGTGAAAAAAGAAAGGAGTCAGGCATATTTAGGTCTGTATGTATGTCTGCTGTTTGCAATTCTGTACCACAGATTTATGGTCTGTCACTGCCTTTGCATGAAAGAAAAACTCAAATGCCAAGCTCCTCTGTCGATAGTTCCCCATCTGTCCACAAGTATGCAGTCTGGTTTGAGGTTGTGCTTTAGAGGATCCTTACGTTAAAGAGTTCTTGTGACCATACTGCCTGTGACTGCTTCATCTCAGCCCACAATGCAGCAATACTCAGCATCCTACTCTTATCCACTTGGCAGAGCTGACTTGTCCAAGATAACGTATGCTTAGCTGGCCTTCAGAGAGTAGTTTCTTAGTTCTAATCTGAAGAGCAACTAGGGCAGAATCACACAGGTCTTGGAAAAGAAAAGAATGACAACTCCATCACCTGGGAAGGAGTGAAGTAACAATCATATAAGGAAGGCATTTTAGAGGTCTCACATGCCCATCATATACTGCCCAGGTCAAGAAATGGATTTGAACTGCTCGCTAATACCTGTATATATTATAAGAATGGATCTATTTTGTTTCTCAACTGTATGTTAATGCACATACATTTGGCCTTCTGCAACACTGTACATACAGTAAGACAGTACATTTCAAAGTACAGTCCACAAATGAGTACTAGTCTGTATATTGTTGCTGGTCTGTAATGAGATAAATACAGAAATTAAGAGTAAGAATTTAGAAAATTTTATAATTTGACAAAATAACTAAGTCTATTGAATATTATTGGTAAATTGTTTAATACAGTAATTCATTTTTATTGTATTTTACAAAAGTATTGGACTGTGACAGATTGGGGGGGAGGAACTAGTCTTTCACTACAGATGGTTTGAAAAGCAATGCTCTAAGATTTTCATATCCTATATTTATACATGATATTATTGTGCACTTATTACATGCCAGCAAGCTAAGTATTAATACCACCCTCATCTTCCAGATGAGAAAATTAAGGCTCACAGAGGTCATACAACCTACCCAAGTTCCAGAGTACATGATATGTCTGATATATCTGACTTCTGAACTTAAGCCTTTAGCCACTAAGCCACAGGGTTTTGAAAATCATATAAACTAGGAAGAGAAAATGGTCACCTTACTTAGAAATGGTGAGGAAGGAATTCTTGAATGCATCATACGACCAGACGGCATTCACTGAACGTGGGTTTTTGGCCTGGCTCTATTTTGTGTAAGAGAGAGAGTAATCCACTTAACCTGCCTCAAGTAAAGGAGGGTGGGTAGTCACAAGAATACATCCATCTCACATGAATCCAATGGCAGGAACTGGGTCATGTCAGAAACCGAAGCTGGCTGGCTGTCTCTATCAGCGGGCTATGTGGTCACTGGATACTATGTGTGCTTCTGCCTTGTTCTCTCTGCTTCCACATGCACATGACCAAAAATGGCCCAGCCCATGTATACCTGCCCATCACCAGTTTAAATTTCCCTCTGCCTCTCTCAGAAGTTTACATTCTCCCCAAAAGACACACAAGTCAGAGGTTACTGGCTGGCTGCTTCATGAATCAGGAATCCCTTCTGATACAGTAGCCTGGCAGAGTGGTTAAGTGACACCGAACCTGACTGAATCTACCTACAATAGCTAAGGTCACGGCAGATTCCCTGAGAAGATGCATGGGCTGCCAAAGAAGGCCAAACAGGAATGGAAGGGATCTACCGGAAAGCAGGTAGGTAACAAGTCGGGTGACCTGGAGACCTTATGAAACAAGATTCTTATTGTATATACTATGATAGTACCTGAATGAAAATTCCTATGTATAAAAGTGATGGGGCTATGGCATTCAGAACTACATTTGGAGGGGGAAAGTGGTCTTAGGTAGAAAAGTCTGACACCTGGATCAATGGAACAGTGTTATTAAGTTCTAGGTTCAGAAGGAAAAGAGCAGAAAGTCAAAAAAGAAGGGCTTGGGAGGGAAGCGGTGTCACATTCAGAAGCAGACTAGAAACCTTCACAGGAGAAGCTTATGTTAATGTTGGTGGGGTAGGAGGGAAACTTAAGTATTAGAAACTAGTCATGACCTTAACTTAAAAGGCAGGGAGTGGGGGGTGGGAGCTCTCAGGATAGATAATTGTCATTTAACTTGGAGACCTTGATAAAGGAGGTTTCTGTAGCTAGAACATATCAACAAATAAGTGAATATGGTTGCCTTTTCTAAAGGGAAGGTATGTGCATAGGAAGGTAGCTACAAGATTCTGAGCTGGTCGTTTGAATATCAACAGTGTGCGTACAGGCTAAGAGGATGGAACTCCTGGAGATAAAGCATTCCCACAAAAGGAAAAGAAACTGCTACCCTCAGGAGAACATCACTGATGGCACTCCCTACCTACCACCTTCTGTCCAGAGAGTGGAAGGTGTATGTGAGCGCTTGCTGTCAACAGAACGGAAATGTTTGTTACACTAAACATTCGACATGCAAGATTTAACATTTGGGTTTCAAGGCTCATTGCATGTAATAAATGATTTTGTAATTATGAATCTGAATTGCCTGTGCTACTCTGGAGAGCTGTGCAGGTGTGAGTTACTTATCTGGCCAGTAAGCCTAAACAGACCATCTCATTGTGGTTTACTGGTTTTACTTAACACAGGTTCTCGGTTAAGTCTCACAACAAATGTGAGAGGTATTATCAATCCCATTTTACAGTTGAGAAAACTGAGAAACATATACACTACAGTGGTATTTTGAAGGTTTCAGAACACATCACCCTCAAATTTCAAGGGTCTACTGTACTGCTATGGAGCCCTGGTGGCACGGTGGTTAAGAGCTCAGCTGCTAACCAGAAGGTCAGCAGTTTGAATCCACCATCTGCTCCTTGAAAACCCTATAGGGCAGCTCTACTCTGTCCTATAAGGTCACTGTGAGTCAGAATCAACTCCACGGCAACCAGTTTGGTTTTTTTGATTTTACTGTACTGCTCGAGTCCCTGGGTGGTACAAACGGTTAACACACTTGGTTGCTAACCAAAAGGCTGGCGGTTTGAGAGCACCCAGAGGCGCTTCAGAAGAAAAGGCCTGGCAACCTATTTCTGAAAACTCAGCTTTGAAAACCCTCTGGAGCACAGTTCTAGTATGACACACATGGGGTTGCCATGAGTCAGAATCAATTCAATGGCAACTGGTACTGTACTGCTTTTTTACTGCGTATTCCTAATCTCTCCAACTAGACTTTGAGGTCTTTAAGAGTATGCTGTGGATTGGACTGTGTCCCAAAAACATATGTGCTGTAAATTCTAACCTCTGTATCTGTTGTTGGAGCCTTGGTGGTGTAGTGGTTAAGAGCTTAACTGCTAACCAAAAGGTTGGTAGTTCAAATCCACCACAGCCACTCCTCAGAAACCCTATGGGGCAGTTCTACTCTGTCCTATAGGGTCACTATGATTTGGAACCAACTTGATGGCACACAACAACAACATACCTGCTGTTAAATCCCATTTGGAAATTGGTTTTCTTTGTTATGTTAATGAGGCAGTATTAGTGTAAGGTGTGTCTTGAGTCAATCTCTTCTGAGATATAAAAGGAGCATATTTGGCACAGAGAAGCAACCAAAGATGGGGGAAGATATATGCCACACTACATGATGATCGTCAAGGAACAAGGATTTTACCCCAGAGTCAACAGAGAGAGAAAGCCTTCCCCTAGAGCTGGTGCCCTGAATTCAGACTTCTAGCCTCCTAAACTGTGAGAGAATAAATTTGTTTGTTAAAGCCACCCATCTGTGGTATTTCTGTTACAGCAACACTAGATAATTAAGAGTAGGGACTTAAATATTTACAGTGTTTAATACAGGGCAATAAATATTTGTTGTTGTGTGCCATGGAGTCGATTCTGACTCACAGCAACCCTACAGGACAAAGTAGAACTGCCCCTTAGGGTTTCCAAGGCTAAATCTTTATGCGAGCAGATTGCCAGGTCTTTTCTCCCATGGAGTGGCTGGTGGGTTCGAAACGTCAACCTTTCAGTTAACAGCCAAGCACTCAGTCATTGCACTACCAGGGCTCCTTTTGCAATAAATATAGCAAATAGTCAATTTTCTTTTGAACAAATGCAATTTATCTCCATATAGCATTCCTTTTTAAATTTCAAAGGCTCAAGTTATAGGTGTTCTTAAGAAGGAAAACAGTTTTAAGTTTAAATTGGAAGCCTAAAGAGCATACTTCTATTTGGTCTCAATTTAATTCTACGTCTGGAAGATGAAAGTTATCCTAGTTTAATGGAAAGTCTTTCAAAATGCAGATATAATCAGGAAGCTGCTCTAGAAAATGCTCATTTCTGTGAAGCAAGAACCACAAGTACAAGGTCTTATTATAGTTTAAGGTCCTATAGCGCCTACATCAAATTCTTATATATTCAACTGTTTATATATATATGTGTATATATAACAATTTATGTGAAATCATTACCATTTCCATCCATAAGGTGCATCCATACTATGAGAACTGACATCATTTGAATGGGGAAACATAGATGAACCACCACCAATAGAAAATGCACAGTTATGTTAACTACTTCAAGCCCTAAACATTTTCTAAGAGTAAAAATCTTTTTTTTCAACACTGTGTACATAACAATAGCAGAGCAGATTTCCCGGATTCAGAGCTATCTATATGATCCCAGTGCTAGCGTTTCTATTTTGACGAAGCCAGGCTAAATGTTATTTGCAGGAAACCATCATTACTGTAGAGACACTACACTGATAATGCTGAAACAACATTTTTTGTTGCTGCACATTAAAGTCACAGAGCTGGACTGAAGCTTGATTTATGGACTACTGTATTGTGTCAAGCTAGGCTGCATCATGTTGGTGAAAATCACAACATAAAAGCAAAGCTGTGCATTTAAGAGAATTCTGAAAGCAAAATGGGCCATCATGAATACCACAACTCAGAAATCACTATTCCATCTCTACTCACCAGGGAGCTAGCTCTTTAGTTCTTCACCAAATAATATGTTAAGCGAAGCCAACAAATCGGTACCAAACCTGAGAAAAGACCCTGGTGGGAGAACCTATAGAAGGATTTTGATCCGTCAACCTTTTTTTTTTTTTTTTTTTTTTTAAATTTAAGCTAAGTTACAGACTTTATTTTGTAGATACAATTAATGGGGGCCAGTCATCTTAAAGCCTGAGAAATACGTGAAGCAAGCTTACGAGAGAAAGTTCCCACAATTCACATCTACCATTATGGAAATTTACCTTCCTAAAATATAAGTAATATAAACATAACATACATTTGTCTAACTGTGGAGTCTTCAAAAGCTAAGCAAGGCTTCTTAGAAGTCGCAACTGTGGAAGAAGAGCTAATATTTATTCATCTCTAACCATATTATCAGAACCACATGAGTTCAATTTTCTTTCCAAAACAAAAATCAGTTCAGGTGTTCAGTATCTCAGGTGAAATATTTAGCTTCCAATTAATCAACATGATGATACATGAACAGCATTTAGAAAGTAATCTTATTTACATATAATGGTTTAGTAAACCTAAACAAGCAATTTATTAAAATCTTATTTATACTGAAATTTCAAATATTTAAACAGATACCACCAAAGAAAAAAGACAAAACATCAAAGTAATATTTAATAACTACTTTTTTGTCCACAGTCAAATTATAAATTCTTTCCTCCAGGAAAAAAAAATCAAAATTTAATTTCACCTTCTATCTAACTGATCTGATCTAGTCTCCCTATTTGATTTGTCTACGAGATTTCTGGACTAAATATAGTTTAAAAAAAATATAACATTTTAACACTCTATATGTCACTTATGCAATATATTTGACTTTTCTCTGAGGGAATATACATAGATTATTCCACTAGAAGTTATTTACCAGTATTTGCTGCCTTTCTTTATAATTTCCATCTGGGTCTGTATACAACTAGCATGTGAAAGCACTGACAAGCTTCCTGCAGTAGATCTCATCTCCTTGACAACAACTGAAGGTAGCGTTCTTTTTACCAGATTTCTTAGGGAGAAAGTAGCTGGCAACTCTATATTCATTCTATTAATTTACTTCAAACTTTTGTAACAATTCTTCCACACCAGTTTCTAGTTTCAAGATGGCTGTTGCTAGGTGCCGTCAAGTCAATTCAGTTTCAAGACTCTACAGTCAAGTTTTCTACTTTAGTAAAAAACAAATCTAGACCACTTTAGCATTGCTTACCAATATGTCTTACTGCACTGTCTCTAACTAGAAACAATTTTCATGTGTTTTTATTTTTTATGGTTTATGGTTTACTAAGTGCCTTACAAACTTACTTGATCCTTACAAACACCATGGAAAGGCAGGTTATCACCATCCTCACCAAGCAAAAGAACAAATTAAGATTCAGAGAAATTTAAGTTATTTGTTCAAGGCCACACACAAACAGAAGCAGAAATGAAACTCCATGAAAAAAACTATGACACCAAGTCCGGAACATTTGAACAAGGATACAACAGATAGTGAAATGTTTCCACTAAAACTGGCAAGTGATAGAAAAAGAATTCATGTTCTTCTAGAAAAATAATTTGCCTTCTTTCCCAAAGAGGGAAAACTTGCTTAATAAGTGACAAAAAGACTATGACCGAATCATCCCAAACACAGTCAACAATTCTGACCATCCCACCAGAACTGAACGGTAACAAAGAACAAGTGGCTAGGAAAGCCATTGGAAATGTCAGTTCTCTGAAATAATATTTTTAAAAAATAATCCCTAAAAACGCAGGGAGTTGTACAGACTGCCACCGGCTTATTTTGAGGGTCTCTAGGAAGGAAATTTCACAATTATCAGTCTACTCTCAACAATCTTCACGATCATGAAAGACTGCTAATATCCACAATGACTTCTTCCTTTCTCACTTTTTCCTTCTTAATATCTAGCTTCCACATCCATCACTCTTAATGAGTCTACCATAAAGCAGAATTCTTGACCTGGGATACACATATCCCTATAAAATTCATGATCCTCCTAAAAAATATATATAAAACTATGAGCACTTATACATTTTTCTGAGTGAAGAAACAACTGTTTACGTCAAATTTTCACAAAGATGTGTGTTCCCAAAAGGATAAACATTGCTCTCTAAGGTCACTAATGAAAATACTATTCACTAAATCTGATAGTCATTACTCAGTTATTCATTTTTATCTCTCTTTCTCACTTCATACCATTTATTACCCAAACTTGAAATCCTGACAAGCTCCTTTCTAGAATCTGTGTCACTAAGTTGTCACTATCTCTGTCTTCATTTATCTCTTCTTCCTCCCCCAAGAATCTGAACATTCCTTTGTGTTTTCTCTTTGCTTACTTCCCCTAAGCCAGTGGTACTCAAAGTGTGGTCCCCAGACCAGCAGCAGTAGCAGCATCTCCTAGGAACTTGTTGGACATACAAATGGTCCAGCCCCACCCCACACCACAATCAGAATCAGAAACTCTGGGGGGTAGGGCCCAGCAATCTGTGTTTTAACAAGCCCACCACCTCATTCTGAAGCATGCTCAAGTTTGAGAACTACCTGGAGCACAAAATAAGAGTCAACTCTTATTAATTTGTTCATTTTGTCTTTCAAACATTTAATGACCATGAGCTGTGCGCAAGGAACTCATGTTAAAGTGATAACTTCTGAAAACTGTTAAAGTGATAACTTCTGAAAACTGATCTTAAACCTTTCACACAATCTCAAATACTGAGTAGCCTACAAAACACAGGCAGATCCTGCATTATCTCAAACTAAATCCAAATCCATATTCATCCAATCCCCTTCCTTCTCCCTATACATACACACGAGGTTCTCTTCTTAACTTCCTTTTTTCTGTTCACTGGTTAAAAACCTTAGTTTTATTTCTTCCTCCTTTTCCATATATGAATCCCAACAAGAAGCCATGTATTCTTTTATCCCAACGTAATTTAGATTCATTCCCTGCTCTCCATTTCCATTAACAGTGTATCTGTTGCACAAGTAAACCTGCCCAAAGTTAAGCGGCAGAGCAGGGAAATGAACTCAGAAGATATGTGACCCCAGAGTCCAAATTCACATTCACTAAGCTATACCGTGTCCTTGGAGCACACCAAAGCACTGACATCACTATTTAACTTCCTATTTAAGATTCTAAATGGCTTATAGTAGTTATCAGGTCACAACTGAACTTTTTATTACTTTGGAATGCACAGCAAAAAAAACCACTTCTATTTCCACCATTCTCTTCCTATATGACCCAACACTGAGACTTTCTTCTCTGAGGAGCTCTGTTCCTTAAAAGCCCCAGATACAATGCAGTTCTGCCTAGCAAAGCACGAATGAATGGCACAAAACAAAGGCCAATGTAAACTCACAGAACAGCAGAAAGATTGCAAAAAGCAATCAATCTTCAGTTCAGTTGAGATTCTCTATTTCTCAAAACTAAACAGCAAATCCTTTAGCCTTTCCTACTAATTTTCTAAGTTTATCTAGAGGACTTCTATCTCTAGCTAAGATGGAGAAAGAGGGACTGAATTCACCCACCCACCTGAAACAACCAAAAACAGACAAAATATATGAAATGGTTTTCAAGACACTGGATGTCAGACAGCAAAGGACAGAGATCCCCGGAAACTGGCAAGGCGAGTCCTAAAACTGCCACAGCTTACTGCCTTCAGAGTTTCCAGGCTATGACAAAAGGAAGAAGAACCCAGGCAAAGCCTGGCAAACTCCCTGAGTTGAGGAGACAGAGCTGAGAGTCCAGAGAGACCAAGGAGAGCTTGCAGGACAGAGTACTGTAGGAGAGACAACACAGAAAACCTCAGAGGGTCCCCTTGAATATTTAGCTGAGTACTGTTTAGGACACGTGCGTGAGGAAAAAACCTGAGGCTAAGAAAAGACCTACCTTAAAGGATTAGACACAAGTGCCAGGTGCTCGCATGGGGCTAGAAAAATTGCATGTTCTTACTAGGCAGAATTCAAAACCTCAAAATTCAGAGGACATCTGGTTGAGTTCACAGAAGAACACTGCCTCTGTATTGTGGAATAATTAGCAACAGACTGAGAACTGCTCCAGCACTACCTAACAAATCTCAAACTCAAACCCACAAAGGATCAAACTGTATCCAGTTAACTCCATCTCAGAACAAAGCTGTGGAATATTTATAGGGCTACCAAATATCTAACACCCAACAAGGCAAAATACACAATATCTGACTATCAAATAAAAAACTAACTGGGCATGTAAAGTAACAGAAAAAATAGGACCCAAAATGAGAAAAATATCAATCAGAACTGACACAGATATCAGAAATCCCAGACAGGATGTTAAAACATACAAAATAATTTTATATATTCCCTATGTTTGAGAAGTTAGGTAGAGACATGGATGACATAAAAGACCCACACCAAACATTTAGAGATGAAAACTGTAACGTCTAAGGTGAAAAATAAAGTGGATAGGATTAGTGGGAAATGAGATCACAGAAAATCAGTGAACTTGAAGACACAGCAACAGTAACTATCCAAAATAAAACAAACAGAAAAAATAACAAAGCATCAGTTAACTGTAGAATAACTTCAAGTGGCCTAATATATGCGTAATTGGAGTCCCTGAAATGGGGGTGAGGGTACATCTGAAAGATATCTGAAGAAATTATGCCCAAAGGTTTTCATATTTAATGAAATTTATAAGCCCACAAGTCCAATAATCTCAATGAATCCCAAGCACAAGAAAAACATCAAGGCATATCATAATCAAGTTACTCAAAAACCTTAAAAACAAGCCAGAGAAAGAAAGACTCATTATATATGGAAGAACAAAGATACAAGACAAGGACAACAGATTTCTCATCAGAAACAATGCCCCCTCTGATGCTAACTGAACCTCTTCTGATGCTATTTCAACTATTTCTTCAAAAACATGTGAGGTGCCGTCTCTCAACAAATATTCATTCCGGGCACTGTGGTTACCCATAGTAATCACGCATGGCCCTTGCTTTCATGAAGCTCGCAGCCCAACATGGAAGATAAACCATAAAAAAATACTAAAATACCAAAAATAAAAATAAAAAACAAACACTGTAAGTACACACAAGACAGTGGAGCAACATCTTTAAAATGCTTAAAAAAAAAAAAAAAAGTCGACCTGGAATTCTATACCCAGTAAAAATATCTTTCAAGACAAAGACTAACTAAAGATTTTTTCAAAGATACAAAAACTGAAAAAATTCCTCACTAGCAGCCCCTCACCATAAGAAATGTTAAACGGAGTCCTTCAGACAGATATGAAAATGATACCAGATGGAAATATCAATCTACACATAATGATAAAAGGACCAATTCATCAAGAAGATGTAAGAATCCTAAACATTTATATATGCACCTAATAACAGAGCATCGAAACACATGAAGCAAAAAACTACAAGAAAACAAAGGAGCCCTGGTGGTGCTATGGTTAAACATTCGGCTGCTAACCGAAAGGTTGGTGGTTCAAAACCACCAGTCGTTCCACAGAAGAAAGATGTGGCAGTCTGCTTCCATAAAGATTACAGCCTTGGAAACCTTGTGGGGTAGTTATACCCTATCCTATAGGAATTGGAATCAGCTCAATGGCAACAGGTTTATAAGAAAGAGAAAAAACAAAAACCCACAATTATACTCAGATATTTCAAAATCCTTCTCTCAATAACTGATAGAACAAGTAGGCAAAAAATCAGCAAAGACATAGTAGACTTGACCAATACTATCAACCAACTTGACCTAATCAACATTTATAGAACACAGTACCCAAAACTAGCAGAACACACATTCTTTTCAAGTGCTCACAAAGCATTTACCAAGAAAGATCATATTCTCAGCCATGAAACAAGGATTAAAAGGATTAAAATCACACAAAATATGTTTTCTGAACACAATGGAATTAAAATAGAAATTAATAACAGAAAGATCTCTAGAAAATCCTGGGCATGGGGGGTGAGAGAAAAGGAAAGGAAATACTATAGTATACTAAAATCTCCAGCAGGTCATAATATTTACATACCCATAAAAACATAAATATTGAAGAATGATTTAACTAAAAAACATACTACAAATATATTGGGGGAAAAGGAGAGTATGGTGTAAGAAAGCAAATACATCGTAACAGAAAGTCAAAAATATGATTAAAAGTGATAAATCACAGAGAAAGTAGCCATATGTGTATATTAATTATAAATATGCACTGTATAAATTCAGAAGAAACAGCAGAAAAACTGAAAGTGGTTACTTGGAAAACTGGTGGGTATAGGGAGAGGTGGGGTAGAGATCTGTATTTTGTTACAGCATGTAATATTTTGACTTTTTAAATTATGTGCATGACAAAATAAATATTTTTAAAGAGATTGGATCTACCTTATTTCGTCTGATTCCCAACGAGGAAGGTATGACAATCCCCGTTTGACAAATAAGGAAACTGATATTCAAGGTTAAGTAGTAATTTGCCCAAAGTCAAAGCCACTATATTTTATTTTACTTGATTATATAATCACTTTTATAAACTGAACTTTTTGATTTACTTTTATTTATTTCTGGGAATATGTTTAGTTTTGTTCTCCTCTACTGAAGACTGGTTTACTGACTACATAGGACAAGAAGGAATATTCACATTTAACCTGTTAATAATTGATTTTTAGAAGGAATCTAATGTGGAGAAAAAAATTATACTCAAAATTCAAAACCAAATTCAATTCCCACTAACGTAACTCCTTTAAGCTAGTTTCCAAAGCAGCAAAAACCAATTCCTTGAAAATGCTGTGAGAAATTAAGCACCAGTGAATTTAACAGATACTAACTAGTTAAGAAAAAATAATGCTTCCTCTACCCTCAACCTTGATCAGGACACAAAAGAATTTAAAAAAAAAAAAAAAAAAGGTCACAATTTTAAACTATTAAGAAATTGTATCTTGGTGCTTTATGCAGCACACAAAAGAAGGGAAAAAACTTTATTTTTTTTAAATTCAAACTATTACTTCTCTAAGGTTGGCGCTCTCTCTTGTGTTGTGCAGCAAAAGTCTATAAGGAAGGACTTCTGTACATACAGACTGGGTCTTTGTTTTCTATTTTAAGGGTGGGGCCACACAAAAAACAAAAGTGCTAACAATGTCTGGTGTTCACAAAACACTAAGTCATGGTAAATATCTTATAAATGAAAAGCAAAATAGCCTCCATTCAGTCACACAGAGCTCAAGTAGGAAATACATGAAACCTGACCTTTACAGTATACTTTGAAAAGGTTCCCTTGGTTGCAGTTCAAAAAAAAAAAGCTTGTTGTATGTCCTTATATTCCCCCACCATTGTTTCACTCTGAATCTCCACCCTTTATATCCCGCATTTATTTCCATCTCAAACTCAAACTGAGGTCCCAGGAAGCCTTTCAATAGAGCCACTAAACAAAGCACACCAGCCCTTTGGGATACCAAAAATAGCACTCTGATTTTAAGGTGGGACTAGTTCTCTGAATTTTGACTTATAAGCATCTCCATCAGGCAACTAGAGTAACCCACAGAATTATAACAAGGACTGGTAACCAGTAGTGCCTCAGGTGTCTGACAAGCACTTAAACAAGAGTGTGCTTTTCATAGGCTCAGAATATTAACAGGAAAGAAAAAAAGTCAGATATTTTATATGACACCTATATAAAGAGTTTAAGCAAGACATCCATGCTGGTTTTACAAAGGTTATACACTATATACTGTTTGACATTTTCAAAAACAAGTAATTATCACTGATAACTAAATTAAGACTACATCAATGATCTCCCACCAAGAAAAATTTTGCATTGTCCAGAATTACCTGCTTCTACTTGCAATTTTTCCAGATACTATGTAATCTCCTGTCCAAAACAAAGACCAAATATTAAACACCCAGCACTGTCATTACCTATATTCTTATATGCTACCGAAGAGTTTTCAGCCCAAGCTCCCTCCAAGTAACACTCACAGGAAGCCAAAAATGGAAGACCTCATCATCCCAGAAGAGAAATGGATTTATTGCTCTTGACTTTCCTTTCAATGAAGACAAATTTTGGCCTGAGGGATGCATACAAAGCTTTTTCTCTTCTCTTTTTTAGGTTATTCCTCTTACAGGGCCTTTTAAGAAATTTGAAAGGAGAGTTTTGTCTAGTTTGTGATCGTTTCTAACACCAAGATACTTGATAGACGGAAAACATAAAAAAATGATCCATTCCCACAGAGTATACATCTAGGACACGAAATACTTTATCTTGAGGCTAGCGGAGAAAGGAAGAAGAGTTCAAGACGTTTTTCAAGTTCAGGAGGACTCCTTTAAGGCACTAGTAATATAGAAAACATTTAAAGGCCATTTTAGGACTTCTTTTGTTTAATTGCTAAATGGGATAACATCTCATACAAAATGCAAGCCTCTTCTATTTAAGAAACAATTTTAAGTTTTTAAAAATCTAATCAACATATCTCATAGGTTACACACACAAAGTTGACAACTGCACTAATTCTACAGAACAATGCATAAACTTAAGTAACTTTACAAAACAATCAGCAAACGAATTAACAGATAGTAAACACAAAACAAGTATACAGCTAGTCCCATTTTCAAGATTACAAACAGTACAGTCACAGAAGAAGAAAAAAGGAAACTGAGGTTGAAACATAGAAATAAAAGTGAAAAAATAAGCCACTTTACCCCCACCACCTCAGTTTACTGTGAAATTCAATTAAGTCAGCAGACATTTAGATAAGCACCAATGTGTTTGACAGAAAAGGCTCTAAGATTCTCTCCAGTCAATTATCACCTGATTAATGGGACTTAAACACTTTTAGACTTCCTAAAAACAAACAAAAAAAACTAACTTACAATATATTTAGGATGTACACTGGAACTGAAGGGTACAGGAGAAATAAACAATTCAGTTTTTGGTTGCTACTAGAAGCCAAGGATCTGTGAGAAGACAAGTTTTTGAGAAGACTCTTCCTGACATTTATTTGTGCTTCAAGTACATAGATTAACAGCTACCAGATCCTACACCATATAAGTCAAAGAAAACACTATTTTTACTTTATGCAAAAATGGCAAACTCAATGATTCCTGGAGTTGGCGAATATTTTCAAAGTTATCTGTCCCGGTCTCTTAGCAACAAATTAGAACCGTGTTAAGGAGAAGAGAGCAGATTTAAACCTTACTTACCTTTATTCTCTTGGAGCCCTGGTAGCACAGGAGTTAAGAGCTAGGGCCACTAACCAAAAAGAGCTAGGGCTGCTAACCAAATGGTCGGCAGTTTGAATCCACCAGCTGCTCCTGGGAAACCCTATGAAGTTCTACCGTGTCCTATGGCATGGCTATGAGTTGGACTAAACCTGATGGCAACGTTTTTACCTTTACACAGAAAAAAAACTTTTTTTTTTAAACAGAGAACTAGCATTGCTTGTTTTGTTTTGTTTTTTTATAAAACTATATGTGCTTCACAGTTACATGTCACCAGCACCAGGTATGAGGTGATCTAATGCATTTCCCATCTACATTTCTAGAAGAAACAACATCACTTCCTATTGGACAATGTAAAGTATTATCAATATGGGTAGTATCTTCAGAAAATGAGTACAAAGCATTTAATAATACTGTTATGATAAGTCTCTCTTCATATCAGAAGGACCTGCAAGACTTTCATAAGACATTAGAAAGGTGTAAATTAAACAGTTTAATATAATCCAATTAAACCAACCTCCTAATAGAGAGCTCATTTTTCCAGAAACAATTGCTTTCAACAATATATTCCTACATACCTTTTAATTGAACTGTTCCATACAAAAGTATTTCTCTTGTTCTCTCTTGCTTGTAAATGGGCTAATAAATGCTAAAAAGTTGTCTAAACCCATAACCAAGTCTTTGTATGTTTAGCTTTCCTCTAGGTGTCTTTATTCAACACTTTTGATGGAGTCCTATTTTTACTCCACAATCAGTCCAGGGGAAAACAAAAAAGCACAAGCAACTTTGTTTTCCTTGTGCCAATGTTGAATTCTAGACTTTATTTTATATATCGGCTAAAAACAGAACTCTTTATTATTTTTAGGATGGATGCAAATACTAAGCTGGAGTTAACTTATGAGGGTCTACCTAGGGAGTAAATTAGTAAATTGTCAGTCTACAAAGGTCTATTAAGAAAATCTGTGCTTTAAATGTTCGATGAAAGTGCAGCTGAACTAGTCTTCAGCCACTGATGGCTCAAAGTTCTATTATCGTATGAAAAGAAATTAACATCCACACAAGATGGCAAAATTTTACACTCTTGCTCATAACAATTTTCGAGCATCTTTTGGAGGTTATCTATTACACTGAAAAGGAGACTTGGTGGCACAGTGGTTGAGCCATCAGCTGCTAACCAAAGGTCGGCAATTCGAATCCAACCGTTCCACGGGAGAAAGATGTGGCAGTCTGCTTCAATAAAGGTTTACAGCCTTGGAAGCTCTATGGGGTAGTTCTACTCTGTCCTGTAGGGTAGCTCATGAGTTGGAATCAACTTGATGACAACAAATTGGTTTTGGGTTTTTTATTACACTAAAAACCTGGTATCATGTATTAATAAAAATAAATAGGCTAATACATAGCTATGGTTTTATATGTCCTCATCTTCCTAAACATGAGTAGTTCAAAATTCCAAAACTGTAGCAGCCATTGGGGCTAAATACTCAGGAATTTAGAGAATTTTGCTAACGTATCTAAAATAATCATGAAAGAAAACAAATGGATTTGAAATTACAAACTTCTGAATACATTTAGTCACATGAGGAAATTTTGCAAAACCACATTTTAAGGAGTTAAACATAAAATTTTTTTAAACAGTGCTGGTCTTTTCCCCCGCAAGTGCTGATCTTTAGTAATAGCACTTTGTGAATGAAAGAGTTAAAACCATCTCTTTTATTCCCAAATGAGCGTCAGTCCCACTCAGAGGTGCCATGTTTTATTTAAAACATACTCTTTCTCAGTAACCACTTTGTTCTAATTGGCAAGGCAAAGCCAGGTCCCTAAAGCACATAGCTCGTTACACTCAGTTTGGATTACAAAAACACACGATAAAACAAACTGCATCGAAATGTACAAATTAACGGCTCAGGAGTATGGGACAGGGAGGTGGAATTAGATTGTAATATGGAACAAAACCCACAGGGAAGCTAGGGAACAAATTACTAGTGTCTCTATAAACTATACAAGGTTTCCAAATGAGCAAATACACAAGGCAGAGGATAGGCTTTTCCATAACTCAACCAAACTGCTAAATATGGATGTAACAAAAACAGAAGACTTTTTTTCAACACTACTATGCACACATGTATAAGAGAATGGGAGTGCCAACAAGAAGGCTTAACAAATGAAACCTGCAGGTTGCACTGTCTAAATAGGTAACTCATCTTTGCCTTCACACTGACAATGTGCAAACAGCCCTGCAATTAGATCACACTTCCAAATATTTTTTAAAAACCTTCTGAGAAGCTAAACACAGGAGACTAAATTAACAATGGTGCTTCAATATGCAGTGCACAGAGCAAGGTTAATGAGCTAAAAGTTATATGAACAAGAACAAGAGCGATGTTATAAAATGAAGATCTCACCACCAAAATAGAAAATGCATTAGACAAAAACGCTTCCCCCACCACACCACACATGCACACCTTTTCCCAAGTTAGCTTCCAGCATTGTTTCTCTGATATCCCCCTGGAGATCTAAAGACAAACTGCAACTGAACAGAAAGAAAAGAGAACAGAAAAAGGGTATACCCCTAATCTACCCACAAACGCCAAACAATGCTACTACATTCTCGCAGGGTTTTTACGGTCCAATCTCATCCAAGTTTACTACCTTCACTCCTAATGACATCAAAGAGTAGGAGAATAGGATTGGAGTTTAAATATCTAAAATCAAATCTCAGCTCTTCACTTTAAAATTTATTTAACTTGAGGACATTACTTAATCCATCTAAGTCTCAGTTTCCTTATCCATAAAATGGAGGTACAAAAGTTGTGAGGATAAAGAGAAAATATTGTGCAAAGGACTTCACAATATAAACGACTGCTGAAATCTTAGTTACCGTTGCCAATTACTTTATTTCAAGATTTTACTGCCTTTTTAAATACAGAGATATAATCGGTCATGCTCTTCCTCCACCCTTTTCACAAGCGGTAATTCTTGTTCCAATTCTAAGTATACTTCTTTTGGCATTCCCCTTTTAAGATTATGAACCATTTTGATTTTTCTCCATACCAGAAGTCTTATCTTGAGGCACTTTTTTCTTCTGTATATCCAATATTTACTCTAAAAGTAGATTAAAAAATACAAAACAAATCTTTGATAATAGTTAGGATTGTTAACATACAGTTACTTCTACTTTACATGGTCACTTCCTAATAGAAATGATTTGGTAAGAACCGGCTAAGTACTGAGGCTTTTAAACGATATAAAATTCTGGGTTGTTAAAGATCACATTTTAGTTACACATGAATGGCCTGAAAATAACACTCTTTTTACTCACCATTCCTACTCTGGACTATGAATTAAGTCCAAGGGGGTTATAACCAGGAAAAGTGTCAAAAGCAACCTCATCATAACCCTCTAATTCAAGCACAAAGGAAACAGCCAGATCAAGAATCACCCTAAGTATTCATTTGGTGATGCACACAAAAAAGCCTAACTGATAGTTATCCATATTCCTGTTGAGCCTAAAAGGGAGCCCCATACACTGAAGTCTGATCATTCTGATTTACTTTGTATTGGTCTGCTGAGAACATGAAAAACAGAAAAGATTAGCAGTTGCTAGTTTGTGTCAGAGAGGGTTGTCTAATTACATGGTAGTCCAGGAGAAGGGGCCAGCCATATCTAACCAAAGTAGTTCTCAGAACTAGGGGTCTCCAAGCTTCTTTGAAAGAGGTGCATCATCAGTATAAAGTAGTTTTAAATTCCTACAGTGGGTTGAATGGTGCCCCAGCTAAAAAAGATATATGTCCACTTGGAACCTGTGAATGTGACCTCATTTGGAAAAAGAGTCTTTGGAGATGCAATTAAGTTAAGGATATGAGGATGAGATCATCATGGATTTGTGCAGGCCCTAAATCCAATGACAGGTATCCTTGTAAGAGAAAGGTAGACAGAAAATTGAGACAGAGACACAGGTGAGAAGGCCACGCAAAGACCAAGGCAAAAAAATGGAATTATGCTGCCACAAGCAAAGAAACACCTGGAGCCAACAAGTTGAAAGAGGCGAGGAAGGATTCTCCCAAAGAGCCTTTCGAGGGAGCCTAGCCCTGTGAACACCTTGATTTCAGACTTCTGAGCTTCCACAACTGTGAGAGAATAAAGTTCTGTTGTTTTAAGCCACCCAGTTTGAGGTGATTTGTTATGGCAGACCTAGGAAACAAATACAGATTTTGGTGCCAGGAATTAGGGTGCTACTATAAGAAACACCTAAAAATGTGCAAGTGGCTTTGGTATTGGTTAATGGGTATAGGCTAGAAGAATTTAGAGGTCTATGATAGAAAAAGCCTAGACTGTCTTGAAGAGATGGTCAGTATATATACACGGATATGATTCCAGTGAGAACATTAAAGGCTTAGACTGGAATGAAGGGGCACTGTAGAAAAAGCTCCTATTGTCTTAGAGAATATATCTATCATCATGAACAGAATATTAGTAGAAATTATAAATATTAAAGGTGCTTCTTGTGAGAGCTCAGAAAGAAATATGTAACCTGTTATTGGAAAAAGGAGGAAAGCACACTGTTACGGATTAAACTGTGCCCTCCAAAAAGATATACTGAAGTCTTAACACCCCCATAACTGTGAATGTGACCTTGTTTGGAAAAAGCATCTTTGAAGATGTTATCAGTTAACATGAGGTCACACTGTAGTAGGAATGGATCCTAATGCAATATGAGTTGTGTCCTTATGAAAGAGACACAGACAAAGAGACACAGAAGTGTCTTCCTTGTGAAGACAGATACAGAGATTGGAGTGATGCATCTACAAACCAAGAAATGCCAGCAACCACCACAAGCTAGGAAGAAGCAAAGAAGGATCTTTCCCAAAAGCCTTCAGAAAGAGCATGGCTCTGCTGACAGCTTGATTTCAAGACTTCTAGCCTCCAGAACTGTGAGACAATCAATTTATGCTGCTTTAAGCCACGCAGTTTGTGGTACTTTGTTATGGCAGCCCTAAGAAACTAATGCAGCTACACTAACATACTTGTTATAAAGTGGTAAATGACTTGGCTAAATGGTGTTCTACTGCTGGGTGGAAAGCAGAACATGGAAGCAATTAAGTTGGATATTTAGCTGAGGAGATTTTCAAGCAAAGTGTGGAGGATGTAGCCTGGTTTCTCCTTACTGATTACAGTAAAAAGTGAGAAAAATTGAGGAAGAAACTATTAGCAAAAAGGAACCAACACTTCATGATTTGGAAAGTTCTTGGCCTACGCAGACTGCAAAAGATGCTAAAATTAGGAAGTTCATTGTTGAGAAAGAATGCTCTGAAGAGAAGGCTGAGGAGTGTGGCTAGACAACTTCTTTGTTGAAGAGATTAGGTGTGTGATTCACAGACCTAATCAACTCAGCAGAAGCCAGCAACAGAGACAGTTACACATGAGGGATCTGTAAAGAATCTTCTTGTCTAATGGTGTGGATCCCTGAGAAATACATATGAGACAGACAAGGTTTTTGAGAGTGTTAAGGCAGCAGAAATACTACTAGCCTGGGCTGAAGGGGACAGAGACAGGACAAAATGAAGGAAGGCTGTTGGGCTTGTAGTATTCTATAGGCAGGTAACATGCTGATAGAGCTATCTGGCTACAAGCATACGCTACCCTTCAAGAAAAAAGGAATGACGACTCCAAAGCAGAGATGCCACTCACAAAGGCTGGTGGGGCCGCCAAGGCCCAGAGGACAAAACATAATGCCACAGATTCTTCTCAGGCCTTGAAACTTAAGGGACTTTGCCCTGCTGGATACTGAATTTGCTTGGTACTGGCGCTCCCTTTATTCCTTCCAATTTCTCCCTTTTGGAATAGGAATGTCCTTCTTATGCCTGTACCATCATTGTATTCTGGAAGCAGATAACTTGCTTTCTAGTTTCACAGGTCCACAGATAGACAGGAATTCTGCCCCAGGACGGATCATACCCAGAATCTCACTCATTCTTGACATAGATGATTTAGATGATGAGATCTGGGACTTTTATGTGACAATATTTAGATGACATTTTGGACTCAGAAGTGATGCTGGAATGAGGTGACTTTTAGGAATGTTATGGTGAGATGAATATATTTTTCACTTGGGAAAGATATGAATTTTGAGGGGGCAAGGGTGAACCGTAGGTGGATTGAATGGTATCCCTCCTACGTTTACGTCTATCCAGTACCTCAAAATGTGACCTTACTTGGAAACAGGATCTTTGCAGATGTAATAAAGTTAAGGATCTTGAGATGAGATCATCTAAATTAGGGTGGGTCCTAAATCCAATGACATTTTTTATAAGAGACAAAAGAAAGACATAAGAAGGGAAATCAAGTGAAGATGAAGGCAGAGATTGGAGTGATGTGTCTTCAAGCCAAAGAACACCAAGGATTGCCAGCAACTAACTACCAGAAGCTAGGAGAGAGGCAGGGAATGAATTCTCCCTCAGAGCCTCCAGAACACTGCTGACAACTTCATTTTGGAATTCTGGCCTCCAGAACTGTGAGCGAATAAACTTCTGTTGTTTTAATCATCAAGTTTCCAGTAATTTGTTACAGCAGCCCTGGAAATGTAATACAGAAACCAATAAGATTATATACATGATGATCAAAATAAATATAAGTAGAAAATTTAACATTTTCTCTCTATGTCCAAATGGATGATCCTGTGTACCACTCTGGAGACCATACCTACAGACCAGCATGTGGGTAGAAAGCAAGCCAAGGGACAGAGCCAAATTATTTTAAAGAACCCAGTTTCTATCCAATTTCCTCCACTTCACTATAATAACTCTGACACATGGTCACAATCTTTCTACTTAAAGGCTAAAAGAAGCTGCCTTTCTGCTGCTTACAGCACTAAACATTTTGTTTCTCATTAGATATGCAACAATTATTTTTGAAATAATTTCCATAACAACATCATCTTCAACACACTGCTTCATTTATCTAGACTAGCATAATAATTAACCACATACTTTAAGAATGCTTATTAGTAAGACATCAAACTGCTACAGACTAAGAGGTCAGAAAAGGCTGCCAGAGTCCAGCACTGCTAATCAATTAAGGTTCTGCTGTTATAGGCTTGCTTTCATTTGAAAGCAAGCAGGCTACACCAAAAGAATAGAGTTTATTACACAGAAACAGTCTTAACACACTCAAGCAAATGTTTAAAAAAACACAGAGAAAACATGGGGCTCCAACTATGCTATAAAAATAGTAGTAGAAAACAACTTATATGTCCATCAAGAGGGAACATATAAATAAATAGGAGCATACTGTAATGAGGATGATCAATTAATTTATCAACCATACTGGGACACTTTGAGGCATAAACCCACTGCCGTCAAGTCGATTCTGACTCATAGCTACCATGCAGGACAGAGCAGAACTGCCCCATGGGGGTTTCCAAGGAGCGGCTGGTGGATTCCAACTGCCAACCTTTTGGTTAGCAGCCGAGCTCTTAACTACTATGCCACTAGGGCATAAAGGGACACTGTTAATAATTTCACTGACACAACAAGCATAAACCAGGAATGTCCCAGGTAAATCTGGACGTTAATTTGATGGCATACTATAACAGTTAAAATTAATTAGAGCAACATACATTAACACAATTAGTTTCGAAAAGAATTTATAAACAAAAAATGCAAGTTGCAGAATGACAAGTGCAATGTATCATTTACACATTTTAAAAACAGAATTTATACTTCATGTACTTACCTATCATAATAAAAAGTGTAAATACATAAGGACAGTGGTTGTCCCTGAGGTGGGAAGATTGGGGTAAAAGAAGACTCTGAGATTTTATTTCCCTCTTTAATGTTATAAAGCTCCCCCGCCAAAAAAAAGGCAAAATGTTAACATCTGCTAGTTCTAGGTGGGCACGTGAAGGTTTACTGTATTACTCTCTGTAATAGTCTGAATTTCAGACACCCACCAACAGACATATAATGGTTAAAGAGCCCGGTGAGTTGAACAGCCCCCTTTTAACAAACATATAACACCAATGTGTGTGTTATACTTGAGATATATTTCTTGGGTTCTCAACTTTAAAGAAATCAAAGAGTATACAACAGTAATCAAGTCAACAGAATTTCAAAGACAGCAATACCCTATTCAAACACTTCATTTTAACAGCAGCAGCTGCCTTTCTTTTGGGAAAAGCTGATTAGAAAAATTAAGGTATGAAAAGCTTACAGATTCCATTATCCTACCAAAACCTCACAATGCTAAAATAAAACGGCTCACTGGAGTAGATACTTTTATACTATTTTACTGATGGGTACAGGGTTCCCTTAATTTCTAAAAAGGAAATATGCATAACAAGAGCAGCTTACATTTTTTTCAGATTCACTCCATGCCTCTTATTGCAGATTTTCAAATTCAGCAGTAACCTATAACTTTTGCCTTTATAAAGTAACTGGCACCAGGCCAAGAGGGAAAGAAGCAGAGAAAAGATAAAGAGTGTAACTCCAACCAGAAGAGTTGGAGGTTCATGAGACGTTTTAGATTACTTGCTATGAAATGGGAACTTGTTATCCTGTTCTGGAAATTACTGTAAAACTCAAGTCACTTCAAAGAAAAATGTTAGCATTTTGGTTTACCTACCATTTCACCCTATGCCTGGCATCATTGTATCACTTACCCTGGATGTCAACATTTAGATTCCCTATGCTGCAAGTTATAGTCAACTTTATTTTGCTCATTTCAAAAAGAAACTACTCTGGAGTCTGTCAGACATAAGTAGAATGCATTTTACTTTGTAAAAACTTACCATTTTTACAATATACTAATAATATCTAACTCTGAAAATACAAACAAAATTAAAAATAATAAAAATCCCTCCACCCTAAGACTACCAAAATTAAATTTTTCACGTATCTTTTCTTTAGCTTTCTCCCATTCATCTATATACATTAAAAGTAGTCTAATTAAAAATGGGATACTCTACGCATATTGCTTTGTAGTCTTTTCTCAGTCAGCTTTTAATTCATGCCCCTATGTTATTTTTCAAAGGGGAAAAAAAATCCCAAACTAATGGCATGTAAAGAGCATAACTTATGGAACTTTGCTATTCAATAATGACTTCCAATTTAGATAGAAATTTGGCAGCAAATGACCAGCTTGGTGATTTTCTTGCTGGGAAACAAAGCATGCAGCAATTGGGAAAATAGAATCCTGCCTTAGTACTAGCTATGTCATCCCTTAATCCGTCCCCAAAATCCACTCTGAATTTAAAATTATAACTATATGACAATATCAAGAAATAGTAAAAGTGAAAATGAAATTCCTATACAGAATTAATAGTTTTAGCCTAGGATCTGACAAAGGCTAGTAGCAAAAATATATTAATTATAATCTATAACTTAATATTTTCTCCAAAGTTAAATATCAGAACCCCGTGTCTGACTGACCATTTAAACAAGTACCTGAAATCAGATTTCTACAAAAATAAACATATGGCTGACTCTAGAGTTATATTAGAATATGATTCCTATACAGTATGTGTTGTTTTATTTATTGCAATATTCTTCAATAAGGAGCACAACTAATCATGAAACAAAAGTAAGCTTCCTTAACTATCTCTCCACTAAGAAATATATGTGTAATATAAATAATATATAACATATAAATATATGCTTGAAAAGTTACAATGAAACTAATTTTCAAGAAATGGAATAAACTTCATCATTTATAATAAAAGATGCTTTACCTACTTTTTAATTAATCTTTAGCTGGCAAGAGATCCTTACATTTTAGTTTTTCTAGCCTTATATCTTCCTGTAAATCTACACAGTAATGCTTGGAAGTATTCCTTTTTAAAGGAAATATTCTATTAAGAAAATAAAAGCTTCTGGCATTGTGAATAATCATCTCTCCCTTATTTGTCTGATTTTATGTAAATCATGGAATGTCAAGTTTCTTAAAAGTTATTCTTAAATGGAACAATATGTTCAAATCATGTCTACAGTTTAAAATAAATTGCTTACTTTGATTTCTCAATACAGTACTTTTATCTGAGTCTATAAATAACAGACATATCAGTGCCAGTTTTTTTTATATTAAAAATTAAATAATACAGATGTTTAAAATTTCTCAGATCCCACTGGTTGTTTGTACACTGAACATATATTAGGTTTGTCTTCTTATAAGCATCTGTCACCAGTGCTTCTCAGAGAATCTTCCACCACTTGAGAAATAACGGCAGGCTCATTCCCTTATAAAGTATAAAAATGCTCTATAGATTACAGCTGCTTTCCAGTCACCACACTCTTGTGTGCCCCACAAGCAAGCACTTCTAAGAGTTTGTGGGTAGTGAGGATGATGTCACATTGCTAGAGGAGGTACTTCAGTCAATTTTATTAAAATTTCTTTCACCTTCCCCACTGTGATCATCCCATTTGGGGTTTCTGATTTAAGAAGTCAACAGAACTATCCTGTGAAGTGCACTTCTTCAATGACAGCTAGGCTTCACTACGGTAGTACGGGAGGTTACTGTGAATTTGGTACTTACTGTCCCTAAACATCAAACTCTAGTTATTAAATTCATTAATTAGGTTTGTACTCAAGCAGAAAATAATACCATAAGCAATATTATTTCTACCTTTGTAAGAGGCAGGACTACCCTTTAGATACTTTGCTTGACTTTTCATATATATATTTAACACAGCAATAGGCAATCAGGTTTAGTTCATGGCTTCACATAGAAAAATCATGTAATCCAAACTAGCCAAGAGCTCAGAAATGACAAAGATCCCAAGAAATTTGGTTAACCCAGGAAGGAATTATCACCTATTTTACAAACAGAGAAAGTGTGATCCTAAGACATTCAATTATCTTCCAAAGTCCTACTTCCACAATAATGCAGTGGTTTTCAAACTTGTTTAATGATCTTCATTGTAATATATAAATATTTACACTGTAACTCAGTATCATTTTCGTTTATATATGTAACCCAAAGATTTCACAAAATACTCACCATTACTATCTGCAGTGCTCTCTGACATTTTCTATTCTCCTCGATTTTTCCAATGCTGATCATAATCCAGTAAACTGATTTTCTACCTACTGAGTCACAACACCCAGAGTTTGAAAAACTGCATTAGAAGGTAGTGTTTCAACCAATGTTTGCCATAACAAAACTATAAATACCGTGTCATTAAATTTTGTCGCTTTCTATTTCAGACATTTACTGATTCCTTTAGTAAAGTCATACACAAACAATATAACAATGCTTAAAGAATAGTATGATGAGTAGAATATTATCAAGGGGGGGCCAAAACTAGGCCAATGGAGATCCTCAGACTAGTTTTAATAATTGGAAAGTTCTGTGGCAAAATCAATTGACCATAAATGTTCAGAGCGCTTAAATGCCATCATTTTCAAAGGCGCAGACGTACCTTCCACAACTTCAGTTAAACTGCAAATCTGTTAAACAAATCTTTTCTTTAGCAATAATATAATTAAGAATTTGAACTAGGAAGGGTAAATAAATTATCAATCCAAAGGTGGGAAAATGTTTACCCAAACTGCAGGTGTTTCTAGTTTCTGCTCACAGATTAATCTTATTCTTGAGATATACCCAAATTTCCGAACAAATGTACAGAATTGTGATTTGAGGAAGGAAAACAGAACATGTGAAAGCAGAATCAATATGGACAGAAGAAAAATAACAAACAGGAATGCAGAAAAAACAGTATGGTAAAATCAATTCGTGCCTGTTCTTTTAGACTAAATAATAACTACAAAAAATGAGAACACAGAAGAGCACTTTAAATGCGCTCTTCCTCAAAGCAGGCATGGGGGGAATCATAACACAGGGTCAATCACTTCCCAGTGCTCCCCCAGAGCCCTTCCTTTAAGGTTTTCAGGCAAAAGGCACTTTAATGCTAACAAAGAGGTATAGTAAACATTTGTGAAGAAAACTCCGATGGCCTTAAATGGTTCCAGCATATAAAGGTAATACAGGCCAAAACCAGAGCCCAGAGCCCTTCAAAGATAAGAGAGTTGTCAAAAATAAAACAACAATAAAAAACAATCTCCTGTTTCAAAGAGAGGAATTCTGGTAGAATCTTCAGGAATAGCAAATCAAATAAACCAAGGTAGGCCATTCTTCTGTTATTGTTAGGTGCCATCGAGTTGGTTCCAACCCATAGCGACCCCATGTACAACAGAATGAAACACATCCTGGTCCCGTACCATCCTCACAGTCGTTGCTATGTTTGAGCCCACTGTTGCAGCCACTGTGTCAATCCATCTCCTTGAGGGTCTTCCTCTTTTGTGCTGACCCTCTACTTTACCTAGCATGATGTCCTTCTCCAGGTACTGGTCCCTCCTGATATTTCCAAAGTACGTGAGACAAAGTCTCGCCATCCTCGCTTCTAAGGAGCATTCTGGCTGTACTTCCTCTAAGACAGATTTGTTTGTTCTTCTGCCAGTCCATGGTATATTCAATACTCTCAGCCAACACCATAATTCAAAGGCATCAATTTTTCTTCGGTCTTCCTTATCTGCTGTCCAGCTTTCACATGCTCACATGCATATGAGGCAACTGAAAATACTACGGCTTGGGTCAAGCGCACCTTAGTCCTCAAAGTGACATATTTGCTTTTTTAACACTTTAAAGAGATCTCTGGCAGTAGATTTGCCCAATGCAATATGCTGCTTGATTTCTTGACTGCTGCTTCCATGGACATTGATTGTGGATCCAAGTAAAATGAAATCCTTGACACTCTTCTACATACATGTAAATCACTAACACAAGCATTTCTTACTCAGGAATCTTTTATGAAGAAAAGGGAAAATATCTGAACTGATGGTGGCCATTGGGGGGAAGTGATGTGCTTACTATTTAGCAGAATATTTTATCAAAGAGGCAAAACTATGTCAAAGTTAATGTTAAACTAGCACCCTCAGCTCCTAACCTTCTATTACTATCTCAAGAAGACTTTAAACGTGTGTTTTTCTCAGGTCCTTCAATTTTATGTAAACAAGCTACAACAAACTTCTTTTTTTACCACTTAGGTTTATTTTGAAAAGGGGTCTTGAAAAATCTCTTTAACTAACTTAATGGTACAAAAAGTCATTTTTAATGTGATTTTCCATCTTTTAAATATACTTTAAAAGATTATTTAAAGTTACAGTGGCTTTGGCCAAAGTAATCTTCACATCGTCTTGCACATTCATGTCTCTTCTACAATAATGTATTTACTACATCCTCCATATCTTCATACTAAGGTGAAATCCACAAATGTATCTTTAAAGTTCAATGATGCTTTTTTTTTTTTGAATTTCTAAAAGAACATTAAAATGCTGCTTCAGTATGCTAGCAGGATGTTACTAGTCATTCCATACAACTGCAGTTAGGGAAACTAGGAGTATGGGGATAAAGATAAAGAGGAAAGATGGAGAGAGCATTTTCCTTACAAACTTAAAGTATGCTCTTAATATTTTTAAAAGCAAAAATGGCAAAACTGTGTAAAAAGTAAATGGACACGGATCACCAAAGAAATCATGAATAGTTACAATCATAGAAAGTAAAACTGTAACAAGTCCAAAGAAACACAAATACCATGGCTGAGCGTTGGCTTCATTTAGGGACGTAAGACACTGCTTTATGAATATTTGATGTGAGCCACCTTACTCAAAGGTGCCTGCCGTTTTCAAAGCCATGCTTTATTGTACAAGGGGGGCCCCTATGTGGAGAGAGACAAACAATCTAATATACATTTTGTCTTGCTGCTATTTTTATCTCTACTATAAAGTTACACTAATTTTCACCAGGAAGCATTTTTTCATATCTGTAACTGTAGATATGAGAGTAAAGAAAAGCAGAATGGATTCATTTGACATGGTAGAAGTACTGTTAAAAGTCAGATAAAAATCAAACTTACCCAATATTTTTTTCTTTTAAAAACCTACACTATCTGACACTCCCAAATTTTGAAAGATACAAACTGTCAACTTCCCCAACCCTTCAACTCCTTCCCACCTATCCCCTAATTTAGGCATATGTAAAGTTTTCTAAAGCTTACACCACTGATTACTTCCTTGCCCAAACAACAATCCATGAAGACGAAAATGAAGTAATAAAGTTAAAATATACCCTAAATGATAAAGACTTTGTTATTTTAGATAAGATCACTAGATATAAAGTTCTAAAAACAAAAAGTTTAACCTCACGAAGGAGTCATAATTCAAGTGTTTTCTTGACTAGAAAGGGCCGCTGGCAAACATCTAGCCCCGGTCCTTCATTTTACAAATGATAAATCTAAGGTCCAAAGAGACTGAGTGACTTACCCAAGGTGATGTCAATGAGAGACTGGATTAGAAGGGGCTAACTCAGCATGATTCTCTTCCTGACTCCGACACGAAGACATTATTTCTATTGTATTCTCAATGGTAAAAGCAACACTCACCACTCATCATTCAAGTCATGATCAGAGACATATATATATTACCCTACTAAAACACAATTTTTTACAATTCCAGAGTATGCTAATAACTGTAAACTCAGGAAAGTTTGTTTAGTGCAAGTACACATGAGACCACATTTCACTCAGTGAAGATTGTTTCAACAGTCCTATGCAAACTGGTGAGAAAAAACTGCTCCCAGACACAAGCTAAGAAAACAAAACCCCATGCATAAACTCAAAGGAAGGTCAAACAATTTAGATAGTCTTAAAAAAAAAAACAAAAAAAAAGAGGAAAAATAAAAATAAATAAAAAACCCTTTTCTGCACTTACCAGCAAAGCATTTGGAACAGAGATTCATAGTCTTGCTGGACCTGGGGCAAAAAGAAAGAAAGAAGAGCCAAAAAATTCAGTACCACTCTAATTAAAATGTAGGATGCTTGAAATGTAGGCAAAGAATTTCCTGGCCAGGCAACTAAACTAATAAACTAATGACAAGTCCCTAGCCAGCCACCCTCCTTCCCACTCAATGAAACAAGAGCAAACAAAACAACAAAAACACACTTTTTTTTAACCTGTGAATTAGCCAATACTTTTACTGTGATTAGTAGCTTATTCAGCAACAAGTTCAAAGTAGTTACCCAGAAATACTGTGTTACACCCAGAAGATGACAAAGGAGTCAGTTTATCCCACATGATTACCATATTCTCTCTGCTCACACTATAACAATTATATCATGAAGTTATCACTAAAGCAATGAATTTTTTGTCTCTAAACAGGGTGAAATTTTCTCCTCATATACATACTTACTTATCTCCATAACACCACCTGAATTTATCTCTTGTTCTTTTTTTTCTCCTCATTCTAGTCCTATTTCAGATCCTGGTCACATTATGACCTTGTTGTTTTAAATTCCTTCTTCAGGTGTTCCCAATCAAATTACTTTTCATTTGTTAATAATACCTACAATCCACTGAATACTAACTTAGACAGGCACTTAACATATATTATCTTATTAATCTTCCCAACATCCCTGAGATGGGCATTACCATATTGCTTTGCTTCTAAGATGCACTTTTAAAAAAATCACATTAATATTTCTGTAACCAGGAAACATCTTACAATGGGCTACAAGTGATGAATAATTTGATGAGAAGATATTCGCTCCATGTCTTCCCACGGTGTTATTAAATTGAGGGGTCTTAGAAATCAAGGACATACAGTTTCATCCCCATTTGATAGCTGAGCAGCTTGCCTCAGGTCACATGCTGAGAACTGCAGAGGAAGAATCTGACCTCTGGTCTGAGTTTAACTCCAAAGACTATCCTGCTGCCCTTTGTTCACAATAGCACCTGGCACCACACAGCAGCCCAGGCACAACATGGCAGACAGTCCATAATGACTTGTCTGTTAAGCGAATCCTCTCCCAAGTGGACTCTAACAGCTTTTCTTCCCAAAACCTCCCAAAATACTCCATGTTGTGCAAGCTGACCTATTTACAGACTCTTTTCCTCAGTAACTCCCCTTCCAAAATCTGAGCCTTTGCCACACCTGCCCCTACACATGGATTAAGCTCTTTTTCTTCTGTCCTCCTTACTAAATCTAAGAATTAAAAAAACATCCCTCAGGAAGTATTCCCTTATGACTATCATTGTTTTCCAAGATACTGGGACCCCAGACCTAATGGTCAGTACCATCAATTCTCATTATTCATGATAGTTATGTTCTACAAAGTTGCCATAAACAATAAATTAGTGAATACTGAACCACTACTCCTAGGGCAAACACAGGGTTAGGTTACTACTATAAGCCTCTGGTCACAACATTTCCATCAACTGATCAATACGTTACCTTGTTTTATGTGTGTTTCTGTTGAAAGGCATCTTATTTAATATATATTGTTAATTCATTAACATTAAACTCACAGTCAACAGCACTATAACTACAGCCTCAACAAAGCTTATCTACCAAACATATTTTCTCTTTAAGGTACATCACAGTCTTCTTGCACCTAGGAACACTAGACAGCACAAAAGCACTACACTTTAGAGTTATTTTAAACAGCAAAATCGCCAACAAAAAGCACAAAAATGCAAAAAACATGGAATAAATAGACCACAAAAAGGACACTTGTTTACAGTATAAGAGCTAAAACAAAAAAGCAGACATTGTTCAACCTCAATCAGGGAACATGCATGTCCACAAATGACTGTGAAAGCGCCACAAAGTTATTGACTTTGGGATCACAAACACATTTCAACCAACAGGAGCTTTGCAAATACAGAATTCGTGAATAATGAGGATCAGCTGGAATTGTCACAGGGTGACAAGATGGAAAATGGGGTCATTATTTCTCTTTCCTAAAAGAGATGCTACGTCAACAAGATAATCTTTTTTTAAGACTCTTTGCTTAATATAAACACATCAAACGCAGTCAGGAAATTTAAGTATCAATCAATAAATAAAAACTGAATAAACAGATGAAGAGATGTGTTAATAGTGACATCTAATATTATGTGGTAGTCACAGTACCAGATGCTTTCATCCCTGTTTTACCAATAAGAAAACAGTCTCCAGAAGAGTATGTAACTTGCCAAAGGTCAGAGAACAATAAGTGAACCAACCTGGTCTGCCTTACTCCAAAGCATGTGTTTTTTCCACCTCGCCAACTTAGGGCCTCAGCCCCCGAGACAGACACTGAGAGGGACACACAAGTCCCTTGTCAGCATTTTGATAGTTCTGGAGAATGGTCTCACAACTAAAGATTTAATGAAGATTAAAGATTCTTTTATCGTTGATAATCGAGTCAACTCCATGAGAAAATAAAGCCTCACTTCTGGAAGACGTACACTATCATCTCGTCTTCCCCTAAAACATACACACATACATACACAGGAAAATCACCCAAGGCTCCTAGTCATTTCATTTCCAACTCAAAGAAGAAGGGAATGGAGGTATTCCTTTGTTACTAGAACACTCTCCTACCCCCAGTTGCTGCTGTTATAGCAACCCTATAGAACAGAGTAGAAATGCCCCCATAGGGTGTCCAAGGAGCAGCTGGTGGATTCGAACAGCCGACCTTTTGGTTAGCAGCTGCAGCTCTTAACCACCATGCCACCAGGGCTCCTCCTACCCCCAAGCAGGTCCCTTTCTGATGTGGATGCTATCTATTGTCCATACAGTGTCACGGCCAGAAATAACTGGTCTATCACCTCTGCTGCTCCCCACTGTCTAGCAGGAATCATGGAAAGTCTGCAAAGAACAAATGAAGGCAGCTCAGTACTAAGTATATCAGTGTTAACGTCTGTGTTTCACAAAGATGGCAAGAAAAAAATGGTAAATAGCATTTTTCTCATCATCTCTTTGATCTCTCTTCAGATAGATTATGTATTTGAAATGCCAACTATACCTAGATATTATCTAAATGACATCCAGTTCACATTTTCAGTAGGGATTTTTCAACAACATGCTTACCAGTCAGGTTACAAAAGAAATGATATAGAAACTGGTATTATTAATCAAAACAGATATTAAGAGAAATAAACCCAATTTCGGCTACAGAAATAATGGTCAGTGCCAAACAGCGCCAACTTGGATCACATAGGTCAACAATACTGAATCCAAAGGTACATGCAGAGATTTCTGAGAACTTTGCTTCTTTCTCACGTTCAACACGTAAAACTCCAAGTTAACAGCAGACATACAGGCATTCATGACTGCCTATGGAAAAGTGGTGTGATCAGCTTGCACACAGTCTTGGGACAAATGACAGTTCTCTACATGATAGCAATACGAAAGGTAGATATGATTCTCTTATGTCCTCATTCTGCCACTGAAACTGCCCTTAATGAGATCACCAGTGACTACTACGCTCCTAAAACCAAAGTGTAGTAGGTTGAGTAATGGCCACATAAAGATATCAAGTCTTAATCCCTGGAAATGTGTAAATGTTAGCTTATTTGGAAAAGAGTCTTTGCAAATAAATCAAGGATACTGAGATGAAGAAATTACTCTGGATTATCCAGGTGGGCCCAAATACCACAAGTGTCCTCATAAGACAGAGGCAAAGGGAGTTTAGAGAGACCCAGAGTGTAAGAAGGCAATGGGACCACAGAGGCAGAGATTGGAGTGATGTGGCCACAAATGAAGGAATGCCTGGGCAGACATCAGAAGATGGAAGAGGCAAGGGACAGATTCTCCCCTAGAGCCGCCAGCGGGACCTCATCTCTCCTGGATTTCAGACCTCCAGCATCCAGAACTGTGAGAGAATAAATTTTAAGCCACCAAATTTGTGGTAATATGTTACAGCAGCCTCAAAAAACGAATACAAACAGGTTATGTCTCTGATCTCATCTTACTCTGGGGATTGGAAGCCCCTCCTCCGCCTGAAACAGAAGAAAGTCTACCTGTGCTTCAACTGAATGCCAGCTCAGATATAAACAGCCCCCAAAGATCAGGGAAGAAAGCCTTGGGCAAAAGCAGGGGGCAACACCTAGCCCCAAGAGGGGTTCACTGGGTGTGGGTTTTCCTACCAAAAACATGGTTGCAGATACAGAGAAGGGAAAAAAGTAATAACCAAAAAGGGAGGACTGTGCCCTCTGATGGACAGATTGATTAGTACATGATCTCTCGCCTGAGTGGCGGTGCCCACCAGTGGACAAGATTACCACAGCATGTTCTCTGGTGCATTTGGGAGAGATCGAAAGTTGAAAACTAAGATTTGGAACTTTCAAATCTTAATTAGGCCAGGGAGGGAGAAAAAGCTATCGCAGAGAGTAAGAAGAAATGGTAAGCAAAGGCTGAAGGCTCCACTCACCTAAGAGTTTTCTGCAGAAAGTAGTACAGGCAAAAACACCAAATACTAGGGAAAACTGAGAAAGTTAACACCTTCGAAAATTCCAATGTCCCAATAAAAAATCACAAGGGACAAAAAAAAACGGGAATAATTCATTCAAATCCATTCAAATGAGCACAACAAAGGGAGTGAAAGCGCATCTAACCAAAGCCTATTGCCATCAAGTCGATTCCAACTCATAGCAACCCTATAGGATAAAGCAGAACTGCCCCATAGGGTTTCCAAGGAGCGGCTGGTGGATTCAAACTGCCTATCTTTTAGTTAGCAGCTGATCTCTTAAGCAGTGTGCTACCAGGGCTCCGAAAGCATATCTAGGGATGACCAAATAATGGGAAAATATAATACAATGACATTAAATGTAATTAAAGAACTAAGGGAAAACAAAGAGAAAGAGCTAAAAGATATAAGGAAAACAATTTGTGAACAAAATGAGGATCTAAAAAAGGAGATATTACAATTGAAAGGGACAATAAATGAAAGGAAAAACACAATGAAAAGACTAACCAAGAGATTTAATCAGGAAGAAGAGAGAATCAGTAAATTACAGGATAAAAAAGTTACAATTACAGAAACTGAAGAGCAACAAGAACAGAGGGTCAAGAAGGCTGAGCAGTTTCATGAAATTAATGGACAACAAGAAATTTAATATGCGCATCATGGGAATTCCAGAAGGAGATGAAAGAGACAGAAAGAATATCTGAATCAATAATTACAGAAGATTTCCTCCATCTGACAAAGGACATGAATCTATAAATCCAAGACACTCAAAGAACCTCAAGCAGGATAAACGCAAAGAGATGTAAACCAAGACACATCACAGTTAGGCTCTCAAAAAGTAAAGATAAAGAGAGAATCCTGAAAGCCGTGAAAGAGAAACAGTCACCTACAAAGGTTCCCCAATGAGATTAAGTGCCAATTTCTCCTCAGAAACACTGGAGGCCATAGGGCAATGGAACGATATGTTTAAAGTGCTAAAAGAAAAAAACTGTCAACAAGAGTCCTATACCCAGCAAAACTATCCTTCAAGAATGAGGGTGAAATTAAAACATTCCCAGACAAACAGAAGCTGAGACAGTTCATACCGACCAGCCTGGACCTACAAAAAATACGAAAGTTCTGTAGATGGAAGGGATAAGACTCTAGACAGTCACTCAAAGCTATACCTAAAAATATCCCTAGTAAGGGAAGTGCATGGACTAGTATAAGGGCTAGTACTTGTTTTGTCCTTCATGTTTTTTTAAATAATATATATAAAGCAAGGATATAATTACGTTACAGGGCACAAGAAATACAAAGACTAATTAGAGATAACAACAACAGAGGGGGAGGGAGGTGGGGCCAAGATGGCAGAGTGGTCAGATGCTTCCTGCAGTCCCTCTTACAATAAAGACAAAAAAAAAAAACAAGTGAATCGATCATATACATAAGGAAAAACGACTCAGCACAGAAAATTAAGTGGAACAAACAACCAACAACATACAAAAAAAGACATCAAAATGACAGCACTAAACTCATACCTATCAATAATTACGCTAAATGTAAATGGACCAAATGCTCCAATCAAAAGGCAGAGAATGGCAAAAGGAATAAAAAAACACGATCCAACTATATGCTGTTTAGAAGAGACACACTTTAAACTCAAGGACACAAACAGGTTGAAAATGAAAGGATGGAAAAAAATATTCCATGCAAATAATAACCAAAAGAAAGCTGGGGTGGCAATCTTAGTATCAGACAAGGTAGACTTTAAGGCAAAATCTGTTAGAAGAGATAAAGATGGGTATTATATAGTGCTAAAAGGTCAGTTAATCAAGAAGATTTACCCATCATAAATATATATTGCAGCCAAAATGAAAGCACTTAAATAGATAAAGCAAACACTGGTAGAACTGAAGGAGAAAGAGAGACAATAAAAACCAAACCCCCTGCCATCACGTTGATTCCGACTCACAGTGACCCTATAGGACAGAGGAGAATTGCCCCATAGGGTTTCCAAGGAGCAGCTGGTGGATTCAAACTGCCAACTTTTTGGTTAGCAGCCAATGCTTAACCACTGTACCACCATGGCCCCTAAGGCACTTAAATAGATAAAACACACACTGGTGGAATTGAAGGGAGAAACAGTACTACAATAATAGCTGAAGCCTTCAATACACACTTTCAATATTGGACAGAATATCTAGAAAGAAGATCAACAAGGAAACAGAGGACCTGAATGATAACTATAAACCAACTACACTTACCAGACATACACAGAACACTCTACCCCAAAACAGTACAATATATATTGTACTCCAATGCACATGGATTGTTCTCCAAGACAGACCACATTTTAGGCCACAAAGCAAGTCTTCATAAATTTAAAAAGACTGAAATCATATAAAGTATTTTCTCTGACCACAACAGAGTAAAGCTAAAAATCAGTAACAGAAAAAACCTAGAAAATCAAAAGAAAAATCACAAATTTCTTAGACTCAAATGCAAATCAAAGTACAACACACCAGAACTTATGGGAATGCAGCAAAGGCAGAACTCAGAGAGAAACTTATAGCAATAAATGTCTCCATGAAAAAAAGAATAAAGATATCTAATTAACAGCCTAACTTAACACCACTAGGAACTAGGAAGAGAAGAGCAAACTTAGCCTAAACCTACCAGAAGAAAGGAAATAACAAAGATCAAAGCAGAAATCAAAAACAAAAAAAAGAGAGAATCAATAAAACCAGAAGTTGCTTTTTTGAAAAGATCAATAAAACTGACAAAACAATTAACTAGACTGACAAAGAAAAAGAAGGAAAAATGTACACAACCAAAATAAGAAATGAAAGAGGGGGCATTACAACTGACCTGATAAAAAGAATTATGAGAGAATGTTATCAACTGTACAGAAACAAACTGGATAACCCAGATGAAAAGGACAAATTCTTACAAGCACTCAACCTACCCAAACTGACTCAAGAAGAAATAGAAAGTCTCAAAAGACCCATAACAAGTGAAGCAATCACAACCATGATGAAAAACCTCTCAATAAAAAAAAAAAGTCCTTGACCAGATTTCACTGGGTAATCTGACCTAACATCTAAGAACTGACACCAATACTATTTAAACTCTTCCATAAGATAGAGAAGGAAGGAATATTCCCTAATTCATTCTATGAAGCCAACACAAGCCTGATACCCAAACACAGACACCACAAGAAAAGAAAACCACAGGCCGGTATCGCTCATGAATACAGATGCAAAAATCCTCAACAAAATACTAGTGAACAGAAACTAACAGCATATTAAAAGAACCACATGGTCATCTCTATGGATGCAGAAAAAACTCCAACACCCTTTCTGGATGAAACCCCTAAAGAAGATTGGAATAGAAGGGAAATTCCTCAGTATGACTCAGGGCATATATGAAAAGCCAACAGCCAACATTATACCTAATGGAGAAAGACTGAGAGCTTTCCCCTTGAAATCGCGAACAAGACAAAGGTGCCCGCTCTCACTACTTCTGTTCAATATTATATTAGAAGTCCTAGCCAGAGCAATTAGACAAGAAATAAAAGGTATCCAGATTTAAAAACAAGAAGTAAAATTATTTCTATTCACAGATTATACGATTCTATGTATACCCACTGCCGTCAAGTCAATTCCAACTCATAACAACCCTATAGGATAGAGCAGAACTGCCCCATAGGGTTTCCATGGAGTGGCTGGTGGCTTCGAACTGCCGACCTTTTAGTTAGCAGCTGAACGCCTAACCCACTGTGCCACCACAGCGCTATCAAAATTAAAAACTTGTGTGTGTTAAACAACACTATCAAAAATGGAAAAAACAATGATTCTATATATAGAAAATACCAGTGTACACAAGAAAACTTCTAGACCTAACAGAGGCATTCAGCAAGTTGCAGGGTACAAGGCCAACAAATAAAAATCAGTTGGGCTACTATACACCAGCAATGAGAAATCTGAAAGGGAAATTAGGGAAACAATTCCATTTACAATAGCATCTAAGAGAATAAAACACCTAGGAATAAATCTAACCAGGGATGTTAAGGACTTATACAATGACAACTATAAAACACTGCTGAAAGAGATTAAAAGAAGACTTAAATAAATGGAAAGATGCTCCATGTTCATGTTTTGGAAGACTCAATATTGTTAAGATGTCAATACTACCCAAAACAATCTATATATTCAACCAATTCCGATCAAAATTTCAACAGCCTTTTTTACAGAAACAGAAAAACCAATCCTCAACTTTATATGGAATGGCAAGAGGCCCCGAATAGATAAAGCAATGCTGAAAGAGAAGAACAAAGTAGGAAGACTCACACTTCTTGATTTTAAAACATACTACACAGCTATAATAATCAAAACAGCCTGGCACCGGTGTAACAACAGACACATAAACCAACTGAATAGAACTGACGGTCCAAAAATAAACCCACACATCTATGGTCACCTGATTTTTGACAAGGCTGTAAGTGCATTCAGTGGGGAAAGAAGAGTCTCTACAATAAACGGTGCTGGGATAACTGGATTTCCACATGCAGAAAAACAAAACAGGATTCATTCATACCTCACACGATACACAAAAATTCAAAATGGATTAAGGACCTAATGTGCATATTAAAATGATAAAATTCTTAGAAGAAAAAGCAGGGGTAATGCTGTCAGACCTAGATTTTAACAATATACCACCTAATATAACAACAAACGCACAAACTGCAAAAGACAAAATAAATAAATGGGAAATCATAAAAATTAAAAAATCTGTTCATCAAAAGAATTTACCAAAAAAATGAAAAGCAAGCTACCGACTGGGAGAGTCTCTTTGAAAACCATATATATCCAGCAATAATCTAATAACCAAAATGAATATAAACTTCGATGACTTAACAAAAAGACAAATAACCCAATCATAAAATGGGCAAAGGACTTGAATAGGCATTTCACCAAAGAGGATATTCAAATGGCCACCAAATAAATGAAAAGATGTTCAGCATCATTAGCATCATATAGATGTAAATCTAAACCACAATGAGATACCATTTCACTCTCACTAGGATGCCTAAGATTAAAAAACCAGAAAATAACAAACGTTGGTGAGGATGCAGGGAAATTGGAACCATTACACATTACTGGAGGGAATGTAAAATGGTAGAGCCATTTGCGGTGAACAGTGTGGGTTCCTCAAAAAACTAAAAGGAGAACTACCATAAGACTCAGCAATGCAATTCCTAAGTATATACCCAAAAGACTTGAAAACAGAGACTCAAAACATTTTGAGACTTGTACACCACCGTTCACTACACTATTCAAAACAGCAAAAAGGTGGAAACAACCTAAATGCCCATCAACAAAAGAATGGATAAACAAAATGTGGCACATACATACAACGGAATACTACTCAGGCAGTAGTAGAAATGAAGTCTTGAGACTTGCCACGATATGGTTGGAGCTGGAAGACATTATGCTGAGGGAAGTAAGTCAATCACAGAAGGACAAACATTGTATGACCTCACTTATATAAAAAGAAAAGGCAAACGTATAGACAACAAAGTTTATTTGTGGTTACCATGGGCAGGATGGAGGGGGAAAGGAGGTATTAATGATGATGAAAATATCGCACTGATTAAGGGTAGGGTTGCAGAGCCGATTACTGTAACTGTTGTCAATAAGTTATACACCTGTAAAAAGTTGAATTGGCATAAGTTGTGTAACAGACGTATTTACAACAACAACAAAAAAAAAAAGAGTAGCTGCTGAGGCTGCTTATGTACAATCAAAAATCTCATGGGATTTGGTTCCTTGGTCTGGAGGTTTAGGGTCATGGTTTCATGGGACATCCCACTTAACTGGCCTAATAATATGTTTAGCGCTTCTGTTCTACCTCCCAGTTTGATGTGTAGTGCCTAGGGTCTGAAAAGGTTGCAAGCAGCCATCCAAGGCACAACAATCAGTCTTTATTCACCTGGAGCAACAGAGGAAGAAAGAGAGTCAGGAATAGGAATGTGTGGCTAACTGCCTCCATAAATAACTGCCTCCTCTGTCACGAGACCAGAAGAACTGAATAGTCCCCAGCTACTATTACTGAACATTTTGATCAAAGATTCCAGAGAAGAATCCTGATCAAAAGGGGGAAAAGGCAGAACAGAATTTCACATTGTCATGGACTCCAGACTTTCTGGAGCCATGAAGATTGGATGAACCACTGAAACTACTGCCCTGAGATAATCCTTAAACCGTAAACCAAAAATATTCCCTTAAGTCTTCTTAAAATCAAACAGCAGTTTAGCTTAACTAGTAAAAAAAAGTCTGCCTTGAGCATTATGCTCTTTTAAGAACTATCTGTATCATATCAAATTGACAAAAGCAACTCAAAAGATTAGACAGGAACCTTAGGGGGGCAGTGAATTTATGTTCATGTGGGAAGAACAACTCAGAAAAGGTGACAATGGTTACACAACTCAAAGAATGTAATCAATGTCACTAAATGGTACATGCAGAAACCACTGAGTTGGTGTTATGTTTCGCTGTGTATATTCTCAACAACCTAATAAATAAAACTGTATTAAAAAGAGAGAGAGAGAGATCCACTGGTATTACTCCCCAACAGACCTTATTCTCTCCCTCTTCACTATTTCTACTCTGGCCACCATGAGCTCTGAAGATCATTAAAATGCCTTTTTACCAGTCTCTCCACTCCAACTTCTGGCCCCTTAAAATGATTTTCCACACAGTAGCCAGAGTAACCTTTAAAAAAAAAAAAAATCAAATCATGCTATTTTTTTAATGCCATCCAACAATTTCCTGCTGCACTGAAACTTTAAGCTGTGTAAAATTCAAACTTCTTACCAAAGCCTCAAAGTTTCCTCATGAGCTAGCTCTGCCTACCTTCCCTCTTCATCTTTTACCACTTTACCTCTCACACTCACCACATTCCAACCACAGCAGCCTTTTTTTCTGTTCCCAGAATGTGCTGCAGAACTCTTGCCCGTGCTGTTCCCTCCCTCTACCCCCAAATCATGGCTGGCTCCTTCTTGACCTTGATATTGTCTCCTAGATCAAACATCCTTAGCAGGCTTCCCCTTACCACCCAGTGTAAATCAGTTCCTTTTCCTATTTTATTTTCTTCACAATACATCATTCTCTAATATCTTCTTATCTGCCTGTTTACTTGCTGACTATCTCCCACCATAAGAAATGCCATTAAGAATAAAAGACCCTCTTGGTCATTCTTTTTTGGTATTTAACAGGCACCCAATAAATATCTGTTAAATGAAGAAGTTAATCTTCCCTTGGAGGTATGAGCCATGATGAAAATTCGAAGAAGATTTTTAAAATGTATTTTGTAAAGGTCATTCAAACACCACCTAGAGGACAAGACATCCACAATCTCTGTGGCTGTCAGCCCATCACCTCTCAGGAGCTCTGTCACACTGCATCACCTACAACTGGAAGACAATGCCACCCTGTGTACCTGGCCATGATTTGTCACTCAGGAGATACTAGGTGGCAGACACTTTTAGAAGTTTCTTTCCAACGATACAGAGTTACAAAAACACTTAAAAGTTTTTTCTTCTTTTAATAAATAATGTTTAGTGATATTTCCTGGTTTTTTAAATACATACCCCTTATTAGGAGTTAGAAAAATAAAAGAAGCATTTAAGCAAAAATAATCAATTATAATCCAACCTCTCAAAAATAAGAAGTGTTAACATTTTAAAATACTTTCTTCTTATCTTTTGGGTACCAAACCAGTTGCCGTCGAGTTGATGCCCACTCATGACAACCCCATGTGTGTCCAAGCAGAACTGTGCTCCACAGAGTTTTCAGTGGTTGATTTTTGGAAGTAGATCACCAGGCCTTTCTTCCATGGTGCCTCTGGGTGGACTCAAACCTCCAACCTTTCGGTTAGCAGCTGAATATGTTAACCCTTTGTAACACCCAGGGACTCCCATCTTTCAGGTAAATATATATAAATTAATTACTATATTTAACAGTATCGCTAAAGTTGTGTGGCAGGTTCACAAGTGTTCATTTTATTATACTTGATAACAGATACACTACATATCTTCTTTTGTATATATCAAATATTTCATAAAGAAATGCATAATATATACATTTCATATTTTCTCACTTTACATTTACATTTAATGACATTTCCTATGTCATTAAATATTCTTCAAAAAAGTTGTGTTGGTCTGTAATAGTCCATTACACACTAATACTAAAATGTACTTACTCTCTTACTGTCAAATGTTTAGTCTTTTTCCCGGTTTTTTTCTTTTGCTATAATGAGTATCTCTGGTCATGAATCTTTGTCTGAATAACTTTCCTTAAAACTTATTCTGAGAAGGAGAGTGACTAGATTTAAAAAAAAAAATTTTTTTTTTAAATATGATTTTGGTAAGTACTGCCAAATTTCCAATTAAGTTCTACCATTTTACATTCCATCAGAAGCTTGTGAAAGTACTTTTTTCAATACACCCTCACCAATACTGAGTATTATTAGTTTTAAGTATCTGCCTGATGAGAGAAAGTTATCTCATTTTAATTATATGCTTTCTTTTGAAATTAAAAAAAATTCCAATTTTGAATGATATTAATTTTTTAATGATGAATAAATTGGTCTTCAAGCAAATTCATCCTGGAAAATTAAAACAACATTTCTAATTTCTGGGAAATCTAGAAACTTAGCTATAATAATTTACACACACATATGCCAGGCCCTCAAAAAGCTATTTTAATATACATATGGAAATTAAAACCAACCTTGTTACTGTATTATGTTCCTCAACAACAACACTTTTCTCCCCCTCAACAGTGAGGAAGAGCCTGGGGCACAAAAAAATAAAATAGAAAAGAGTAAAAAGGAAAAACAATTCCAGCACACAAATATGTCAAGCCATTCCTGTCTTATGGTCTAGATTTCTTTGGGTTAGACATGGATCATAAAACCAAAAACTCTAAACTAAAATGGGATCTCCTTCTTAAAGAAGGGAACCAATCCGAAAAACTCAAATAGTCACATTTGCTAACTGAATCTCCTTAATAATCAAGACAAAAAGAGGTAGGTAGGAAAGAAGGGAAGGGGGGAAGAAAAGAGAGAGGGGAAGGAAGAAGAGGAGGAAAGGAGGGGAAGAGGAAGGGAGCGAGGAACGAAGGAGCACAATGCCTCCTCCACTCTAAAAATCATCCTGGTAGCCTTAGAGGTAAGATTATATGATAAGACTAGTTACAATCGGCCTGCCACCATGTACACTTACAGCTAGAAAGATTAACTTTCTACAACAGCTGGGAAGCAGCAAACAGCTCCACTAAATCATCACTCCCTGCTCACCTCAGGCAAACAAGAAAAAGGCCAGTTCAAACAGATGACATCCTAGCTGACAATGACAAAGGAGGCTTTCGACAGTGCATCCAGTCTGTCTGAACTGTTATACATGACTCTAAATCATTTAGATGATATCTGCAAAGTTTTCTTCCTAAGCAAATATTACAAAGGAAAAGATGGAGTTGTTAGTAACAAAGATTAGTTTCCAGAATAAAATGATATGGGTTTTGTTCACTTTTTAAAATGATTTCAAGGAAACAACTAAGATTCCAGGTCGTTGTTGTTATGTGCCCTTGAGTCAGTTCCAACTCATAGCGACCCTATAGGACAGAGTAGAACTGCCCCACAGGGTTTTCAGAAAGTGGCTGGTGAATTCAAATTGCTCACCTTTTAGTTAGCTGCCAAGCTCTTAACCACTGCTCCAGGGGGGGTGTTGTAATTAGCACTGTCTTAACATTTTATTGTCAAAATTAAAGACAGCAAGGAATAGTATATGCCTTTGGTTTTGTGTTTTAAGTCTTTGCGCTAAAAAGATATATAGCTGTAAAACACGTGACACTATCATCTGTGGCCCTGTACACATTACTAAAGGCTTTGTCCAGCAGTATCGAATAATTATAAACAAGATGACACATGGCTATTGATAAACTAGTTCAAAGAGGAAGAATAAAAATTAAATGTGTGAAAGCCCTTCAAAAAAAAGCAGGAAAAAAAAATACAACCAGCTGAATAAAAATGCCAAACAAGTTTTCCGTAAAAGAGAAACCTAATGACACTATCAACTTTAATGCACATTGTATATACACAGTAGTTGCAGCTATCTTACCATACATGTGCAAATATTGGGGGGGGGGGTTTCTTCCCTAAAATTATCCTCCAAAAAGAAGAAACTGCTTTTAAACTGCTATTAAATCCTTATTTTTCTGAAGTAGACACAATTATTTTACACTAAATACCAACAAGGCCAAAAGAAAAAGATTGAAAGTGAAAATCCAGGCATGCAGTCATACCCAGGGGAATAAATAATACGTGGGGTTTCAAAAAAGGAAGACAGTGTCAGTGGAATCACTGCCCATGGGTATCTGTCCAGTTAGAGTCCGTGAAAGGAGCTGGACAGGTCTCCTCACTGGACAGAGGCACTAAAGTCTGGAAAGATCTCAAGGAGCACTAGTGTTAGATGCTTTGAAAAAGTTATTTTTTAAAAAAGCAAAAATATAGTTTTAAACATAGATTTTATATTTACTTCTGGAGAGTGATCTCACAATTACAAGAGGTAGATACCATTGAAAAAGGCATTTTGAACATCATTAAGAAAGGGCTGCCAGCACAACTTGTACAAGGAAAGGTCATGGAAGCTCCATAGATACATCCAAACTCCCAGAGGGACGGAATTGCTGGACGGAGGGCTGAAGGGACCATGGTTTCAAGGAACATCTAGCTCAATTGGCATAACATAGTTTATAAAGAAAATGTTCTACATTCTACCTTGGTGAGTAGAGCCTGGGGTCTTAAAAGCCTGTGAGCGGCCATCTAAGATACTCCACTGGTCTCACCCCTTCAGGAGCAAGAGAGAATGAAGAAAACTAAAGATACAAGGGAAAGATTAGTCCAAAGGACTAAGGGACCACAAATACCACGGCCTCCACCAGACTGAGCCCAGTACAACTAGATGGCGCCTGGCTACCACCAGTGACTGCTCTGACAGGGATCACAACAGAGGGTCCCTGACAAAGATGGAAAAAAATGTAGAACAAAATGCTAACTCACAAAAAAAGACCAGACTTACTGGCCTGACAGAGACTGGAGAAACCCCGAGAGTATGGCCCCCAGACACCCTTTTAGCTCAGTAATGAAGTC
>NW_004444001.1:2722151-2750595 GCF_000243295.1 Trichechus manatus latirostris | reverse complement strand
CGAGAGTATGGCCCCCAGACACCCTTTTAGCTCAGTAATGAAGTCACTCCCGAGGTTCACCCTTCAGCCAAAGATTAGACAGGCCCATAAAACAAAACGAGACTAAACAGGCACAACAGCCCAGGGACAAGGACTAGAAGACAGGAGGGGACAGGAAGCTAGTAGTAGGGAACCCAAGGTTGAGAAGGGACAGTGTCGACATGTCATGGGGTTGTTAACCAATGTCATAAAATAATATGTGTACTGTTTAAAGAGAAACTATTTGTTCTGTAAACCTTCATCTAAAATACAATAAAAAATTAAAGAAAATTATCTTGCCCTTATCCTGCTGACTGTCATATTATGTATATTCATCAACTTTTCTAAACTATCAGACATTCTCAGTTTTGATCCAGTTTTCTATTGAGCCACGTATCCTAGCCAACTAGATGTCATTCGCAAACTTAATGAGCATACTCTGTGTGTCACCATCTAAGACTTTGGTAGAAATATCAAAAAGCATTAGGCTCAGGACCTAGCCAACAGAATTCAATTTAGAGTACCCCCTCTTCACCCCCACTGCCAACCCCTGTAAGCTGAGGACTGGTGCTGAGCCATGGTTAACTGTTTCAAGAGGTCCTTGATACTCATCGGTCTCAGTCTACCTTCTTAGCCACAGAACTTGACACCTCTCACAAATATACGCTACTACTAAAACATCACATGAAAAACAAGATGAAAAGGCTGTAAATGGGGCAGAAAAGAGACTCATAATCAATAACCTACAGTGGGTGCCCTAAGATTAGATGAGGCTCTGCAGCATCATCCTTTTCCTCAAAGAATCTAGTTTTCTTGACACAGCTCCATTCAACTGGCTATATTAACCTATGCTTTCCAGACCCTCCATATAACAGACTGACAGATGCTCAAAGCTCGCCAAAAGCTCTCCCAGACAGAAGACCTATTTTTCAATATACTGGCTCATTTCTGGAAACCCTGGTGGCGTAAGAGTTATGGCTGCAAACCAAAAGGTCAGCGGTTTGAATCCACCAGGTGCTCCTTGGAAACTCTATGGGGCAGTTCTGCTCTGTCCTATAGGGTCGCTATGAGTCAGAAGTGACTCAACAGTAGCAGGTTTGGTTTTTGGTTTGGCTCATTTCCACTCCCAGAAGTTGAGTTGAATATTTACCAAAAATCAGTTGTTTTTGTTCCCAAACCTGTCTATGACTTATAATTATGACTGTTTTACTTACTATGGTAATTACATAATTTAATTACTACCTAAACTAATGAAACATGAGTGCAAAAAGAAAGCATTATTTCTATGAAAACTATGTTGAATACTCTGAGTAGATTAAAAGACAAGTTCCTATAAAAAAGGTGCTGTCAAACTAGTATGAGCAAGACAACTTAAAGACTGGTGAACAAACCATAAAAATCTACAAAGAGTGCCTTCAGGTTGCTTCACAAATATCTTTAGATTCTCACCCCATTTAATAAAACTGAACATAAATAATTAATTTACCAACTTAGGAACTTATCTGCCAGTCACCAGCAGGATTAAACTAATTACTCATTTTAAGCTAGTATGTGTTTTACAATTACTAACTCATTGCTATTTTTATCCCCATTTTACACATATGGAAACTATGGCACAGAGAAGCTAAGTAACATGTCTAAGTTCACACTCTAGCAAGAGGCAGGGTCAGAGTTTCAGTCCAGGCAGCCTGGTCCCAGAAGCCATGTTTCTATCTACTGTGCTAAACAAAACCAAATCCAAAACCACTCCCGTCAAGTCAATTCCAGCTCACAGTGACCCTACAGGACAGAGGAGGACTCCCCCATCAGGTTTCCAAGGCTGTAACCCTCACGGAAGCAGACGCCACATCTTTCTCCCATGGAGTAGCTGGTGAGTTGGAACCCACCTTACAGTTAGCAGCTGAGCGCTTAACTACTGCACCACCAGAGCTCCTTCTACTATGATAAACTATCATAAATGATGTATTATTTGTGAAGCTTATGTAAGAAATACGGCACAGTTCTCAAATCAAGTGACTAACATGCAAAGAAAAGGTTTTAGGCCTAATCAAGAAGTACGAATCAATGTACATTTATGTTTTAAATTAAAGCACCTAAGTTATTTTTTAGGACTCCATTCTTTAACATATTTTTTTCAGTTACTTATTACTCTCATCAATTTGAATAAGAGACTTCTGCTATACATTTCCCATGCTCTGGGGCAAGCCAGTCCAAACCATAATGATAGAGCAAATGTCTTCATATTAATTACTGATATTACTGACATATCATATTCTAAAGTGTTTAAAGGCTAAAACATGAGATTCTACTCATGATTTATCAGCACTACAGTACAAGCAATTTCAGGAATGCAGAGAGGACAAAACAGTCAACTTTCTAAAAAGCTTTAAAAAAAACTGCAAAGAAAAAAAACTATGAAGTTATTAAGATTCAGAAACAAATTTTTTTTCAGGTGAATTAGCTAATATGTAAGTTCATTTACTATATAGCCTTCCTTCTTACTGGATTTCATTAATTTCCCTACCATCTTGCCGAGTGCTAAAATGCAATCAAACACCACTATAAAATCAAAAGCAACTTCTAAAACATAAATCTTTCTCTACACATTACATATTAATACAATCACAATAAATGCCTAAGGAAATTCCTCTCTGAAACCATAAGTACAAACTACAATGTAACGAGTCAAGCAGACACCTGGTGTCTTAGTTATCTACTGCTGCTATAACAGAAATACCACAAGTGGATAGCTTCAACAAACAGAAGTCTATCCTCTCACAGTTCAGGAGGCTAGAAGTCCAAATTCAGGGCACCAGCTCCAGGGGAAGGTTTTCTCTGTCAGCTCTGGGGGAAGGTCCTTATCATCAATCTTCCCCTGGGTCTAGGAGCTTCTCAGCGCAGGTACCCGGGGTCCAAAGGACACACTCCACTCCTGGCTCTTCTTAGTTGGTGGTAATGAGGTCCTGCTCCTCTCTGCTTGCTTCTCGGTTTTGTATGTCAAAAGATACTGGCTCAAGATACAACCTAATCCTATCGATTGTGTCCTGCATCATTAACACAACTGCCTCTAATCCTGCCTCATTAACATCACAGAGGTTAGGATTTACAACACACAGCAAAATGACATCAGATCACAAAATGGAGAACCACCACACAATACTGGGAATCATGGCCTAGCCAAGCTGACGCACATTTTGGGGGGGACACAATTCGATCCATAACATCTGGGATATATTTACCCAAGCACAAAAATCTAAGGAAGACAACACTAGATTCCTTTTCAACTACACAATTAAGAACTTATTTTTTGAAAGCATTCTATGCAACCTCCGGTGTAGTAATTACTTCAAGCAATGCGAGCTGAAACCATTAGTTGAAAGGTTGCTGAAGAAGAAGATATCATATGATCTCAAAGTATCATCCTACATTACTTACTAAATACAAATAGAAAGTAGTATCTTTATGATCTGGCAATCAATACTTTAAACAGTGACCAAACTTAGCTACACAAGCAAGGAGACAACCCGACATTATGTTCATCCTGATGCAATGTACATTTATGTTTTAATTAAAATAAAGCATTTAAGGTATTTTATTACCCCATGCTTTAAGTCATTTTTTCTCTTAATCACTGATGCATTAAAAACTACACAACATCATCTGTTAAGTATTCTTGCCAAAAACATTTAACTTATAACTAATCATGAGAAAGCAGTCAGACAAATCTAGAATGTGAAACAACTGGCCTGTATCCTTTTAACCTTCACTGACAGGAAAAATGAAAAGCAGCAGGGGAATTATTCTAGATTAAAAAAGACTAAGAGAAATAATCAAATGAAATCCATGAGTTTTATATATATGGAAACCCTGGTGGTGAAGTGGGTAAGTGCTATGGCTACCAACCAAAAGGTCGGCAGTTCCAATCTACCAGGCGCTCCTTGAAAACTCTATGGGGCAGTTCTACGCTGTCCTATAGGGTTGCTGTTAAGTCATAATCGACTTGACAGCAATGGATTTGGTTTGGTTATATGGCACTGCAGAAATTTCAATATGGACTGTAAAACAGTTATTATGAAATTATTCCTAATTTTATTAAAAAGTGATCATGATGTTGTTATGAATAAGAATGTCTTCGTTCTTAGAAGATTCATGTTGAAATACTTAGAGGTAAAGTGTCATGTTATCTGCAAATGGTTCTGAGAAAAGTGTATTTATAGAAAGAGATAAAGCATGTGTGGCAAATGTTAACAATTCGTGAATCTAGAGACAGAAAGCAGATTAGCGGTTACCCAGGGGTTGTGAGGAAGGAGGAATGAGGAATGACTACTTAACGAGATTTCCTTTTGGTGTGATAAAAATGTTCTGGAACTAGGTAGTGGTGATGGTTGCACAACATAGTGAGTCTACTAAAAGCCACTGAACTGTATACTTTAAAATGGTTAAAATGGTGGATTTTGTTACGTATATTTTTCCACAATCAAAAAAAAAGACTGCCTGTGAGTGACCGCATTTTTAACTTGAATTTAATTATTACAATTTCTTCTTCTTTTGGCTTCTATGCATACTATCATAATAGTTAACATTTATTGAGCACTTGTGACATCCAAGATATGTGCTAGGTACTTTCTGTGCATTATATTAGTTTAATTCTAAAAAAATGTACAAAGTAGGTAGGTATTACTATCCTCATTGTATGTATAAGAAGCCAAGGCAGACAAGTGAGGCAACTATTAAAAGGTGGAGCTGGGATTCAAATCTTAACATTTTAAAGATTAACTCCAATTTATCATCTATAACAGATAGGCAATAAACTAAATGGTTTGTCAGGTACCTTCCAGTGCTACAACTCTATGAAACTGTCCTTACAGTAGTTTTCCTATGAAATACATGGACAGAAAGTCAACACTCGTCCTAAGGATCCTCAGAATGACACATGATAGCATTCCTTTCCTTCCAAACGTTAATCATAAGGATAAGACCAAACGTTAATTATTGTGTTGCTTACTGTTTCCAGAGAACCCAAAAGGTCCAAGGTAATTATTAACACTCATTTCAAAGTAAATCATCAAGGGGGTGGAGGGGACTGAGGGGCTGTACATCATAAGCTCCCACGGAAAAGAAAAAATTTTTAATTAGACTCCCCAGTCACATCCCAGACCTGGTGAATAAATCTGGTTTGATGCCCAAGAATCCTTATGTTTTCTTAAAACCCCAAGTAGGCAGCCAAGTTTGGGAACTGCCACAGGGAAGTGGGGGGCGGGGGGGAAGAGTCAAAACAGAACAGATAAGCCCAAGCCCAGTTTAAGTTAGCACTGATTTTGGAGTATAGAACTTACTTATAATCTAGTTATGATGTCAGACTTTTACAGTACTCTTGCATTTCAGAGGACATGATTCTACCCAAGATATAATTGAATCTTTGTATTATTTCATGATACTTAATACATTAAATTACACCTGTATTGCTTTTAAGAAATCTTTCGTGGATTAATTCCAGCTGTGTATTCATGTATATGTATTATGTGGTACATATACACACATATACACACACACACACACACATACAATATTAGTAATCTTATACGACATTGAGCATGGTGCCTGACAATCTTGCCTCAAATAGTGTCTGAATAAACAAACACAAGCATAAATAAATCCAATAAATATTTATTGACACCTATCTACATTATGTGCCGGGCACTGTGTTAGGTGCTGTGGATACAGCTGAGAACAAGACATACTCTTATAACACACCTTATTAACAGGAATATCAGTCATTAAACAATTAAGAGAGTTATAGAGATAATGAAAAGGTAGGTACAGGCTGCTATGGAAGCATCTACCCCTTTTCATCATTGTCCCCATTTTACTTCAGGTGTGAACATTCCACTTCATCCTTCCCTGGAGCATTACAGGATTCTCACTTTGTCATATCAATCCCTTTAAATTCTAGCTTTCATTTTACATGGGAAAAATGTACATCCAGGCAGCCTCCGTTACCATTTCAAAGCAATTGGAAAATCCCAGAATCCACATTTCCATTGGGCTGAAACTTTTCAATATGCCTAATAATGATACTTTATGACCTAGAAGTTCCAATGAATTGGTAGTAAGAAAACATTGATCTGCTTCAGTGGCACTGTAATTGGAATGGTGATTAAATGCACATGTTAAATTTACCCTGGGCCTTTTCCAGTGTGGCAAATATAAAATGAGCTATCAGCATCAGCAGATCCTAAACCACTCCTTCCCTCTAAAACGATACTTCTCCTGCATGTCAAAGGTGATATGTTTGAGCTTCCCCATTAATAATTAGGTGGCATAACACAACAAACTGTATATACCCATATACGCTTCAGCAGGACGTATACTGCCCAACATGGTTTATTGTATTTAGCAACTTGGGACAACCTTATGTATGTCAGAGCAGTGCATTTTCACCACTATAGTTAATGGTCTGTCAGCATTTCCATTATAAAGCAATTTTCAAAGCTTTATTGCTCTGCTGAAGAATTTGCTCTGAGCTGAAATTTGGCATTCCAGAAAAGCAAAAACTGTAGCCTGTAGTTGTTTATTCCCTTCCAAGTACACCAAGTAGTTTATTTATTTATTTTTTAAAGTTAATCTGGCCCTTTATTTCAGAATTTCCTCATACAGCCCTGTGGGAATATCCGCAGAACAAAAACCTCAAAACTCACAAAGGGGCTATTATTTGGTAATAGCAGCTAGCAAGTCGCAAGGTACAGAGTACACATTCAAATGTATTTATGAAAAATAATTAAGAAAAAAAGCATATTTCTGATGAACTGCCAAGTTTAAAAACTTTTTCATCAGCTCTACCTAGTTATGATTAATAAAATTATTCATGTTACACCTACTCCTCAATTATCAACATGGTTAAGACCCAAACCAGGTCATTATGTGAAAACCAGCATTATGTGAAATAATCAAGATTTCCTGCATTGCCTCCCCTCCTACCCTGCCCCAGGCCTCCCAGCTGGGTAGCTGCGGCTCCTCTGTACCTGCGGCTGGTCATGGGCTCGCCCTTGCTCTGCTTGCTAGAATCCAAATCCATACCACAGGCTACTGGCCGGGCGTCCTCAACTGCCCAGCATCCCAGCTCAGGCCAAGCGACGTAGTGTGGCAGCCTAGGCCAGAGACGACTTCACAGAGGCAAGTGCCTCCTGCCACCCTCACCCTGCTCCCAGTGCCTGCCAGCAAGTGCCTCTGCGTGCCCAGGTGAGGTGCGTCAAGAGCGAGCTGGAAGGAGGGAAGGGAGGAGCTGGGAGCATTAGGTGCCCTGTGGGTTCCAGGATGGGGTTAAATACCCCAAACCAGTGCCACTCCTCCCTCCACACGTGCCCTGGACACAGTGCTCCCAGTGAGAGTGGGATGGTTGGCAGGATCATTAATGCGAAAAATAGTCGGATAGAAGATTTTTCACTATTGTTGTAAATGTGAAATGACAGATAATGAGATAGTCGATAAGTGAGGAGTAGGTGTATTAAAGCTGTTAATATTAAAATCAATGGGTGACTTTAAAATTCTCATCAATTGTTAAACTTCCTTTTATCCACCCTACCCAAGAACCAAAGCTACTACTGACATAATATGAATTTTTCCCATGCTCAATTCCATCTTAACCCACTAGTTAAAACCCATTGCCCTCAAGTAGATTCCAACTCATGGCAACCCTATAGGACAGAGTAGAACTGCCCCACTGGGTTTCCAAGGCTGTAAATCTTTACAGAAGCAGACTGCCTCATTTCTTTCTCCTGTGAAGTGGCTGGTGGGTTCGAACCACTGACCTTTCAGTTAGCAGATGAGCACTTAACCACTGTGTCACCAGCGCACACATACCCCCCCCCCTTAGAGGGAGTAAATGGTATAAATAAAAGCTAGGTAGCAAGAAAGGTTATATAGCAGGTAAGGAAAATCTTTGAAAGTAATTTAGATAATTCAGAAAATGGATAATCAGCTACTGAATGACCAAGTTAACAGAAAACAATCGTGGTAAATTAGAAAATTGGTACATTAGTGATAAACTAACAATTTTACTCAATTTCTAGAAACTGTTCTATAAGTCTGAAAGCTTTTGAGAATATTTCATGCGTCAAACAAAGAAGAAATCAACTATTCCAGTATCTTGGCTTCTAGTTATTGAATCTAACTTGAAAAGCTTAAATATTTACATTTCAAATTACACCGTTTTTCAATTATACAGCTAATTATAATTCTGATACCACTCCATCTAAGGAATAAAAAAGTTATATAATACTAGACAGGTTTTCTAAGTTTAAAAATTCTTAGTATATACAAATAACCAAATCCACTGCCATCAAGTCAATTCCGACTCATAGTAACTTTATAGGACAGGGTAGAACTGTCCCATGGGGTTTCCAAGGTGTAAATCTTTACAGAAGCAAGCTGCCAACATCTTTCTCCCGTGGAGTAGCTGATGGGTTCAAACCACTGACTTTTCACTTAGCAGCCAAGTGCTTAACCACTATGCCACCAGGGCTCTGTGCACAAATAAAAACCAAAAACCAAACCTATTGCCGTCAAGTCAATTCCAACTCATAGCAACCATACAGGGCAGAGTAGAACTGCCCCACAGGGTTTCGAAGGAGCAGCTGGCAGATTCGAAATGCCAACCTTTTGGTTAGCAGCCGAGCTCTTAAACACTGCACCACCAGGGCTCCATGTACAAATAAAGACTCTCTAAAACTCTGATGATTGGTGATCCAAGTAACGTTTTAAAAATGAACATATTTCTAGAGAAGCGTACGGATTCATCCTAAATTACTGCATAGATACAGTGTGATATGCTTTGCCAATTTTCCAACTTATTATTCTTGGGGGAATCGGGGGTCAATGATGGTTCAGTGGCAGAATTCTTGTCTTCCATATGGGAGACCCTGGTTTGATTTCCAGCCAATATACTTCATGAGCAGTCACTGCCCATCTATCTGTGGAGGCTTGCTTGTTGCTATGATGTAGAACAGGTTTCAGTGATGCTTCCAGACTAAGGCAGACTAGCAAGAAAGGCCTGATGATCTATTTCTCTAAATCAGGCTAGGAAAACCCTACGGATCACAACAGTCTGAACCAATCATGAGGATGGCACAGGACTAGGTAGCGTTTAGTTCCTATCGTGCATGGGGTCGCTATTAGTTGGAGGTAAACTCAACAGCCAGTAACAACTTGTTGTTGTTGTTGTTGCTTCTGTTGCTGTTGTTAGGTGCCGTCGAGTTGGTTCCGACTCACAACAACCCTATGTACAGCAGAACAAAACACTGCCTGGTCCCGTGTCATCCTCAAAACCATTGTTATGTTTGAGCCCACTGTTGCAGCCACTGTGTCAATCCATCTCCTTGAAGGTCTTCCTCTTTCTCACTGACCCTCTACTTTACCAAGCATGATGTCCTCCAGGGACTGGTCCCTCCTGATAACATGTCCAAAGTACGTGAGAGGAAGTCTCGCCATCCTAGCTTCTAAGGGGCATTCTGGCCATACTTGTTCCAAGACAAGTTTGTTCGTTCTTCTGGCAGCCCACAGAATATTCAATATTCTTCCCCAGCAACATAATTAAAATCCATCAGTTCTTTTTCAGTCTTCCTTATTCATTGCCCAGCTTTCACATGCATATGAGGCAAATGAAAATACCATGGGCTTGGGTCAGGCGCACCACTTTGATAGATTTGTATCAACAACATGTCCGTCTAAAAATTACTAGCACATCTCTGAAATCATTTATATTTAAAACAATCTAGGCAATTACTTCAAGACTTAAGTAACAACATAGAAAAATGTGTAAAATGTTAACTAAATACAATCTAATTTATGATTACAGCTATTGGAAATACAAACATGAAAGCACCACACCAAACAAGGACTAAATGGGTCTAACAAACATTAAAAAATATAGAAAAAAGTTTTGTTTTACGACTTTTGTTGACGTTACAATACACTTTTTACAATGAATATTTTATATTCAGATTGCAAATTAACTCCACCCTTACCTTTGGCAGGCATTGTCCGTACTTCCCCAATTTATAAATATAAATGCCAAAGTAAAAAAAGATTTGATTTACCAAAGGACACTCAACAAACCAACAAAAGACTCAAGATTAACCCTCAATAGCACCAGTGTTACAAATTAACTGGATACTGATATACAGAATCAGAGATTCGGGTAAGGAATCAAATTTTATCTTTTACAATTTTGTTAAAGGCCCCAGCAAGAAGGTCCTTCCAACCTGAGGATCTTTTTTGGCTTTTGTGAGCGAAATCTCAGGTCAGCCTGAAAACGCAGTTCAGAGGAAAGCAATGGAGAGAGGCAGCAACCCAGTGTATCACCTTGGGCATCTAACCTTCACTCAGCCTCACTGCTTTTAGATAAAGAGCTGAAGCTTCTCTAAATAAATGGTAGTTAGTTACTGATGGTTTTATTTCCATAATAGAAAGACAAACACAGCCTTGCTTATGATTCAAAATTACAGCAAAGGATTTTACCAGATTTGATCGTAGCTTTTCATCTCCTACCCATCTGCCACACAAATATCCTTATTTCCTCAGGAAGTCCTTCTCCTTAATATGCAGTTAGTAGGAAAATACAATTATGGAACCACTTTATTTTTGAGTAAGAAGGCCCTGGCCACAGTGGAAGGACGAGAATGAACTATTCTTAGTAGAGCAGCTCCCTGATCCCTCACCTCTAACACCACAGTCACCTCTTTATCAATAAAATCTACATTACTCTTATAAAGGTAGTATGTTATATAATAGAACATTCAATAGGTACAAAAGAATATTAATGAAAACTATGTCTCACTCCCACCCTGCCAGTCACTCAATTCCCCTCCTATAAAAGCAGTTCACTATGTACCATTTTCTTATGGATCCTTCCCTGAGGTACACCCTCCATCCTTCAAACCTCAGCACTACCTATCCTGCCTGTCTGCTTTATTTTTCTCCCTAGTATTGATCACCAAATGACTCATCAACTCATAGTTTACTAATATTTATTTTTTTCTTGCCCCACCCCTATCCCCAACTAGAATAAAAGCTCCATGAGGAACTCTGTTCAGTGCTATATCCCCACAGCATGGAACACTGCCTGGAACATAATAGCCCTTAATAAATATTTGTTGAAGAATTAATAACCTCATTATTACAAACCTTAGAAATGAGTCAGGTATCTATTCTTTACAAAATACTAATGCTTTCCCAAAAGGTGGAGGAAAAAATTGTAGAAATAGTGTACTCTACTTAGGGAGCTAAAATTGCAACCGCTCAATATTGCCCACTATTTGAGATGAATTTTATACTGAAATTTCTACATGAAATGAATCTACTCAAACACCACTTGTAAGATTATTGTCCCTTGGGATTTTCTTGAAAATGAGATAGCCTCTATAAGTCTATCAAAAGGAGGAAAATTTTAAATGGTAATTTGCAATCTCAAGAGCAATGAAAAAGTCATTTGCTATGTAATCTTTTGAAGACAGAGTATAAATAAATAAAACATAAAGAATAAGGACAAAAAAGAATAAATATGGGAAGAAATCCTCACCCATGTGCAGAAAGATATGTATATACTAGGCTTTCTGCAGTATTGTTTAAAATAGTACAAGAGTGGCAACCAACCTAAATGTCCATGAAAAGGATTATTTAAATAAAGTACACTCTATCTATTGTGTATGATATGAAGCTATTAAAAAGAATGATATAATTCTATGCATGTTGATAGTTGATATGGGACGATCTATAAGATATATCAGAAGAGGCTAAACAGTATGTATAGTACTTAACCAAATGAGTATTGTTTAAAAAGATACAAATGTGTAATTGTGATGCACAGTATAACATGGAAAAATCCGTCTCCAACCCACCACCCCCCAAAAAAACATGGTTACAGATGTTGCCTCAGGGAAAAGGAACTATGAACTGAGGGGAAAATACTTACTTTTCACTGCTAACCATATGAACTGTTTGAATTTTTACCATGTGCTTCCCCCCCCCCCGCCAGAAAAGGGGGAAATTATACAACAAAATTCTGAGGAAATTTTATTCGAAATATGCAAAAGTAATAACAGGTATCTCTAGTGTCTATTAGGCAAAAGGGTTAAAACTAAATTAATCTCATTTAAATGGTGCTTATTTCAAGTATGAATTTACACATGCAATTTATATCCAAATATACATCTAAATTGGACAGACGAATAATACTGTTAGATCATGAATGTATTCATGCCCCCTCAGAAAATTAACAACACAAAAATAAGGAGTAACACAATGATATACCACCCTAATGCTCTTCAGAATAGCTAAATTTAAAAAGACTAACAATCTTACTAAACTGACAAGTTAACATCACATTTAATGGTGATGTATTGTAAGCTTTTCCCCTGGTATTAGAAAAAAGGCAAGAATGTATGCTCTCACCACATCTGCTCAAGATTATACTGGAGATCCTAGCCAGTGAAATAAAGCAAGAAAAACAAAAGACACCTCAATTTAGAATGGAGAAAAACTTAACACAAGTACTTCAAAAATGTGGATATTCACGCGATCAATAAGCAAATGAAGAACTACTCAACATCATTAGACATCAGGGAATGCAAATTAAAATCACAATGTAATGCCAATATATTCCCAACAGAATAGCTAAAATTAAAAGGACTGAAAATACACTAATGTTGGTAAAAGTGTGGAACACTGCAACTCTCATACAACGCTGCTGGGCAAGTAAATTGGCATAGTCACTGTGGAAAAAGCTAAGCATATATAACCTATGAACCACTAATTCCCTCTTCGGTATATGACCAAGAGAAATGAGACCATATTTCTACCAAGAGACATGTAAAGTAACATTCAGAGCAGCATTATTCTTAACAGTCGACTGAAAACAACCCAAATGTCCACCCACAGGAGAACAAATATACAAATGGATAAACTGTTCTATATTCACCCAGGAATCAGAATGAACTACTACTACAAGCAACAAAAAAATGAACCTTACAGACATAATGCTGAAAAAAAGAAACCAGGTATAAAGAAGTATGTATGATTTCAGTTATATGACATTTAAAAACAGGTAAAACCAAGTCTGTAGTAGCAGAGATCAATGGGGTCGTTGTTGAGTTGGAACTGACTCAACAGCAACTAACAATAACAACATAGAGGGGGCATTGACTGAGAGGTAGGAAGGATCCTACAAGGGTGACGGAAATAGTTTCTTAGCTAGGTAGTGATTACACAGATATATAGACATAGATATAGACAGAAATATAGACTTGGGAAAATTCATCGAGTTGTAAACATAGTATTATACACTTTACTATACGTAAGTCATAACTAAATTTAAAATTTAAGAAAATATTATGAACAATATTATGCTGATAAATTTTGAAATATACATGAAATGAATAAAACTTCTAGAAAAAAGTACCAAACTTGACAAGAATAAATAAAAAATCTTATCAGTCCTATAAAAATAACTAATACAAATATATAAATCCACAATTTAAAACTTCCAGTAAAGACACTTAAGGCTCAGATTGCTTCACTGGCAATATCTACAAAGTTAACAGATAAGTCAATCTTAATAACTACACAGCAGAGAATGGAAAGAGAAGGCACATTCCTCAACTCATTTAATGAGGGTAGCATAACCTTGATACCAAAACCCAACAAGGGCGTTACAGGGGGGGAAAAAAAAAAAACTACAGGCCAGCCTCACTTAGGAAGACAGATGCAAAAAATGTAAACAAAATCTAGCAAACCAAAATGATTAATAATAGAACACTGTATGGGGTTGCTATGAGTCAGAATCAACTTGACAGCAACAGGTTTACAACAAGACAAAGTTGGATTTCTTCTGAGAATCTAAGATTGGTTTAACACTCAAACATCAATGTATTACACCACATTAATGAAATAAAGGAGAAAAATCATACAGATATCACAAAAGATGGAGAAAAAGCATTAGATAAAAATCAGTATGCATTCATGATTTTAAAAAAAAACAGGAATAGAAGGGAACTTCCTTAATCAGAAAAAGGGTATCTACGAAATAAATAAATCCAACTGAAAAGATTGAACTTTTTAAAAAATAATAATAATATTATTGTGTTTTTGGTGAAAGTTCACACAGCAGGTTAGGTTCCCATTTGACAATTTCCACACAAACTGATCAATGACACTAGTTACATTTCCCACATTGTGTCAACATTTTCTTTGTGTTCTGGTTGTTCCATTTCCAGTATTCTAGTTTCCCTACCCCTTTTATCTTCTCATCTTTGCTTTAGATTAAATGTTGACCTTTTCAACTCATACACAGGTTTTTTTTTGCACAGCACCAATCTAACGGGTAATATCCTTTATTTAGTGTGTCACTCTGCTTTTCTGCTAAAAGGTGACCTCAGGAGATGGTTTTGGTTCAAAGTTTAAAGAGTGTCTCAGGGCTACAGTCTCAGTGAAAACATTAAACTTAATAGCAATGAGCAGAAAGCATTCTGTTTTAGATCAGAAACAAAAAATGATGACTGTTATCACAATGTCTATGTCTATTCAAACATGTACAAAGCAGCCCAGTCAATTCAGTTAAAAAAAAAAAAAGTAAAAGTAAAAGGTACAAGAATGAGAAAGACAGAAATTCAACTAATACACACATTACATGACTGTATAAGCAGAAAATCCAAAACCCCCTACTAATTATTAAAATTAATGAGTTGAGCAAGGTTGCTAGATACAAAGTGTTATAGACTGAACTGTGTCCCTCAAAAGTGTGTGTCAACTTGGCTAAGCCATGACTCCCAGTATTATGTGGCTGTCCTCCATTTTGTGATCTGTTGTAATTTTCCTTTGTGTTGCAAATCCTAACCTCTATGATGTTAATAAGGCAGGATTAGAGGTAGCTGTGTTAATGATGCAGGACACAATCTACAGGATTACATTGTATTTTGAGTCAATCTCTTGAGATATAAAAGAGAGAAGCAAACAGAGAGGAAGGGGACCTCATTACCACCAAGTAAGAAGAGCCAGGAGCGGATCACGTCCTTTAGACTCAGAGTCCCTGAACTGAGAAACTCCTAGATCAGGGAAGATTGATGACAAGGACCTTCCCCCAAAGCTAAGAGAGAGAGAAAGCCTCTCCCCGGAGCTGGCATCCTTAATTTGGACTTCTAGCCTCCTAAACTGTGAGAGAACAAATTTCTGTTTGTTAAAGCCATCCATCTGTGGTATTTCTGTTAGTGCAGCACTAGATAACTAAGACACAAAGTCAGTAAACAACTTACTATATTTCAATATACCAGTATCAAATATATTTAGTGATATTAAGGTATTACTGATAATTATTTTAGGCAAGATAATGGTATTGATGTTATGCCTGGAGGAAAAAAAGGCCCTAAATTTTAAAAATAATAAGCTATTTTTGGATGAAATAATATGATGCTTGGAATTTGCTGCAAAATGATTACAGAAGGGTAAATGATACAAAATTGGACACAAGATGATAAATCTTGTAGCTATATCATGGGTACGGGGTGATTCACAATACTATTTTGATTTTATTTTCATTTTTCCGAAATACACACACCCACAATCTCATTTACACTGCACTCAACAGAGTATCAAATACCTTATAAAAATCTAGTGAAATATTTGCAAGACTTATATTCTGAAAACTATAAAGTAAAATTGATAAAAATTCATCTAAATAAATGGAGAACGATACTACATTCATTATTATATTATTCAATATTATGAAGAAGACAGGTTGTCCCAAACTGATCTAACACTATCAATGCAATCTTGACCAAATTTCCAATAAATTTTTATAAGCAAATTGACAAAGTGATTCCAAAATCTATACGGAAATGCAAACAACACAGAATAGCCAGAACAATCTTAAAAGAAAAACACAGCTGGAGGACTTATTCTATCAAGTAGAATAACTATCTATAAACTGTAAAACTACAGTATAAAGTTTGGTACTGAAACAAGTATGTTGTTGTTAGGTGCCATCAAGTCAATTTTGACCCACTGCAATCCCATGTGAAGAGGAGAACTGCCCCACAGAGTATTCTAGGCTATAATCTTTATGGGGGCAGGCAGTGAGTTCTTCTTCAGAACCCGAGTGGGTTCGAACAGCCAACCTTTTGGTTGGCAGTTGCTGCGCCACCACAGCTCCTCAAAACAAGTATAGACAAATACATTATTTATTAGAACATAAAACCAAACAGAACTTCTTGAGGTGTAAACTACATTGTCTCAGATAAAAAATACACTGGATGGCATTAACGACAGAGTAGATATTACAGAAGGAAAGACAAAGGAATCTGAAGACCAAGCAGTAACTGCTCACAACGAGATGGGGGGAAAAACAGGGAGAAAGAGAATGAGTGAGAAAACTTGAAAAGGTTTAATACATGTGTAATTCAAGTCTATGAAAGAGTGGCAAAACACAGAAAAAAATTTAAAGAAATAATGGCAGAAATGTTTCAATAATTTGATTAGAACTGTAAAGTTCATCCAAGAAGCTAAATAAACTCCAAGTACAAAAAATATAAAGAAAACTATGCCAAGGTATATCATGTAATGAAACTTTTTAAAACCAGTTACAGAGAAAAATCTTAAAAGCAAACAGGAAAATCACAAAACATACAAGGGAAAGAATATAAGGATGACAGAAGATTTCTCACTGGAAGCAATGCAACCTAGAAGACATAGAGCAACATCTTTAAAGTACTGAAAAAAAAACTTAGAATTCTACACTCAACAAAAATATATTTACAAAATGAAGGAAAAATAAAGACATTTTCAGACATACAAAAATTATGAAATTATTCACCAGCAGACCTGCACCAAATGTTAAAAGAAGTATTTCAGGAAGAAATATGATTATCAGACAAATATGGACCTACACAAAGGAATGAAGAGTACCAGAAACAGTGACTATGTAAGTAAACAAAAAGACTTTTTTCCCATAATTATTCACACCACTTTAAGAGACAATCGACTGTTCAAAGTAGAAACAGTAACAATGTAGTGTGTGTTTCATGGAAGAGTAAAAGCACATGACAACGATAACACAAAGGTCAAGACGGGAAATGGAAATAAGATCCTTATAAAAACCTGTAAACCAAACCCGTTGCTGTCAAGTCAATTCCAACTCATAGCAACCCTACAGGACAGAGGAGAACTGCCCCACAGGGTTTCCAAGGAGTGGCTGGTGGATTTGAACTGCTAGCCTGTTGGTTAGCAGCTAAGCTCTTAACCAATGCGCCAGCAGGGCTCCTAAGAGCCTTTTACCATACATGAAAGGGTATAATATCACTTAAAAACAAGCTAACAGGAGATATATACTATAAACTCCAAAGTAGCACAATAAAAAGTTATACCTAATAAGCCAACAAAGGAGATAAAATGTAATCATAAAAAATACTCAATACAAAATCAAGAGGCAAAAGAGAAAAAAGGAACAAAGAACAGATGGAACAAACAAATAGCAACATGACAGATTTAAACCAAACAAATCAACAATCATAGTAAATGTCAATGGTCTAAATACCCCAATTAAAAGGCAGAGAGTGTCAGATTGGATAAATTTTTTTTAAAAAGCTTGACCCAACTATATGGCACCTACAAGAAAATCCCTTTAAATATAAAGAAACAAAACTATGAAAAGTGAAATATGATGGACACTAACCCTTCTCAAACTGGTCCAAAAAACAGAAGAGAAAGAACACTTTCTAATTCTGTCCATGAGGCCAGCATTACCCTGAAACCAAAGCCAGATAAAGACACCACAAGAAAACTACAAACCAATATCCTTTATAAATTCAGACACATAAATTCTCAACAAAATACTAGCAAACTGAATCAAACAATACATTAAAAGGATTATATACCACAACCAAGGGTTAATATCAAGAATATATAAAGAACTCCTACAACTCAACAACAAAAAGACAAACAACCCAATTAAAAAATGGGCAAAGGACTTGAATAGACTTTTCTTCAAAGAAGATACATAAATGGCCAATAAGTAAATAAAAAGATGCTCAACATCGTTATTAGTTATTAAGGAAATGCAAACAAAAACCACAATGAAATACCATTTCACATTGACTAGGATAGCTACTGGAGCCTTGGTGGTACAGTGGTTAAGAAATGGCTGCTAAGCAAAAGGTTGGCAGTTTGAACCACCAGTGGCCCCCTGGAAACCCCATGGGGCAGTACTACTCTATCCTACAGGGTCACTATGAGTTGGAATAAACTCGACAGCAATGGGTTTTTTGTTTGTTTGTTTTTTCGGATAGCTATTAACAGAAGATGACAAATGTTGGTGAGGATATGGAGAAATTGGAACCCTCAAATCATTGCTGGCGGCGGTGTAAAATGTTGCAGCCCCTGTGGAATATAGAATGGGGTTTCCCCAAAAAGTTAAATGTAAAACTACCATATGACCAAGCAATTACACTCCTAGGTATATACCCAAAAGAAGTGAAAGCAGTACACAAACAGATACCTGTACACCAATGTTCACTGCATCATTATTCACAACAGTCAAAAGGTGGAAACAACCCAAGTGTTCATCAACAGATGAATGGATAAATAAAATGTGGTATAACATTATTCAGTCATAAAGAGAAATGGAGTTCTGATACATGCTATGGCACTGATCACTTGAAAACATTATGAGGAGTAAAATAAGTCATATACAAAAGGACACATTTATTTAAATTTCTATGAAAATGCAAAGGACTTAAAACGGCCAAAACCAACTTAAAAAAAAAAAAAAGTTGGAAGGCATGTACTACTTGATTTCAAGACTTATTATAAAGCTATAACAAACAAGAGAGTATTGTATTGGCAACAAGATAGACAATAATAAAGAGTCCAGAAACAGAGACATACATGTATGATCATTTGATTTTCGATAAGGTGCACAGATTGTCTTTTCAACAAATGGTGCTGGGAAAACTGTATATTCATATGCACCAAAAAAAAAAAAAAAAAAATTCAAACCTACCTCACGTCATATACATAAATTAACTCAAAATATATCATTGACCTAAATGTTAAAACCTTTAAAGTATAAAATCTCCAGAAGAAAACATAGGAGAAAATCTTTGTGATTCTGAGCTAGGCAAAGATATATGCAACACAAAACATACAACCTAGAAAAAGAAAACATTTTCTAGCTGAATTTCATCAAATTACAAACTTCTACTCTTGAAAGAAATTGTAAAAAAAAAAAAGTCACAAACCGTAAGAAAATATGTGAAAATCACATATCTAGGAAAGGACTTACATCCAGAACATAAAAAGAACTCCCAAACCTCAAAAATAAGACAACAACTCAATTTAAAAATGAGCAAAATATCTGAACAGACACCTCACCCAGGAAGATAAACAGAGGGCAAATAAGCACATGAAAAGATAATCAATATCATTAGTCATTAGGGATGTGCAAGTAAAAACCAAAATGAAATGCCGTTAAAAAGACAGACCATATCAAGTGTTGGCGAGGATGCTGACTGAGCTACTGAACTCTCTTGACAATGCTGGTGAGAATGTAAAATGGTATACCCACTTTAGAAAACAGTTTGATGATTTCTTAAAAGTTAAACACACACCTACCATATGACCCAGACATTCCACAATTAGGTATTTACTCAACAGAAATCAAACCATATGTCCATACAAAGACATGGTCTATGAATATGTTCATAGCCACTTCATTTGTAATAGCCAAAAAAAGGGGAAACAATCCAAATGTTCATCAACAGTGAATAGATAAATTGTGGTATATCCAGAGTAGAATACCTGTTGTTTTTAGTTTTCATCAAGTCACTCCACTGTGGTTAATTGTGTCAATCTATCTCATTGAGGGTTTTCCTCCTTTTCACTGATCCCCTACTTTACCTACTCAGCAATAAAATGGAATGATACACCCAACAATATTGATGGTCAAAATAATTATGCTGAGTAGAAGAAGCCAGACACACGCACACACACCAAATACATACTCTCTCATTCTGCTTATATTAAATTCTAGAAAATTCAAATTAATCTATAGTGACAGAAGACAGATCAATGGTTGTCTAGGGATAAAGGTGTGGGAAGAAGCAGGAAGGAGAGATTACAAAGAGGAAATTTTTAGGGGTGGTGGATATTTTCATTATGTTGATTGAGATGATGGTTTTCCAGGTGTGCACATATGTCAAAACTTGTCAAACTGTACACTTAAATATGTACAATTTATTTTATGTCAATTATTTCTCAATAAAAATCTTTAAAAAAAAAGATGAAGATTGTGTCTGAGTGGAGTGACAGCCTGTCTGAAGCAGGTTCAGGGAATACCAAGAAACTACTAACAATGAGAAATAGAGCTGCAAACACTATAATAGCTAGTGGTCACTTAGTGCTGGTACCAATGGTTCTAGCTTATATCAGTGTGTAGAACAAACAGGTATCGTCGTTACATTACAACGGATGTCCTAAGTGGACGACCCTAAGTAAAAATCAGTGTTAAGTTACATTCCATTTACTCTGTTTAGGAACCTAGAGAAACGTACATTATAATTGTAAAGAGCTGAAATACACAGATTTTGCTTTAAAAGTGGTAAAATTCAGTTATTATCAGGTGTTGAACACCTCAATTCTTTTAGACAAATGATGTGTTTTCCTTAATGTTAACTCTCCTTGGGATAATATTTGCAGTTTACTAATGCCTTAATCCAAGGAACTGAGTAAATGTGGTCAATTATAGCACAACACCTCAGCCAGAGAACAAACTATTTGGGGACAGGAAGACATTTCCCAGTGTTTATCAAATCACAATCTCTTAGCAGTGGGGAGGTGCATCAATGACAAAACCAGGCCTAGTAAAGGATGTTACACAACTATTCTTTGGTTCTACAAAAAAATTACAAAGTATCACGAACAAGATCAAAGGAAGGACTTTATACTCATATTTAGTTTCAGGCTTTGTAGTTCAAGCATTAAACAGTTCTTTCTGATCATCATATGCGCACACAGCTGTTCAAAAGAGAATTGCGGCACGCTGATCAGGAACTTTAATTACATCTCACTAGATTGGTCATTATATACTGTGATACTTATCTCTCCAGAATAAACAAGTGTTAGCTTCCTGCTAAACACAGTTTTAGATGCCACTGCTGAATTTCCAACACATCAAGCCATCAGAGGAAGGAAAAAAATAGAGAAATTTACAAGATTAAACAGACATGGTGCCCTATATGTTATCGGAACTATTCAAATCGTGGATCTGCCATTTATTATGTGACCCTGGGTTGCGTTAAAGACTAAATGAAATAATACGTTTAAGTGCAGTAACTATAGAGTTCATGCCCAGCACACAGACACTCAATAAACAGTAGTAACTCTTTTTGATTTTTTGAGATGGAAGCCCTCCTTAAGATACAGTATAAAATTGTTAACACAATTTTCACCAAAAAAAAGGTTGAGAAGTTAGAGGGTTGACATGTTGTGGGGTTGTTAACCAATGTCATAAAACAATATGTGTACTACTGTTTCATGAGAAACTATTTGTTCTGTAAGCCTTCACCTGAAGTACAATAAAAAAAAAAATTGTTAACACAGTTATGTTCTCTATATGGTTAAAAAATTAAAGTACAATTATTTCATTATTTATAATCTTGCATTAAAATTCTGATGTATGATATTCAGAAATATTTCATATTAAGAGGCTTTCTTTCTATGGCTTTTTTGGAAAAGCCACAGGTCCCCTCCAGAGGGAGGAAAGGAGGAACAACCACTATTTAATTAGTTTAATGTAAACAGCCACATGTGGCTAATGACTACCATGCTAGAAAATACAGATCTAACACAGCAAACTGCTAACTCAGCAACAACTGTCTTAAGTCCAGCAGGAGGTGTGCAAATGCTCCAGACTAAAAGGAAACTCCACCATCCTAGGAGTTTTGTCTTCTCTCAGTTAACCCACCCTACAGTCCTGCCAGGTAATAACAATCTCCATTTTAGAGATACGAGAACGAGAAACAGAAAAGTTAAGAATCTACCCTCAAGTTCAAATAGCTAGTAAGCGTTAAAACTAGAATTTTACTTCATATTTCTAACTCTGGAAACCCTGGTGGCGTAGTGGTTAGGAGCTATGGCTGCTAATCTAAAGGTTGGCAGTTCGAATCCACCAGGAGCTCCTTGGAAACCCTATGGGGCAGTTCTACTCTGTCCTATAGGGTTGCTATGAGTCAAAATCGACTCGACGGCAACGGGTTTTTTTTTTTTTTTATTTCTAACTCTAAATCCCACGCTCTTTTCTTCCTATTACATTGCATTTTTTATTTTAAAAAAGGAAAAGTTAATTCTTAAATATTTACAAGAAAAAATAAAAAGGAATCCTGGTGGCACAATGGTTAAAGCACTCAGCTGCTAACCTAAAGGTTGGCAGTTCGAACCCACCCAGGTCTGGCAATCTGCTCCTGTAAAGATTACAGCCTAGAAAACCCTATGGGGCAGTCTTACTCTGTTACAAGGGGTCATCATGAGTCCACATAGACTCAACAGCAGATAACAAAAGGAAAAAAATCTTAAGTTTAAAGTGAAGTTATCATTTTTCTCTGTGACTCAGTTTATCTATAAAAAGAAAGAATTTGGATATGCTTTCTAAAATTTTGCTGACTCTAAAATTTATGAACCTTTTGGGTTTACTTTTAAAATACTAGGCAGAATCATCAAGATACCTTAAACTGTTTAAAAAATAAAATTGAACTTTGAATAACTTCTGCTATCCTATATATTGATGCTCAAACTCTCAGATTGTCAGGAACTTCAAAATATCAAAATGCTATGCTTATCTTAAAATGAAGTAAATTGATAAAACAATGTTGCTTTGTGAATTAGCAAAAATTAAACTAATCTGATGGTTTTAGTTTAGCCATAATTCAAATGCTTTGAGTACTTTTTATTACTTGATTCCTCCATAAAATATACTATTAATAATAATACACATCAACTGCATTTGTGAAATCTTTTAGAGTACCCATAAGCTGATATCACCCACACAACAAACCGATGAGGGAGAACAATAGAGCACGTGTTGCAGAAAAGGCAACTGCATCTCAAACAAGGAAATACATTCTCCACACTCAAGCAGGTAGTCAATAACAGAGACAGAACAACGGCCAAGAGCTCCTGGCCCTCAGGCTTATTGTTCTTTCCATTCAACCTGCACTCCTCTACAGAGACCCAAAGGCCCAAATTCCAGCCATCCAGAATCACTTATCTAAATACATCAAATTTAGTAACAGTTAACAATGAATACGAACTCAAACTAAGATACTGCTTATTGAAAAACCAAAAAGCAAAAACACATATCCATTAAACAAACTGTTAATTGGGAAATGCACAAATTTCTCATACAAAATTGTTAATTCCAGAATGATTCCAGCAAAGCAATGCTTGTGTGCGTTGTCAGCTGAGGTGAAACTATAGAAGAAACTATAATGATTCCTGAAAGGTCCCTGGGTGGCACAGTCTGCACTCGACTACTAACCTAAAAGTTGGCAGTTCAAACCCATGCAGCAGCACCATGGAAGAAAGGCCTGGCGATCTGCTTCTATAAGGATACAGCCAAGAAAATCCTAGAGTAGTTCTACCACGTAATACATGGGGTCACCATGAGTCAGAATCAACTAGATGGCAACAAGTTTGGTTTGGGTTTATAATGATTCTTAGGACTCCCTGGGTGGCACACATGATTAAGCACTCAGCTACTAACCAGAGGGTTGGCAGTTCAAGCCCACCCAGAGGCGCCTTGGAAGAACAGGCTGGCAATCTACTTCCAAAAGATCACAGCAACTGAAAAGCCTATGGAGTAGAGTTCTACTCTGAAACACATGGGGTCATCATGAGTCAAAACTGACTCACTGGCAACTGGTTTTTGCTAGTATGGGCATCTACACGTGTTTCAATAAAATCCCTGTTTTCTTTCTATCTACAAATAAGAATTACGTGCTAAATCAAGAAGTAACATAACAAAATACAAGGCCTAGTTGATCAAATGAAATATCATGAGAAGTGTTCTGAAGATGATGGATGAAGCATGTCTTAGCATGCTAAATCATTTCATTTTCTAATACAGCTGCAAAAGTAATCAGAAAAAAAATCAAAATAAATCACTGTTTAAAATTCATACTGTGTAGCTTCTAAAAATGAAACATACATCTGAAAGTAGTAAAAATATATATTATACAATAAAGGTTATAGCAACAACAAGAATATATTTTCAAGTTGATTTAAGTCTGGCTGGTTATTAAATCATGGTTCAAATCAAGCACAATCTAGAAGGTAGGCAGGTATTATACAGCAGCAATGCCCAATGGCAAATTCCAGACTCACCTAAAGGAGCTAGAGCCCATAGCCCAATATCAAAAACACTGGGTCTCAAAGGCTAATGCATTTACTCTCAAATTCCCATGCCGTTCTTAGCTAACACAATAAAAAAGGCTATTAAATTCAATGTTTGAAACTGTCAGACTGACCTCTCTTCTCAGTGTGACAGATACTGTTGGTAACATATCCAGCCATTACTCCTTCCACCTCACAAAATCCTCATTTTTCTTCTGGTGGCACCAGGCACAGCGAAGGAAAGAATGGTCTAAGCTAGTTATGGAGATCCACTGTTCCTCTCTGACAACAATTTATGTAGATGTGGCTATGTGATCCAGTTGTGAGGTATAAGAGGAAGGTGGCAGAGGAGTTTCTGAGAAAAGTTTTATTCCCTAATAACATAGAAGACAATGCTGAACGAGAGATTCCTGTTTTCTCCTACTCCTTCCTTTCTGTTTCACATGTCTTCATACAAGGGAAGATACCTGAATCTGTAGGAGCCATTCTGTAACCATAATGGGAAGGACAAGCAAACTACAGAGATGCTGACACAGGCCCCTGACACTGTTGAGCCTGCTGAATCCATCCTGGAATGACTGATTCCAGACTTCTTAAATGAAATAATAAATGTCTGTGTGGTTTATGCTCATGCTACTCAGAGGGTGCTCTGTGGACTGCTGCCATCCTGCAAAGTGTTTGTTACCAGTCCATGAAAAGCACAGAAATTGAGAGCAAGCATTTATAAACTTTACAGTAATTTTATACTGCCACGACATTTTTATTGTAATTTAAAAATACTAAGTCTGAGTTGAAATTTTTTTTTTTTAAATAAAAAAAGGTCTTTCACCACAGATAGCTGAAAAGCATTTGTTTAGATCACTTTTAGTTGAGTGTTAAATCACTTGCAGCCAAAAATATTCAGGACCTCAGCAACATCCAAGAGAAAGTAGTCTATACAATTCCTCTTATATCCGCACCCATTTTAAGGATAGCCTTTCTGCAAACAATAAAATATACCAGATAAAATTAAACAAAAATAGAAACTAATTGTCTGATCTGGAGAATAACATTTTGGTCTCTCATCTAACATTAAATTTACAAGGATCCCAGAGCACTGTGGTAAAGGGGAAAGGGAAAGTCATATAAGAAAACTCAATGCATGTACAATCCAAACAACATGAAAAACTTAAGCTTTAAAAGAATAAAGCACAAATGACTGAACCATTATGCATTCCTACTGAGAATGCCATAATTATGCAACTACATTTCAGATGTTAATTCTCTTTAGAATATATTATCTGACTTCATTAAACTAGTTCAGAGCTCAGTCGAACTGATTCATTACAGTATCACTTAGAGTCTGAGCTGTATGACATTCAAACTTGCCAGTTTGGCTTTAAAGAAATTTAAAGAAAGCACAATGGGAAACTATTTTTCACCCATGTATTAAAACTTTTTTTCTAATCAATACCTGCACAGACTTTAATCATATTCTAATAAAGAGAAGCTGAAACACATGAAAAAATTTATGGCTGCAGACTTCGAAAGGCACTTACTTACCAGAAAGATGCAACATAATTAAGAAAAGACCTTAACTTATGGTTCCACTTTACTGTTGTTTTTTTTTTTAATTAGTAAATTAGGAGGATGCACAGGGAGAAGACTCCATGAATGCCTTCTTAGTATAGTCAAAAATGATAGATGAGAACATACAAGTAGAAACCTCAACACAAGCAAAAACCCAAGGGCACCGGAGACAGCATGACTCTACAAATGTTTGCCAATGCTATTTGTTTTTCAAAGGGCTGTACGTTAATTTCTCAAAGAAAACTCCATAGTCCACCTTCTGTAATCAGTGGCTAAAAGAACTTGTCCCCAAATTATATATGTAGTAATTAATAAACTTCTTCATAGCCTAATTAGATTAACTCTCATTGATTAAATATTTAACTACTAAACAAGGCAACCATATTTTTTTAAACAGCTAAGATGCATATATGATGTATTTATGGGAGCTGTGTCTAGCAGCAAATGTTGTTGTTGTTAGGTTCCGTCGAGTCAATTCCGACTCATAGCGACCCTACAGAACAGAGTAGAACTGTCCCATAGGATTCCAACGAGCGGCTGGTGGATTCAAACTGCCGACCTCTTGGTTAGCAGTCGAGCTTTTAACCACTGCGCCACCAGGGCTCCGCACCAAACAGACTTCACCAATTTAAACTGGAGCAAAACTAAAATACATACAATTTTATATTCAAGTTGTCTTGGACTTGAAATACAAGATTCTTAGATCAGGGAATACAATTTAGGGTAGGTTTGTTTTTGTTTTTGTTTTTCTAATCACAACTCCATTCCCAACACAAGAAGTTCCAATTTGATTATGACTCTTCTCATAATATATATTAAGGTTACTTAACTTGTTTAAAAGATATTTCTTTTAGTAGTCCAGATAAAAAAGCAAATACGTTAGTTGGTATAAAGTCCTAATGATTTTGACTTTAAAAAACAAAGTCATGATGATTACATATTTAATACAAATTCTTACATAAGGCAAGAACAATAAACACATTTCTTATAAACTGAGAAGTAGATCTTATGTACTTTTATAAGAGAATTACTTCCACTATTTTGCAATTTCACTGCTTTCAAATCCAAGAACAAAATTTATACCTAGAATGCCATAAAAAGGAAAGCAAAAGGGGTTTATTTTATCACACTGCCACACTTCCCATTTCATTAAAACACCCTATGCTTTATAATTTTCACTGACTGAATAAGTTAGCAGATGAAGGAACAGGAGCATGATGTACAACCAATAGTATCTTGATGGTAATGTCCATAACTTGGAATACTCACTTGTACTATATACAAGGATATTCATATGCACATGTAATAAGCCATCTTAAGTTTTTAAAGGTAATGGCTTTACTAAGCGAAAGTGTGATGAAGAGATCAATGTAGAACTGGGGATTCTTTCCATGATATGACTATGAAATGTCTCTTCTAATCAGAAAATACTACCAGTCCTGCCCAAACAGCCTGAACTCTTTTAAGATTCAGTCTATCAAACCAACTAGGGCTTGTGCTCTAACAAATCAACTCCAACCTTCTAATTGTACAGAAAAGGAATTAAGGCCCAGAGACGTTTAAGTGACTTGTCTAAGATCACACTTCTCCTCAGTTTAAACCTAGCATTGGTTTCCTTGTCATCTAGTTTAGTAGTAATACTCAAGGCTGAATTTCAGTATATTATTCGGGCTTAAAACATCTCTTCAGCTGCTTCTACTCAGAATTAAATTTTTTTTGGGGGGGTGAGGGGCAACTAACAAACCATTACAAAACAAAACCACCCCGGTGCCGTCGAATCAACTCTGACTCATAGCAACCCTACAGGACAGAGTAGAACTGGCTCATAGGGTTTCCAAGGCTTATGTAAATCTTTATGGTGCCTGCAACAATGGGCTCAAACGCAGCAATAACTGTGAGGATGGCGCAGGACCGGGCAGTGTTTCGTTCTGTTGTACATGGAATTGCTGTGAGTCAGGACCAACTCAACAGCACCTAACAACATAACAAATCTTTACAGAAGCAGACTGCCACATCTCTCTTCCATGGAGTGGCTGGTGGGTTCAAACCACTGACCTTTTGGTTAGCAACTGAGCAATTAACCACTGGGCCACCAGGGCTCAACAAATAAACCGTATACCCAATTAAGTGCTATTCTTTAAAGAAGTAATCACAGAAAGTTATTCTGGACATTGAGTCCATTACTCAAAAACAAGGTTAGAAATTCTTCTTCAAAATTGTCTTCAGGTCGTAGAAATTAACAATACAAAGAGCAAGGAAAAAAAATCAATTACATAGAAACTGAATAACACCCTGCTTACACATCACTGGGGAACAGAAGAAATCAGAGACGGAATCAAAAAATTCCTAGAATCAAATGAGAATGAAAACACATCATACCAAAACCTTTGGGACACAGCAAAGGCAGTCCTCAGAGGACAATTTATAGCAA
>NW_004444001.1:2717048-2722051 GCF_000243295.1 Trichechus manatus latirostris | reverse complement strand
GTTGACATGTTGTGGGGTTGTTAACCAATGTCCTAAAACAATATGTGTGCTACTGTTTCATGAGAAACTATTTGTTCTGTAAGCCTACACCTGAAGTACAATAAAAAAAAAAAAATTGTCTTCAGGTCAACATTTATAAAACTAAGATGTAATTAACGTATGTGAAGGCCAATTCACAACAGGCACTGATACTCTTTACTTACCGTTTAGTTGCTCTATAATCATACCTCAGTAGAGATATTAAGTATTCTTCAACTTAATGATCTTATACCTTTTTTCCCCAATCTTGTCTCTAAAGAACTTCTAAGTCATTTCCCCCATCCAAAGACATATCCAAGCTCTCTCTAAGAAATGATATGTTACCATAAAAAACAGTCAAAGTACTATTCTCCAGTCCCTGAAGGCATGCCCAAGAAAGGGGGGCCCTGAGACATTTGAGCAGTAATGGAACTGCTGGAATTTAAAAAGCTCAAAGCAAGAGTTGTGAAAAACAAAATCATGTAGAGGTCTGTTACAGGTGGCTTATTAAAAACAAAGATTTACTTGTATTCTGTTAGTGGAATTTGACAGTACAGGGATAAAATAATACGCAGTAAAAATTATTTCCCATAAATGTACACAAGGATTTAGATACTACTATCTGGGAAGAGCTGAAGTGACTGAACTATAATAAACATGCTCCAATCACATTCCTCAATTATCTTGAGGAACCCACAGATAGTTTTTTTCTTCATTCATCTCTCTCAGAAGAGTACTGCACAACATCACTGCACAGCTGGAATGACTCTACAATCTAATTTGCCCATTGGTGATCTCACCCTCAATATTTAGAGTAGTAGGTGGATGGCACAAAGCCCAAACAGCCAGGGAGACTTTCACAGGTATCTTGGTCTCATGGTTTTACCGGCAGGATCACACTGCATGTTAAAGTTCTGGCAAAGTCTACAGCCTGAGACCACTCTCAAACTATATTCTAACAATCTCTCAAAGGAAATGCAAATCTTTCTTAACGTAGTTCTCACTTTTATGAATCAAGATATACTTCATTTTCAACTACTCATAAAGTCCTGACCGGTCCCAAACAGTATCAAAACCATTCCAAATAATCTCCCACTTATTTCAGGCAATCAAATTCAAAATCAATCTCTATCATGAGAGCTACATATACATCAGAATGCTAGACATCTTTCAGTTCACAGGAGCTCTTATGACCCTAGCACTCTTGATCATGCAAGGTTTCTCCACAAGGGTAACTATAACCTTTGGAAGTTCTAACTAAAGGTTTCCAGGCCAGGGAAATCTCCTGAACACCATGAACGTACACTTAGGGTGGGGAGCAGAAGAGGCAGGCAATGAAAAAGATACACTATACAGGTATGAGGTAGATTTCTAAAGGCTTAGCTATTTAAAAACATCTGCAAATACAACTCATTTGTAATCTGGGTACTTTCTAAACTGTCAACAACAAGTGGATAGAGAAATTTGGAAGAGCAGAAAAATCCAGTATTAATCCTCTTCAGTGTGACAAATAATACTGCTGGTATAAAGAGATAAAATTATCCTAGGATGTACTCACTCTCTAAATGTGTCTTGTGCACTGCTTATACTAATCAAGACTCACATTATTAACTTGCTATTAACCAGAACTGTAAGATGTTTTAAATATAATCATATACTTGATGGTGCTAGTGAAACATTAAACAACCACTGAAATGTCTAGAGCAGGAGTAAATGTTTATAGAAAAAACACAAAGAAATTCCAAAGTCCCCCACTGAACAAATATAAAGAAAGTCAGAGGATTTCTGATAAACTCTCCATGCCAAACAAATGAAGGGAGTGGCAGTGGGGAAGTGGGCCAGTGGGACTGGTGTCTCTGGATTAAACGGGAGGTATATTCATCTATGCTTTCCTTCTCCTACAGAGAAGTGCAGCAACAGAAACTGACACTGAGGACTAGTCCAAAAAAGCATACTTTCCAGCATCAGAGGAAACCTACACCTGGGAGCTTCAACCTTGACAAGTATCCTATCCTTGAGCAGAGGGAAAGATGAGAGTAAAAGCGTTGTATCAGGCTTCCAGTTTGATCAGTGTCCCCCAGTAAACGGAATCTGAACAGCCTTGGTTAAGTGCTTAATCTGGACCACTCCATATTGATAAAGGAGAAAACAGATATCACTGCTAGTGCTAAGAGCCGTAAACATTTTTATCTATTCCAGCATTGTCTTAGTTATCCAGTGCTGCTATAACATAAATACCAATTATTAAAATGGCTGGTTTTAACAAACAGAAACTTACTTTCTCACACTGTAGGAGGCTAGGAGCCCTGGTGGTAGTGGTCAAAGTGCTCAGCTGCTAACCAAAAGGTTGGCAGTTCAAACCCACCAGCTGCTCCTTGGGAGAAAGATGTGACAGTCTGCTTCCATAAAGATTTACAGCCTTAGAAACTCTATGGGGCAGTTCTACTCTGTCCTATAGAGTCACTATGAGTTTGGAATTGACTCGACAGCAGTGGGATTTTTTTGGTTTTAGGAGGCTAAAAGTCTGAATTCAGGGTGCTGGCTCTAGGAAGACTTTCTCTCTCTGTCCTCTCTGGAAGAAGGTCCTTATCTCTTCTGAGTTTCCACTCCTGGACAATTTTCAAGTGGCTTGGCATCCTTCTTCCCCTATCTCTTGCTAGCTTGCTTGTTTAATCTCTTTTAAATTTCAAAAGAGACTGACTCAAAATACACCCTACACTAATCCTGCCTCATTAACATAACAAAGACAATCCATTCCCAAATGGGATTATAACCACAGGCATAGAGGTAAGGATTTACAACACATATTTTGGGGGGACACAATTCAACCTGTAACAAGTGCTATTAACTCAAGCTCATTACTGGTTATTTCTATTTCACAGCAAGTTAGACTGCTTAAGGGACAAATATAAAGTATAATACTTTCATTAACATTGACCCTATAGTAAGATCCCCTCACCACCAGGGACCTGGCCACACAACTGGCCCGTATTTGGAAACCCTAATGTCACAGCTATCTTTGCATTAGCCATGCTTCAGAGAATCTCGAAAATTCAGCATCTAGCACAATCTGTTATAACACCATTGAAATTAAACTGGCTATCTGAAAGTGAAAAAAAATAAAACCATCCGGACACAGACCATTTGCTAAGCCCTGCACCCCAATGACCTGTAGTCTACATGTGATTATACAGAGATCCTTTTGAACTCATTGTACCCATTATGGATTGAACTGTGTCCCCCAAAAATATGTGTTGTAAATCCTAACCTCTACGCACTTAACTGTGCTCACACGGAACCTGTACATAGATCAAGAGGCAGTCATTTGAACAGAGCAAGGGGACACTGCATTGTTTAAAATCAGGAAAGGTGTGTGTCAGGGTTGGATCCTTTCACCATACTTACTCAATCTGTATGCTGAGCAAATAATCTGACAAGACGAACTATTTGAAGAACACTGCATCAGGATTGGAGGAAGACTCATCTACAATTTGTGATATGCAATGACACAACCTTGCTTGCTGAAAGCGAAAGAGGTCTGATGAAGATCAAAGACTACAGCCTTCAGTATAGATTACACCTCAACATAAAACAAAAATAACCACAACTAGACCAATAAGCCAACATCATGATAAATGGAGAAAAGACTGAAGTTGTCAAGGATTTCATTTTATTTGGATCCACAATCAAAGCCCATGGAAGCAGCAGTCAAGAAATCAAACAACATATTGCACTGGGCAAATCTGCAGCCAAAGACTTCTTTAAAGTGTTAAAAAGCAAAGATTTCACTTTCAGGACTAAAGTGCACTGACCCAAGTCACGGTATTTTCAACTGCCTCATATTCATGCGAAAGCTAGACAATGAGTAAGAAGACCAAAGAAGAACTGATGCCTTTAAAATACGGCGTTCGTAAAGAATATTGAAAATACCACGGACTGCCAGAAGAATGAACAAATCTGTCTTGGAAGAAGTACAGCCAGAATGCTCATTAGAATCAAGGAAGTCGAGACTTCTCACGTACTTGGAACATGTTATCAGGAGGGACTAGTCCCTCGAGAAGGACACCATGCTTGGTAAAGCAGAGGGTCAGCAAAAAAGAGGAAGACCCTCAATGACATGGACTGACACAGTGGCTGCCAACAATGGGCTGAAACATAACAATGACTGTGAGGATGGCACTGGTCCAGGCACTGTTTCACTCCGTGGTACAGAGGGTGGCTGTGAGTAGGAATCAACTAGGATGGCACCTAACAACAACATACCAGGGGTTACAATTCCATTTGGGAATGGGTTGTCTTTATTACGTTAATGATGTAGGATTGGTGTAGGGTGTGCCTTGAATTCATCTCTTTTGAGATACAAACAAGATTAAACAAGCAAGCTAAGAAGTAGCAATGGGGGAAGATGCCAAGCCACATGAAGATTGCCCAAGCGCAAAAGCTCAGAAGAGACAAGGACCTTCCTCCAGAGCCCGCAGAGAGAGAAAATCTTCCCCCTAGAGCCTCCTAAACTGTGAGAAAATAAGTTCCTGTTTGTTAAAGCCATCACTTGTGGTACTTCTGTTATAGCAGCACTAGATAACTAAGACAGTAGTTTTCACAATATATTCCAGAAGAATGATTTTTTTTAAAAACTTCATTTGTTGGAATCCTAAATAGTCTTCAATTTCATCCCTGTCCCACCCCCATCCTGCCAGGCCTTGCTCTCTTAACATTGAACCTTTTCTTTCAAATCCTAAGAAGCCAGGAACAAAAATCTCTACAAAGCTTCCAAAGACTTAAAATTCTTGGTGTTTTTTTGTTTGTTTGTTTGTTTTGTTTTTTTTACCACTTAGTGCTCTACAGCTACATTCAAACCCCTACAGCAGGTACCTTTTAGCTAAAGAGGAGCCCTGGTAGCACAGTGGTTAACCACTCAGCTGCTAACCAAAAGGTCAGTGGTTCAAAACCACCAGCCATTCCACAGAGAAAGATGTGGCAGTCTG
>NW_004444001.1:2695795-2716882 GCF_000243295.1 Trichechus manatus latirostris | reverse complement strand
TGGGTTGGGTTGGGTTGGGTTGGGTTTGGCTAAAGAGATCTGAAAACAGCAAAGCTCCATCAGCCCAGCTACTTTCTTTTCTAATTAGTGACAGGGAAAACTATGGAGGAATGAAAGATTTAGCCTTGCCCCAAAGCTAACAGCCTCCCCCTAGCAGCAATTCTACCTCTTGCTAGCCAATGCAGAGAGAACAGGCCATCAAATCTAGATCTCTGGCATCACTTTACACGACATAATGATGACCCTGATGGGCTGGCCGGCCACCCACAAGGCTCTTTAATCTAAAAGGCCATCATAATCTCAGCCCTCTGAGGTGCAATGGATAGCTTTGGTGTGGCCTTTCTCACCACGGTCTTGTAACTCACACCCCTAAGTGATTGGGTGGGACTGTGCAAATAAGGTAATTATGGCCCACCAAGGGGGATGGTCAGTTTTGCTATCCCACTAGGCTTAAAATGAGCCATCGCAGAGGCAGGAAGGAGAGCCAAGAGAGGAGTACGTCCTTTGGACCAGGGATCCCCTCACTGAGAAGCTCCTGGAACCAGGAGACAGAGAGAGAGAGTTTTAACACCTAAGACGGTGAGAAGCAGTGACAGAGACATGTGGTAGAGAAACAGAGACAGGAGAGATCAGCAGGATATGGAGTAGTGGGCCAGGAGCCCATGGAGCAAGAAAGCTGAGTGTCTCTGGGCACTTACCATTATTAAACATACCCTTCATGGAAGATGTTTTTAAAGCACAGAACATACCTGAAACAAAGTTCTGAATAAATGATTTTGGGCATTAGCTTGTAACACAGACTTTTTAATTCCTTTTTTAAATTTTAGTTCAGAGGGGAGGATTTTCCCCTAGAGGACTTTCCGAGTTTGATCTTGAGATTCCAAGTGGCTCATTCCAGTCAACTCTGGAACATCACTAGTGACACATTCTCACTGAACTCCCTTAGCAAGTTATACCATTGTCTGACTGACCTCACTGTCAGGTAAAATTTTAGTAGGAGATTAGAACATTTTTCTTTTTTGGTTCCAGAACAAAGTAGTTTTTAGATCAAAAAGAATAGCTGCAGCATCCCTGCTGAAGCAATAGGATAAAGCAAAGAAGAAAAGCACTGGTTAACACCATTCAGCTACTAGAAAGTTTATTTCTAAAGCTGTATATAGTTTTGAAATATGAAGCTTAAAGCAACACCGACAGCCCGAGTGTGTGGTTTCTGTTGTTACATTTTTTAAAATTAAATCCTTTAGTGGCTATTTTGTCCATTCGCCTTTCTTTTAATACTGAGAAAGAGAAAAAAAAAACATTTCACATTAGTAAATGCTTTACTGACCTAACTCTTACTGAACAAAAATGACCCGTATTTCACAACTTCTAAAAGTTTGGAATTTTTTTAAGTCACGTATACAAAACATCAAACACAAAGATTTTTACTTTTAATCCTTAGACTAGAGTCAGGCATCCAACACTAATGGTCTATCCCCATACATAGCTACTACTACACAGCCCCCTCAAAAAGTTCCAAATCAACATCTTCAGGCTCTCCTAAAAACAACAGAATTTTTAGCTCAAAAGAATTAAATATCAAATGTATCTGATTTCAAGAGCCATTTTGTTCTTCATACCCAAACACACATTCTAAAGGATCTATAACAGGCAAGAATGTATCTGTTCTACCAATAGTGAATTTACTACCATCCAAATTAAGAGGAAAAGCATGGTCATTCAGGCACTTTATTCAGTTATTGACTCTTTTAAAATATTCTCTAGGTGGGACCAAGATGGTGAAGTATTCAGATGCTTCCGGTGGACCCTCTTACAACAAAGACCCAAAAAAACAAGTGATTCAATTATATATGGCAATCTGGGAGCCCTGAACATCAAAGGCAGAGTTGAGGAACCGGACTGAGCGGCAGGGAGAGGGAGAGACGGTTCAGAAGCAGCAAGGAGTTGCCAGACTTGACCCAGGGAGAGCCTGAGCCCTTCAGGCCTGTTCAGCTCATGGAAGAGCAGTGAGGCAGACAAGAATCGGTGCTGCACAGGCGTATTCTGCACCGGGAGAGACCCAGCCGCTAAGAGTCTACTTGGCCACGCAGAACCAGTGAGAAGCAGCCCTGGATGAAAGGTAAGTACTTGCATACGGTCTACTGTCTGGATCAAAAACACCCCCCTTAGGGAAAAACCTCTCTGTCATTTACCTCCCTGCTCCCTGCTCTGCACTGAGTCCCACACCAGCTTCAGGAATTGCTGAGTCCCCTGGGCCGGAAGTAGGATCCATCACACGCCCGGAGCCATTCTCCTTGCCTTGGAGAGTGAACAAATTAACAAACAGGAAAAAATAAACTGCCGGCTCTCCTAAGCCAGGAACCCAGGATAGGCACAGCTCCTTTGCCGAGGCACAGGCATAAGGGATCCACAGACTCTGAGTGCCTTTCCCCCGTGCACAGACTTGTGTGGGCCCATTTCAACAGCGTAGGCCCTCATTACTACAGTACAACAGGGTATATACTGGAATTCTAACTTCAACTGTTTCAGCTGCGAAGTGGCAGGTTCTTGACATTTGACACTGCTCTGCCCACTAAGCAGGGTCCTCACCTACCCACATCAGGGGCCTGAGGACTGATGGCTCCACCCATGCCACCTAGTCACCTGCAGTATGAGCCCAAGAATAAGAGATGCCCCCCAGTCCTTACAGCCAACAGCACTGGGTGCCCATAGTCCGGCTGCAAAACCCACCTACCTACGCATTCTAGGGAACAGGGACACGCCTTCCTCCTGGACACTCAGGGGCGGCCATCAGCCCCCTGCCTTGCTCAGAGTGTGTCCCCCTGCTGCAGCCAGATGCCTGTGCCTACACCAATCACCCATGCCTGTCTAGGAGTGTAAGTGAGAGCCTACACTACACACTTGGTGCCTATCTACCTGGCTACCTGGGCACCTGGGCTGAATCCATACAGGAGGAGTGGGTGGACTCCTCAGCTCACATATCTAGTAACAGATCTAACCACCTGGTGGCAGGACATTAGAGCTTCAAAGGTGCCAAAAATAAAACTAGCTCATACGAACAGCCTATTTGGGCATATCAAAACAAGAAGCTAGGACACAGTAAGTAAACATAAAATAAATATAATAACTTATCGATGGCTCAGAGACAACAGTCAACATCAAATCATAATAAAGAGGCAATCCATGATGGCTTCAGCAAGCTCCCAAAATAAAGAATCTAGAAATTTTCCAGAGGAGGAAAATTTCTTGGAATTACCAGAGGCAGAATACAAAAGATTAATATACAGAACTCTTCAAGAAATAGGAAGGAAATTAAGCAAAACGCAGTACACGCAATAAAGGAAATTAAAAAGATTAGAGAAGAGCATAATGACAAATTTAATAGACTGCAAGAATCCATAGAGAGACAGCAATCAGAAATCCAGAAGATTAGCAATAAAATGTCAGAATTAGACAACCCAATAGAAAGTCATAGGAGCAGAATTGAGGCAAGGGAAGTCAGAATTAGTGAGATTGAAGATAAAGTACTTGACATCAACTTATTTGAGGAAAAATCAGATAAAAGGATTTAATAAAATGAAGAAACCCTAAGAATTATGTGCGACTCTATCAAGAGGAATAACCTACAAATGATTGGAGTACCAGAACGGGGGGGATGACAGACAATACAGAGAGAATTATCGAAGATTTGTTTGCAGAAAACTTCCCTGATATCGTGAAAGATGAGAAGATATCTATCCAAGATGCTCATCGAACCCCACATAAGGCAGATCCCAAAAGAAAGTCACCACACACATTATAATCAAACTTGCCAAAACCAAAGATAAAAGAGAGAATTTTAAGAGCGGCTAGGGATAAATGAAAAGTCATCTACAAAGGAGAGTCAATAAGAATAAGCTCGGACTACTCAGCAGAAATCATGCAGGCAAGAAGGCAATGGGAAGACATACATAAAGCCTTGAAGGAAAAAAACTGCCAGCCAAGAATTATATATCCAGCAAAACTGTCTCTGAAATATGATGGCGAAATTAGGGCATTTCCAGATAAACAGAAGTTCAGGGAATTTGCAAACACCAAATCAAAACTACGAGAAATACTAAAGGGAGCCCTCCGGTTAGAAAATCAGTAACTTCAGGTAACAACCCCAGTAGAACACAGGACAGAGCAACCAGATATCAACCCAGATAGGGAAGTCACAAAAGTAAATCAAAGCTAAAACACTGGAAGTAGGGAAACAGATGTCAATATGTAAAAGATGACAACATTAAAACAAAAAAGAGGGACTTAAAAAATGTAGACACAGATTTTTCATATGGAAAGGAAGTCAAGGCAATATAAAGAAATAAAAGGCTGGTACAAACTTAGAAAAATAGGGGTAAATATTAAAGTAACCACAAAGGAAACGAACAATCCTACAAGTCAAAACAAAAAACTAGAAAAATATAAAGGCTCAGCAAACACAAAATCAACAACAATGTAAAAACATTAAAAATAATTCTCTAAATATAGGCCAAATACAGTTTCAGACACACACACACTTAAGTACCTTTGATTACACAGTTTATTCATTTTACTGGGACCTGTTACATGGCTATACCTTTATTATTTATAAGTTACACACACACACACAACTCCGTTTCATAGCCATAAGAAATAAAAAAACCCTAGCACACAAGTCTATGAGGGTATCAAGGACAATAAAGATAATTCTATTCAATCCTCCACACTTACTAAAATCAATTCCCCACCCAGAAAACAAACAAACAGATAAAAAACACTTTCCGCATTTGGAATGAAAATTAAGAGATGGAGAAGAAGCCTATTCTTGTTGGACCAAAAAGTGATCTATGAAGCATCCTGTCACACAAACAAAAAGATTAGTTTGAGCGAAGTGGTCCCAATCTGTTCTCTCTTTGCCATCCTATGCCACTCCCTACCGTAATTCCTCGGAGGTATACTTTGTTAGGAATTTTAAACCAGCAGTTACGCAGATCATAGGGATTTGAAAGAAGAACAGTAAGTTACTCAGGCTGGAAGTCAACCACATTAGGGCTGGGCGTGAGGGGTTTCCCTCTGAAGTTCTGAGACCAACCAGGGTGCTTGCTCCAAGCACAACAATGCTAAAAGCAATCTATTCCAATCTTGTCTGTAGTATTAACTCAAAGGGCTGGGACCAAAATCAGATTAAGACATCATGACAAAAGAAAACTACAGACCAACATCCCTATGAGAGACATAAAAATTTTCAACAAAATACGAGCAAACCAAATACATCAATATATAAAAGGATTATACATGATAAGCAAGCAGGAATTATCCCACGACTGAGAGGTTTAACATCTGGAAATCAATTATGTAATACATCATATTAATAAAGGACCAAAACCATATGATATATCAATACACAGAAAAAGCATTTGACAAAATCCAACATTTTTACATGATAAAAAAAAATCAGCTAAGTAAGAACAGAAGAAAACGTTCTCACTTTGATAAAGTGAATCTATTTTAAAAAGCCCACAGCTAACAACATACTTAATCATAAAGAACTAAAGCTTTGCCCTTAAGATCAGGAAATGTGGAAGGCTGCATAAGGACCTCCTCCTGGAGAAATGTAGATGCCCTAATCCCTGAAAGCCGTGAATATGTTAAAAGAAAGGGACTTTCAGATATAACTAAATTAAGGATCTTGAGATGGACAAATTATCCTGGATTATCAGGGTAGGCCCAACGTAATCACGCGGGTCCTTACAAGAGGGAAGCAGGGGAGAAAGTGAAGGGAACATGATGAAGAAAACAGAAGTCAGAGTGATGATCTTGGAAGATGGAGTAAGGGGCCACAGTCAAGGAATGCAGGCAGCCTGAAGAAGCTGGAAAAGATAAGAAAATAGATTCTCCTATAGAGCCTCCAGAAGGAACCAGGCATACTAAAACACCTTGACTTCAGTCCCGTAAGAGTTACTTCAGACTTCTGACCTCCAGAACTATAAGCTAATACATTTGTGCTATTTTAAGACACCAAGTTTGTGTTAATTTGTTATAGCAGCAATAGGTAACTAATGCAGGATCAAAAAAAAAAGATGTCCACTTGCAAATTGTACTGGAGGTTCTAACCAGAACCATTAGGCAAGAAAAAGAAATAAAAGGCATCCAGATTAGAAAAGAAGTAAAACTATCTATTTGCAGATGAAATGATTTTGTATATTAGTAAATCCTAAGAAACCCACTGGAGGCCTGGTGGCACAGTGGTTAAGAGCTTGGCTGCTAATCAAAGGTTCGAATCCACCAGCTGCTCCTTGGCAACCCTATGGGGCAGTTTTATCTGTTCTATAGGGTCGCTATGAGTCGGACTCTACTTGATAGCAATGGGTTTAGTTTTTTTACGGGTAAGAAACTCTCTAAAAAACCAGAGCCAGTAAAAAGTTCAACAGGGTTGCAGGACAAGAGCAATATACAAAAATCAACTGTATTTCTAAACACTAACAATAAACATCCTAAAAATGAAATTAAGAAAACAATTCAATTTTCAACAGCATCAGAAAGAAAAAAATGTTAGCATGTAAGTTTAACAAAAGTAGTACACGACTTACACACTGAAAACTAATAAACACTGTTGACAAAACTAAAGAACTAAATTAATGGAGAGACATCTCATGTTCATGAATCTGAAGATTTCATATTGTTAAGATGGTAATACCTTCCAAATAGATCTACAGATGCAATGCACTGCCTATCAAAATCTCAGGTGGCTTCTTCGCAGAAATTGACAAGCCAGTGTTAATATTCATATAGAAATGCAAGGACACAGACTAACCAATGCAATCTTGAAAAAGAAGAACAAGTAGGTATCTCCTACTTTCAGATTTCAAAACTTACTACAAAGCTACTGTAATCAAGACACTGTGGTACTAGCAGAAGGACAGACATATAGATCAATGGAACAAAATTGAGAGTTCAGAAATAAACCTTTAGATTTATGGTTAACTGATTTTCAAGAGTGCCAAGACAATTCAGCGGGAAACGAACAGCGTTGTCAATAAATGACACTGGGACAACTAGATACCCACATGCAAAGAATAAAGTTAGACCCCTACCTTATACCATACTCAAAATTTTACCTAAAAATTGATCATAGATCTAAATAGAAGAGCTAAAATTATAAAATTCTTAGAAGAAAATATAGGCATAAATCTTGGTGACCTTGGATTAGGCAATGGTTTCTTAGCTATGACACCAAAACTACATGCAACCAAAGAAAAAATAGATACATCAAAATTTAAAATTTTTATGCAGCATACCATCAAGAAAGTAAAAAGACAACTCACAGAACAGGAAAAGAAAACTTGTAAATCAAGTATCTGATAAAGGACTTGTATCCAACATATATAAAGAACTCCTACAACTCAATAATAACAAGACAAACAACCCAATTTAAAAATGGGTAAAGGATGTGAATAGATATTTCTCCAAAAAAGATATACAAATGGCCAATAAACACATGAAAAGATGCTCAACATCATTAGTCATTACAGAAATGCAAATCAAAACCACAATGAGATTACTGCGTAAGATAGCTACAATCACAAAGACAGACAATAACAAGTGTTAGTAAGGATGTGGAGAATATTGTTGATGGAAATGTAAAATGGTGCAGCCACTGTTAAAAGTCTGGCAGTTCTCCAAAAAGTTAAACATAGAATTACCATATGACCAACCAAGCAATTACACTACTACTAGTTATACACCAAAAAGAATTGAAAACTGTCTTTCAAATAGATACTTGTATGTAAATGTTCAACTTCAGCATTATTCACAATAGCCAAAAGGTGAAAACACTCAAGTGTCCATCAACAGATGAATGGATAAACATGATGTGGTATACACATATAATGGAATATTATTCAGTCATATAAAGGAATGAAATTCTGATACATACTTGACATGGACAAACCTTGAAAACATTATGCTAAGTGAACTAAGCCAGACACAAAAGGGCAAACATTGTATGACTCCACCTACATAAAGTATCTAGAACAGACAAATTCACAGAGACAGAAAGTAAATCAGAGATTACCAGGGGGCTGGAGAGAGGGGAGAATGGGAGTTATTAACGAGTACAGAGTTTCTGTTTGGGGTAATGAAATTTTTGAAAACAGTGGTGATAGTTGCACAACATTGTGAATGCAATTAATGCCACTGAACTGTACACTTAAAAATGGTTAAAATGGCAAATTATGTTATATACATTTTAGCACAATAAAATTTTTTAAAATAATGCAATAGAAAACAAACAATAGAGAAAATGAGTAGAGGTAAAAGTTGGATTTTTTAAACATTTAACAAAATTCATAAACACCTACTACCAGTATCACAAATGAAAGAGGGGATATAAATACAGACCTATCATATCTTAAAAGAATAATAAATGAATATGCTGAATTCTATGACAACAAATTGGACAACTTAGATGAAAAGAACAAATTCCATGAGAAATATAACTTACCAAAACTTACATAAGATAGAATAAAAAAATCCTAATAGCCCTAACTCTACTCAAGAAATTCAATTTCTAATCAAACATCTTCTCATAAAGAAAATCATATTTCACTGATAATTCTATCAAACATTTAAGAAAGCAATAACACCTACCGAACATAAACTCTTCCAGAAAAGAGAGGAGGAAGAAACATTTTTCCAACTCATTCTGAGGTCAGCATAACCCTCATATCAAAACCTAACAAGAAAAACTACAGGCCAACATCCTTCATAAGCATATATGCAAAAATCTTTAACTAACAAACAGAATGAAGCAATATTAAGAAGAAAAAGAAAAGATACATCATGACCAAGTGAAGTTTATTCTAGGAATGCAAGTCTGTTTTAACATTAGACAAATAAATCATCACCATCCATACTATATCACTGCAGACGAGATCTTTTTATCACAAAAATCTCATCATATTCCTCCCTTTCTCAAAACTCCCTGGTGGCTCCCCATACCCACATACGTGAGAGAAATCGTAGCATAGCATGTAAGGTTCTTTCCATAACCCAGACCTGCACAGCAGCCATATCTCTGGATACCTTCCTCCAATATTCCCACTACAATACTACGCTTGCCATGCCATCTGCCTAAGATGTACCCCTTCCCTCCTCCCCTCCACTCAGAAATTCCAAACCTCCCTCTCAGCTGAGTTCTTCTTGACTTCTTGACTTCCACAGATTGACTTCATTACTCCTCTCTACACTTCCAATGTATCTACTGTAACCCTGTATTATAATAGATACTGTCATTATTTCTTTACTCAACAACTATAACTCTTGCAGAGCAGAGGCCGAATCTTTTCACCATATTAACAGAATAAAGAAGAAAATCATATGATCATTTCAATAGATGCAGAAGGAACATCTTACAAAATTCAATACCCAATCATGAGGGAAAAAACTCCAGCAAATTAAAAGAAATTTTTCAACCTAATAAAAGTATCTAAGAAAAATCTACAACTAACATCATACCTAACTTGCAAGTAGCAATAACCTCGTAACAATATTCAACATTTATATGCACTTAAAAGTTTAGAAAGCTTTTTATATATATCTCTCCCTGGTCCTCACAACAGCACTGTAAAAAAAAAAAAAAAAGGTAGAGAGCTATTATTGTCCCAATTGGTATAATGGCAACTCTGGGTCAGAAATGTCAAGAAAACCAGTACTAGAATCCTGATTTTTGATCTATATTACTTTTCCATAGTACCTCTTATCTTCAGGCTCATGTCATAACGGACAATCAGTCCCTCCCACAAACCATATTTTGGTAGTCTTGTTAAAGACAGTAATGGTCCCTGTGTGGCAATTCTTAACGTTTTCTAGCAATGCTACTAGTTTAAGCGACTACAGCAAACAGCTAGTAAGATACTCAAACAGCTACTGAATTTCATTAGTTGACAAAATAGAACAAGTACCACTAACACAGAGTGAAAAATCTACAAGTTCACATTAAGGACCCATACCTCACATGACCTTTCATCAGAACAGCTGTGCCACACTGAGGCATTCCCTTCAGAGATCTAAACCACAGGATTTCTAGGCCTGACTTGAATTTGTATCTCTAATTCACTACCTGTCAATGTCTTAGTTGAGCAGCTATCAGCTGCAAGCTTAGAACCACAGATCCATAACAGCAACCAGACTGGCATGGCCACTTCTGAGTTTGTTTCTAATTCATACGAATTCTTCCTGCAGGAAAATATGAATGCTGCCTTAACATATTTCTATCTGTGACATACCCATGGTCAGCAAGTTCTGCAATGAGGTAGGATTTGCTTTTTTCCTGCACAACATGCACTTCACTTCAAAGCACACAGGGAAGTCCAAGTTTCTTCAAATAATCTGATAACAGACTACCAAAAAAAAAAAAAGATAAGATTTTTCTTCTTTAAACCACCTTTGCCTATAGCCCAATCATTTCTATGTATCCTTTTTTACACTCCTTTGTGTTTCCTGTAAGAAGTATTTGTCGAGGACAAAACATTAAACAATTAACATAAAATAAGCCTTCTTCTCCACAAATGGAGTTGCCCTCTTTTGTGAACATCCCACATCTTTAGTAAAGCAGTCCATGTTTGATGATAACACAGTGCCCTTTAGACACAAGTGCCTAAAAGGCTTGGTGAGTTTCTTACCTGACCTTACTACTGTTGCAAGTCAGTGACCACAGAGGTAGCTCTCTCTGACATTTACAATGATTGAAGTAAAAACAAGGACCTCTTTTCTTCAAGTACCACATAAAATTCAAAGGTTAGTGGCTAATTACCAAGTAGAGGGCACCAGTATTTCAGCTACTTCTGTACTCAAAATGTCTGCTTTCAACAATCCTTGGGTGTGCCCTATGAAAACCATTAGATGATCTAAATTTTTAATGAAGTGGTCAACAAAATAACATTATCACGATTATTTTATGGATAAGTCAATATTACAATTTCAAACTTCTCTTTATTTCAAAAAGAATTCAGAAATGTTTGGATAACGTCTGCAGGAGGAAGAAGTGGCAGTCTGCTTCCTAAAAGATTACAGCTGTGGAAACCCAATGGGGGTTGCTGCTGTTGCTATAGTTGTTTTCTTCCCTTTAATCCTCTAAGCAAAAACAAAAAAAAAAAGCAGGGCAGGGGGGACTATCAAGGTCCTTCAAGCACCACATCATACAATGTTGAGCAAACTATACACCAACCCACCTAACTTCACAATACCACCCCTCAGTCTAATTTTAGGAAAAATAAAAAAGGTTCGAATCAAAGAAGGTATCTCACCCAATCACTTTCTAATACACATTTTTAAAAGTTCTCCTCCAGATGAACATTCCACTCAACCCTCCCACTATTAGCCTGGGATCAGCAGAGCTGCTGCTATTTCAAGGTCAAGGTACACACAGGGGTTGCCACCAGGAATGTGGCGTTGAGGCACACAGACCAGCAATCAAATAAAGCAGTCAAAAATTCAGGGAAGAGTGAAGGATGAAAGCTCTACTTTCAGTTTCACAGTTTGAGCAAAGAAAAAGAACCAGTCATTGCACAGCATTCTGCACTCACCATCCTACCCCCAACCTGCCTGTGGACCATTTTCTCTGTGACCCACTCCTATTCAATCCAGTTCTCCATTCCCAATTTTAACTCCCTTCCCTTCTGCTTCCCCTCAGCACCTATGAAGCTCTAAAACAGTTGTCCTTTGTGTACCTGGTCGGCAGCTGAACTCTGAGGCCAATTTCCCTTCTTCACTCACACTGCTCAAACCACATCCCCTACTATATAGGCCTGTTTCACATACAATGTGTTCAAAGATACAGCATTATAAATACTGCAATATGTGTGAAATACTCAGTTTCTAAATTTTTAGCAAAAAAGGAGGAAATTCTTCAGTTAAAAGAGAGAAGGAACTTTTATACAAGTACTCACTCCCTCCTGTCATCAAAAATTAACTGTAATCTCAGTCCACACTGTGCCACATTATCATGCTTCTTTGCAACAATGTGTGATGTGGTCCATATGCCTTTTTGTATGACAACCAGATATCCAATTGAAGTTGAACTGACAATTTTTTGAGGTACAAAACCCAGGTTAATTTTTGAAGATAATTTAGTTCTGTGACTGGGAATTCACTGACATCACATGTCTTTCCTGCAGAGAACAGAATGGGTTATACATTGGAATGAATCTGGCTTTAGAGTATTAACCTTCTTGAAGTCAACCATTTAAGACCCTCTATAAGCACTAGGAGCTAAAACTGAAAACTGAAAGTTAGAAGTTTATTTTTGGAAAAAAGAGAGATAAGAAGATGCTTAAAGTGTAATTTCAAGTTTCAAATTTCTAAGTTTAGAAAGCATCATTTCAACAGAGAAAAAATCATATCTATGAAAATGTTTATAACCCATATATATATATATACACATACATATGTATTTATATGTGTGTGTGTAATTTTCTTGTATCAGTTTTCATACAAAAAAAAGTTCGCTCAACAGACATAACTTGACAATCTGCTATATTCCTTCTCCTAAACATGTCTCATCATCCTGTCCCACAGAAATCTTCCAGAAAAATCTATAATCTTTACCATGTAGAATTATGGTAACTACTACACAGTACTTATATTTTATTAAGAAATTATCATTCTGCTTATCTCAGATCACCACACACCTGTCTAATTATGGAGAAGTTCATCAAGTAAGAACATAAATAAAAATTGTCTATATATGTGACTGCAGAAAGAAATCATGGAGACAGATTTAGGTCTCAAAGCTAAAGCCCTATTTAATTTTTTATTAAAATTCAAAAGCAGAACTTTCCAGCTGTCACTAGTCTTAGTTAAGGTATGTAGCATCAACCTCATAAACCTGAGAAATACCCTCAAATGATTAGGAACGAAAGAACAAGCACCTCCACCTGCAGTTGTTTGTTGCCATCGAGTCAGCTCCACTCATGGCAACCTTATAAACAACAGAACAAAACACTGCCCAGTCCTTAGAAGGCAGAAGGGGACAGGAAAGCTGGTGATAGGGAACCCAAGGCTGAGTAAGGACAGGGCTGACATGTAGTGGGGTTGTTAACCATTGTCATAGGCCAATATGTGTACTAACTGTTTAATGAGAAACTATTTTGTTCTGTAAACCTTCATTTAAAGTGAGGACAGCAGCACAACTGGAAGAACATATCTATGTCACTGAATTGTACATGTAGAAATTTTTGAAATGGTGTATCTTTAGCTATGTATATTTTCACCAAAAAAAAAAGGTCCTCCAAGGTTGAGAAGGGAGAGTGTTGACATGTCGTGGGGCTGCTAACCAATGTCATAAAAAATATATGTGTACTGACTTTTAAAAAAAAAAAACCACCACCCAATCCTGAGCCGTCTTCATGATCTTAAATATGTTTGAACCCACTGTTGTGGCTACTGTGTCAATCTATCCCATTAAGGATTTCCCTCATTTTTCGCTGACCTTCTACTTTACCAAATAAGATTCTTTTCTAGGTATTGGTCTTTCCTGATGACGTGTCCAAAGTAAGCAAGACAAAGTTTCCCCATCCTCACTTCTAAGGAACACTCTGGTTTTATTTCTTTTAAGACTGATCTGTTCATTCTTCTGACAGTCCATGGTACATTCAATATGCTTTGTCAACACCACAATTCAAATGCATCAATTCTTCTTCTCTCTTCTTTTTTTTTAGTGTCCAGCTTTCGCATGCATATGAGGCAAATGAAATGACCATGGCTTTCCTATCCATCTTAAACAAACACAATTTGACCTGACAGGATTTGGCAAATGATCCAAATACCACCTGCCCTGGACTGGTTGGTTGGTTGGTTGGTTGGTTGGTCAGTTGGTCGGCTGGTCGGTTGGTTTCTCAGAACAGGTCACAGCCTAGTTTCAGTTAGGCAGTTATTATAATCAAAGCCATAACTGCTTACTCATTTGAAAATATTATGTTTGAGAAATCATTTAATTAAATGGAAAAATCTGTGAAAGTTAAAACTTTTCAACAGTAACACCAAAGCAGGTAATCATTAAATTCTAAAAAGCAAAGTATAAAAAGCTTGTGAGCGGCCATCTAAGATGCATCATTGGTCCCAACCACCTGGATAAAGGAGAATGAAGAACACCAAAGACACAAGAAAAGTATTAGCCCAAGAGACAGAAAGGCCACATAAACCAGAGACTGCATCATCCTGAGTGCAGAAGAACTAAATGGTACCCGGCTACCACCAATGACCGCCCTGAGAGGGAACACAGCAGAGAGTCCCTGATGGAGCAGGAGAAAGGTGGGGTGCAGAACTCAAATTCTAATAAAAATACCAGACTTAATGGTCTGACTGAGACTGGAGGAACCCCGGAAAGCATGGCCCTTGGACTCTCTGTCAACCAAGAACTAAAACCATGCCCGAGGCCAACTCTTCAGACAAAGATTAGACTGGACTATGGGACACAAAATGATACTCGGAAAGAATGTGCTTCTTAGCTCAATTAGATCCAGGAGACTAAATGGGTAGCTTCTGTCCAGAGGTGAGATGAGAAGGCAGAGAGGGTCAGGAGCTGGTTGAATGGACATGGGAAGTCAGGGGTGGAAAGGAGGAATGTGCTGTCACAGTACAGGGAGAGCAATCAGGGTCACAAAACAATGTATATATAAATTTTTGTATGAGAGACTAACGAATTGTAAACTTTCACTTAAACAATAAAAAAATAAAAAACTTCTAAAAATCAAAGTATAACTAAACAAAGAATAAAATTAAAATTACGTATTTTTCCTATGCCATTCCATCCTTGAGAGCATCTTTAAAAACAAGCACATTATTAAAGAACTCTGAGGTCATACCCAGACTCAACAAGAAAGTGCCATGAATCAATTAACCCATTTCCACCAGTAACATTGGAGGGAATAAGGATACAGAACAGAACACATACAAACCTATTTTCTATCTCTACTAGCAATAGCTTAATAAAATTTTAGCAAGCTCTAAAAACAGTGAAATCTTAGAATAAAGCTCCATTAATCTACCCATCCTTAATACTCACTAAGAAGTGTTTCTAAATAAATTTTGTAGCATGAAAATCACATCATATCTATGTGACATAATCCTTTCCAATTCTCTCTGTAGTTACAGCTAGAAGGAGTACAGTCTTCATCTGTAGCCAGATATAGGTTAAAATCCCAGAAGTTTCATAACTTGTAAATGGAAATGCTAACAAGATTTTTAACCCCTGTAAGTCTTTCTTCATATGTGAAATGTAGAGAGCCACACCACACCTAAGCAATAATGTGAGGATTAAACCAAGCGAGTGTGTCAAGTTCCTGAGACAGTGTTTTTCATTGTACCCTAAATAAATTACACTAATTTCCTACTTGTGCTTTTTGTCATGTTGTTCCCTCTGCACAGAATGCCTGCCTGTCCTCCTCCTCCTTCCTGTCTACCTAAACCACAACCATTCTTATTCTTCAAAGACTTTTTTCAAATCATTCTTGATGACTGCCTTGTTACTACAACACCATGATGGCCTTCTTCATCTCTGAAATTCAAATTGTTTAGAGTCATCATACTATTTAATGAGACACTGTTCTGAATTTTACTTAACATTTCCTTGGTATATAGTATAGATCCCAGCCAGAGGAAACACTCCAAGCCTTCAGAGACTATCTCATCCTTCTATGTGTACTTCAACATCTATCAGTGCTTTACAGAAACTAAGCAACATTCTGTAAATAAATGCCACATGAATGAATGACAAAATAAATGCACAGAAATTACAAGCTGCTCTGTTTTGGTGAAAAAGGTAGCTGAGACGGCCCTTGAGAGAAAGAAGAATAAATTTATGACACATGCCATAACTAAAATCTAGTTTACCTAAAAAAACGAAAAAAAAAAAGTTAAATGACTATCCTCTAGGCATTAAGCACCACTGCAAAATGTACTGAAAAGCAGCTACAAACAATGAGAGACATAATGCAATCAATTTCTTACTCAAAATGACACCTCCTATAACATTAGCCACTTCTACAGAGAATATAATATTTGACAGATATTCTCAGGTCAGAATTAAGATTTTTCCCCTACATCACTGTATTTCTAAAGAGTCAACCAGCAGGGGGAGTGTAAGTTCATCAACACTATAGTCACAAAATACTGTGGCTAGCTAACGTTTTTAAATCTGGACTTTTTTTTTTCCCCTAAATTCTAAATAGTAACCATAAAAATCACTGGAGCCTATGTGTTTATACATTATAATATTTTACAATATTATTCCTTCTATACCATATAAGTATTCCACGAAAGTATCAGTTTTTACCTCAAGTCCTTTTGGCATATAGGTACAATCCAAATAAATATAAACATACATCTTTTTATAAGACAGAAAAATAAACCAGTATCAACAAAAATACAATGAAAATGGAGAAAAGCTATTACTTTCCAAAATGCGACCCAAACTGACTGAGGTACAAAAACAGTCAATCCCAGCAGTCACAGATTCAGTCTTTGTCTACTGTTAATCCCAAAGATTCATCTACTGGTCTCAAGACTGCTGCTATCTACCATAGGCAAACCTCATTTTTAGCCCGTAACTATAAGATTCATCAGAAAATACAGTCCTGGAAATTACACATTTCTGAGATACAATTTAAGGAGCAGTACAGTCTCCACTAGACAAATTACAGACAAGGATGGCTACAAATAGTATGGGGGGGGGCGGTACAGGAATAGGAAATACTGAAGGTCAAGTCCAAACTGCCAAATATAATACTCAGAAAATTTACTGTAAGCAAAAGTAACCCAGGACTGTCTGTCTTTAATAGAAAGCCAACTAATGAGATATATAGAACCTGAATGTAATATCCAAATTCTCTGTTCAGTTTACAAAGTACTTCAATACACACTACCATATTTGATCCTTACAACACTCTTCTATAAAGCAGGTGTCATGCACATTTTATAGTTAATGGAACTGAAAAGTAGAGTTTGTCTTATTCAAGGAAACAAAGCTAACAAGTGGTGGACCAAGATGTTAATTTGGGCTTTCTGGCTCCAAAGTCAAAGCCTTTCGTATCACAACATGCTGTCTTCTTGAAGCCAGGGCTAGAACATATGTGTAGTGGAAACGTGGTTGACCTGCTCCCACAGATAATGATTTTTTTTTTTTTAAATAATAGATATATGAATAGAAGTCAGTTTGGCATTCCCAATGCTGGCCCTGTCAGTCTAACTATTCTCTCCAGTTCTTCCAGTCCAAAGAAACGGCAATGCAATCCCTTGAAAACTCAAAAGGTATTTGCGATAAGAGCTCTATAAACATAAACGAGCCAACTGAGCAGTAACAGTTCCTTAAGGAGTAAACACACTGGTCTTCAAAGCACTACACAAAGGACTATTCGAAAACAACAGCTTAACTTTTTTATACCTTTTCTTCAGATATAACAAAATAAGTCTCACTCACACTCAGCAAATAGTAAATGCACAGTGTTAGAGAAGTTAGACAGTAATACACACAATTTGTGTTCAAATCAGCAAACACAGATATGTAACAGGATGTATTTTATAAATAATATCCCACTTCGTGGTCATCTAGGTGGGAAAGTAGGCTTTTGTTAAGTATTTGCAAATTAAAAATTTTAAAGAAAAACTGCCCTCTGGCATCAAGAAGTCATCCTCTATGATGAGGCTAAAATCTCTGAAAGGACAAATTAATTAATGAGGGAAGAAAAAGACACAGGTCTAATCAGCCACAACAGCTAAAATAAACTCTGACGATCAATGGTGTGGACAGATTTCAAAAAGTATTACTCCATTCTACTCAAATGCTAGCTTGTTTTTTAAATCTTACTCAAACCGTTCTGCACTTCAAATTTAACTCTTCCCCCACCACCACACGCTGGCATTCTGGTGAGAAGTCTAGAAGGAACCTCAGTACCTGCCACAACCACCTACAATCTACCAGCTTGCCCCCAGGAAAAGCGCTCCAAGAGGTTCTTCCTGCATAAAGAGTTGTCTATGTGTGTCAGTGAAGCCAATCCTGCTCTCCTGGTTTTAACAAAATGAACCAGGGATTAGTGCCCCAGCCTAAGGAAGCCATGGACTGACTGAACACCTAGGGTAAACTTGGCCCAACAGGGACAGAGGAGTGACAAACCTATCCAAACAGATCCTCTCATAAATACTAGGGCACAGAGAAGGCAGCCACTAGAGTTTAGGCTAGTCTGGGAAGTATGAAGACCAAAGTGAGTACACCATTAATAAGCAGACAATATCCTGTGCTACCCGCATACTCCTCTCAGCAAGTGCCATTCCTGAAAGTACAAATCTCTTCCTCACAACCCTAAAAAGTCTAATACAACTGACCTACTGCTCTAGACACACCAATATGTTCACTCGTCACTCCCACTGGACCTGGTCATTTGGCATCCAAGCCTTCACACAAACCATTATGCTCCTATGGAGGCAGAAGCAGGTAAAGTTTGATGTTAGAGCCTTCCTATTACCTAAAGTTCTCTCTCATTATAATAATTCAAGTTCCTAAGCTTCTTTAGAAGCCCTGGTAGTACAGTGGTTAGAGCTATCAACTGCTAACTGAAAGGCCGGCAGTTCGACACCACCAGTGGCTCCACAGGAGAAAAATGGGGCAGTCTGCTTCTGTAGAGACTTACAGCCTTGGCAACCCTACGGGGTCACTATGAGTCAGAACTGACCCGACGGCAGTGGGTTTCTTGGTTTTAAGCTTCTTTAGATCTCATGTTCTTCAAGAAGATGTCTACAATTGATCCAAACAACACTAAATTACTTTCTCTGTAACTACTCCATATAGTTTGTTCTATAAATCACACATCATTTCAATGAACTTCTGAGATTCAATCCAACCTATAGTTCCACAGAAATTGCCTCACACTACGCATTATTTGCAATTTACCGAGCCTCTGAAATTTTCTTCCCTTGAAATAAAGATCTTTCTTTATTCCTGCATCGTCTGACTGGAATATTTATTTACAATTGTTTTCAGAGTACTGTGTTCTTTTGACTCACTTGTATATGGTATTTTGTCTCTCCATTCACTACAAGGCAAATAAACCAAAGTCTTTATCATGTCTATTCTTTTATATGTTCCCACAGAGCCCAGCACAGTGTTCTAGCCTTTAAAAAGTGAATAAATTTGTTGATAAACATAATATTTATCCTAAGTGATAAATAAGTTGGTATTCAAACTTACACTTTAAACCAACAAAAAATAATCAGATTATTTTCAAGGGCACCTGAAAGTGGGATTTTATATTCATTATTCTGGATTTTCTAATACAGTTGCACAAATATGCAGAAAGGGCAGTTATAACCATGGATTTTATTTTAGGTACACTATTTATCATGGTAAATAATCACCATTAAATATATCCTCACAAAAGTATGTCACATAAAATAATGAGAAAGATGTATATTCATTATTTACAAAGCACAAAGGTATTAGGCAGTGAACATAATACATGATACCAAGAAAGTAAAATCTAAATTGTGCCCTGAGGAGTTCAGAAGCTAAGAGACAACCTGAGGTAGAACAAACAGTATGTGTGTGAGAGTGGAGGTTGCCCCTGACTAAATGAATAGGGAGCTAAGGTGGAAGACAGCAGGTCGTGTTTGCTTCACTGAACTGGTGGAGTTTGAACTATGATATGAAACAGTCAAAAAAACCTATGTATGTAGCACACTGAAACAAGCAGGTGTCTGGCATAACTAGAAATGAAACATCAGGTGAAACTCAAGCAGAAGGGAGAATAATATGGATCCAAAAGAAATGCTTCTACATGAAGCCATGCAAGTGAGCTCACAGGGAATAAGAACAGAAAAGAAACAGAACTGGTGTCCAGGTTTAGACAAGGAAGGACTTGGTATGAAGGGAGGAGAGGGGAAAAGATAAGAGGATTATAGATCACCGTCCCTGTGTGCAATGTCAGAGTTCAAGAAGAGTATATGTAGTACTATGCCTGAATTATGAACAACGCTATTATTTTACAAAGTTTCTATCTAGGAAGAAAATTCTTCCTAGTTAATCCTCAAAGAGTGAAGCAGCAATAATTGTAAAGTACATTAACTGTGTATATTCATAGTACATTAAGTTTTACATACACTCTCCCATTTTAAAATGCAACCAAATTTTACATTCATTAAGTCACTGTAGCCAAAAAGTAAAAAGATGCTGCGCTTCATCTAACCCATAAAAACAGAGAGGGTGCTCACTCTCTGCTCTCTTCAAAGTTTAACCTATTCAAGCAAGAAATCCCATAGGAAAAAAATCCTAATATCAAAACAAAATTCCTTTCCTCTTTCATGAGGTCCAAACCTCTGTCACAGAATTAGTACGGTCAAAAAAAGATTAAATCAAGTCACATTAAATTATAGACACGTGTCTCAACTGTCACAGAGGGTGCTCAGTCGCTCCTCTGGGAGCTTTGCTTTTCTTCCTTCTTTCTAATTTTTATTTATTCATTTTTCCTTTTCTTTTTCTTCTTCTCCTTTTTGTTTTTCTCCATTTCATAGTCTCTCATCTCTCCAATCCAACAGGAAGCTCCCCAGCACTCTTTTTTGTTTGTATGTTTTTGGCTCCCGTTCTTCTCTCCTCTCTCCCATACCCATCTTAGCTCTACACATCACAATCTACCTGCTCCATCCTGCCTACCCGCACCATGCCCTTAACATCACACCACCAAGCAGCACAGGCACGGCCTACCAGAATCTGCCCTGCACTGATTACCGGCCCGCCCTGGTGGCCGTAGTAAGTGCCACAAACAACCCATCCCAGCAACTCCTCTTCAGCTAGACCTGACCTGTGTACCGTATCTGAGCAACTGACCCTGCCAATTGGAGAAGGAGGCGAAAAATATCATGCCCACAGACGAGCAAACAACAAAGAACACACAGCCCGCCTGCTGACATAGCCAAATAAAACAAAAAAGCAGGACGAAACAAACAAATCTACAATCAATAAATGAGGAAAATAACTACCGAATGCCCTGAAGACAGCAGACAATATCAAAACATTTACAAAAACAGGACAGGATGGTTCCA
>NW_004444001.1:2680142-2695007 GCF_000243295.1 Trichechus manatus latirostris | reverse complement strand
AGGTCATTTCCAGATAAACAAAACGAAGGGACTATGTAAAAACCAGACCAAACTTACAAGAATTATTAAAGGGAGTCCTTCAATCTGAGAACAAACAACATCAGCTCACAGGCTGAATCTAGGAAGCAGGATCGTACCAGCTAGATACTCATCTAGGAAATGAACTCTCAAGGACTATCCAAAACCAAAAGAAATACAACAGGGAATCAGAGCAATTAATCTCTAAGTGACAACAACATCAGAACAATAAAAGAGGAAAAAACGGTGTAGGTATAGAACCTTCTAAGGAGAGGAAGCCAAGGTGATACCAAGTAATAATAGACTGCTTCAAACTTAGAAAGATAAGGGTAAATTTCACGGTAACCACAAAGAAAGTTAACAAACCTACTCATCAAGAAAATGTTTTATCTATTGTCCTCTCCATCTAGTGGACTTACAGTGGGTTAGCCCACTTTTAAAAAAGGGTGAAAACTTTATTTTGGGGGTGTTTGTGTTTTCTGCCCTGAATATGCATTACTTTTGTAATCAGAAAATACAATATTGTTATAAGATTAGGGTTTTTCCGCAGTCAGGAATTCTTATACAATCTATTTATTTATTCAGGTGCCTAATAAAACATTCTTTTTTTTTTTTTTTAAGCAAAAAGAATGTTTTATTCGGCAATAAAATAGATTCTTAAGAGCTTCAGTATTTTCTTCCTACTTCTTATACTGCTTACATTGCTTATGAGCAAAGGCTTGCAAACAAGTAAAACGACTTACTAAACCACATAAGATAAGTAAATTTTATATACCAGCAGCTCCCTTTTGGAGTACAATCCATTTGTAATTCAATTGTTTGGAACTCAGAACTCATTTTCCCTTAAAAACAATGTTATAAACCAAACCAACTGCCATCGTAGATTTTCGACTCACAGCAACCCTACAGGACAGAGCAGAACTGCCTGATAGGGTTTCCAAGGCTATAAATCTTTATGGAAGCAGACTGCCACATTTTTCTCCCACTGAGCAGCTGGTGGGTTTGAACTGCCAGCCTTTTGGTTGACAGTCAAGTGCTTCAACCACTGTGTGACAAGGCTCCTCCAAAACAGTGTTATAAGTATGGTTAAAATTCCCAAGTTAACCCAAAAAGATCATTTAAGTATAGTATTACTGAATTCTAGGAGCTCTGATGGTGCAGTGTTTAAGCACACGGCTACGAACCAAAACGCTGACGGTTCAAACCCACCAGCCATTCACAGGAGAATGATGTGGCAGTCTGCTCCCTTCAAGATTACAGCCTTGGAAACCCTATAGGGCAGTTCTACTCTGTCCTAAAGGGTCACTATGAGTGAGAGTCAACTCAACGGCAACAGGTTTTTTTTCTGGTTATTAACGAATTCTAGTAAAAAGATACTGGCCCAGAACCTGAAATCCAGGGTCACACCATACAAGAAACAGAAGTTAAATGAGTTCACTTTTTGTGAGGCTCAGGAATGGCCCTTGACAAAATTTTAAAACAGGCGGTTTGTCTTGGCATCTTTCAACTGTCCTCTAGTTTGTGGCCCCAGACTCTCATGTTGCCCCTTGTGCCCACCCATTATGGCACTCATCCAAGCCTGATCTTCCACGATGCAATCTTAGCTCGTCCTCTTCTCTCATGTCATCTTACCAAACAGTGTAAATGATCCCATTTAGGTATTAAATACACAATTATATGAATGATCCAACTCACAATGAACCCCTTAACTGGAGAATTTCTGGTCATACAAAACAAAGTGAAATGTTCAGTCCACATTAAAATATACTTTATTGACCTAGAAGGACACCAATCTCAGAATCAGCTTTTCACAACTCTTACCTTACTTTTTTGGAGCCCTGGTGGCGCAGCAGTCAAGAGCTCGGCTGCTAAAGTCGGCAGTTCAAATCCACCAGCTGCTCCTTGGAAACCTTATGGGGCCGTTCCACTCTATCTTAATACAGTCGCTGTGAGTCGGAATTGACTCGATGGCAACTGGTTTGATTTGGTTTGGGATCTTACTCCTCTAACCTACCAAGTTTCAGAAAGTACCAAAGTCCTCCCAAAAACCCTCCCACAAAGACATCTACAGGGAAAAAATGCTTGGAAGCAGAGAATGTCTACCCTCTGAGAAACTTAAAATATTAGAAAACCCAAATACGAACAAGTAAAACTAAAGAACTATGATTATTTGCTCTAAATTAACACCAAGTGCTAAGAGAAGACAAAAATTATGTCTTAAGGGACAATGTAAGTACGTGAGAAGAAGGCAAAAAAGGCATTCCAGGAAGAAAGGAAATGAAAAGGCATGGAGTTTGGAAAAAGCAAAGTATATACATGAGGTAATAAAGAGACCATACTGGGATCAAAGAGGAAACAAGCATGGTTTTGATCAGGTAGGTATATGGGGCCAGGCAGGAAAAAGTCTTCAATCAACAGGTACGATTTAGGTTTGCACAGACAGAAACTGAGCTACTAAAGGATCCGAAGCAGGCAATGTATAACTTACACTTAAACATGAGATGGTCAAATCTCTAGAGAAACTGGGTGTTCTAAGCCTATTTTTTCTAATAGCTAAAAATCTGTCCCTTTAAAAGTACCAGTTTTTTTTTTCCCCCCAGTTTTAACTGTCATGAACAGAAATCTTTCTTTTTATACACTGCCTTGCACTCTTAAGTAGAGAATATCCAAGATAATTTAGATTCTATTTTAAGATTCTTCGGTCATTATGAAATCCATTCATAATTTTGCTTAACACTTGGGAGATCTTCAGAGAATATTACAAGTAGGGAACAACAATAAATTTTATGTAGCTCAAGGAGAACATACGTGGGGAAAGGTGGGCAATTAGGCTAAATGGAGTAGTTTGGAGCCAGACTAAGAAGTCTGAACTTTATCTCAAAGAGCAGGTGTTCATCATCCTCTTTTGGTGGGTAGATGACACATCAGGTCTGTCTTCCAAAGATCACAAATGAAAAAAAAAAGAGGAAGCTCCATTAAGGGGCAATAGGCCAAGTAGGAGGCACCGGCTGCCTGAACTCGGGTGGCAGTGATGGCAACAGGGAAGAGTCAAAATATAAGACATAGCTATTAGACCAATTTGGTGCATGATGGGGTGGGAAGCAGAAGGAGTATAGTCAAAGATAACACTGGCTTCTGTCTTGGTAGGCATATTACCAAGGAATACTAGGAATACAGTAAGAGAACTTCATTTCCAAGGAAGAAGATAATGCACTAGATTTGGGTTTTAAAACCTAGTCTCATGACCTAAGTAGCTAAGTAACCAAGTCAATTAATTTTCTATTTAAATTTCATCCTCTGTAAAATGGGGAAACATAACCCATTCAATTTATTTGTGAAGACTATTTAAGACAGCAAAAGCACTTTGGAAAGAACAAGTCTAGTACAAGGAATGAACACTCCTCCTTTTTTGTACTCCTGGAAAAACTACCACTAAGTACAATCTTTGCTGGTTGTCTTCATTTCCCTATGACCAATCTCTCAAATCATCAATCTAAATCATTCATACTAAAAAGCCTCCAATGACTTCTTTCCTGGCCATTTCTTTTCTAGTGTCCTGCTTTTTTATTTCACCACTGTCTTTTACACACCTCTCCCCTGACATTCTTTACAGTGTCTATTTCAGAAAATCACACTTAAGGACATTAATTCTGGAAGTTTCTTTCCATTAACACATTCTTCACCTTCACGTGTTTCTTCTCCACTGTCTTCTCTATTCCCTACTGCCCCAATCCTACCTCAAACATGTTCTTCTTCATGGGTGTCAAACCCTCCAACCTTTTCCCAAGGGTAAAAAGAAAAAAAAATATTCACTTCCACCCCAAGTCACACTCCACTCTGGAAAAAAAAAATCCTCATGGCTGTGAAGGTCTAACTAGTCTGGCTGAAGGGGAGAATCACTGAAATGAACGTGTCCCTCTTTGTGTTAAACCTCAAGACAGAAAAGGGTTGTAGACAGTTGGAACACCCTGTGCCCTCCTCCTCAAAGAACCTCCAAAACGGACTCCAACTTTAAGAAGAAAATTAGTTTTACAAAGAATACGAAAGGGAAGGTAGGAAAAAAAGGAGAAACCAAAATACAGAGAAACGAATGACGGAGACACACAACCAGCCACAGTTGGCTGGTCGTTATACTGGGCATGTTTCATGGCTGTATTTACCTTCACGCTCTTCAATAGTAACAACCTCCACTCCCTGAAAACTTCCAGATTGGACTAGGGATGATAATCCCTCTAAGAAACTTAATAAGGCATGCATGGGTTCTCAAAGTATGGCCCCCAGAGGAGCAAGAGCAGTATCAGCATTTCCAGGGAACTTGTTAGAAATGCAAATTATTTGGACCCAGTCTAGGGGAAGGGTTCAACAATCTGTGTTTCAACAAGCCTTCCAGGTGACTGTGATCCACCCTAAAGTTTGAAAATCACTAAAGGATAAACACATTTGCCTACTACTAAACTCTTCAGAGTCCCTCTGAATCCAGAATTGCTTGACAGACTCAGCCTCAGTGTAACACAGGTTTATTAGGTGTACCGTGGATCCTGCTCTTGGATTCATGTGAGATTTCCCTGTATACTTGAATGTCAAAAACAGTGCCTGACACAGGGTAGCTATTCGAAAAAATATCTGCTGAATGAGTGAATGGATGGTCTTAAAATAAGCTTCTCTTTTACTAAGCTAGTGTTAATGGGCTTTTTTTTTTAACCAAAGCAATCTTAATTAGGCAATGTGTGTGACGGTGGGGGCAGGGTAAACACAAAATGGCCAGTCATTTGGGGCTAATCCATAGAGCTTTCAGGGGTAAGCTTTGTCCTGACTGAGAACTAGGACATTGCTTTGAGAAGAACTAAGAAACTGTATCGAACAAACGAACAAACAAAAAAAAAATCGTTGTCATCCAATCTACTAAAAAGAAACATGCCTTATGCAACAGAAAAAGGGAAGGAATTTCAAGGGACAAAATAGAGAATTAAACACGAGGTCATGGAAGTAGTAGCTATAAGGAATAGCTATATGACTTTGTACAAGGCTCTGAGGCCATAGTAGAAAATTATTATGCTTTTTCAAGGACCTAGGAAGTTAATAAAGACTTCAACCTCTGGCTCATAAGGACTGACAAAAGTCCATGCATGTAATGAGTCACCTGATCTATATGTAATTTATACCTTAAGATTCCATCACACCATGAAAATATATTATGCCTTTCAATTCTGCTGTAGTAAACAAAACAGGGAGGGGACCATCAAAAATAAAAACAACTAGACTATGAATTCTGAGAACTCTATCTGAGAAACAGAATCCTACCTTCTTCCCTATCCCCTGTTGATACTCTGAGTGCTGACAGCATGCGGTGTGATGAATCACTTTTATATGGCCTTTCTTGCCAGGGTCTTGTAACTCTCACCAAATGACTGGATGGGACTATTCAAATGAGGAGCTTATGGCTCACCAAGGGGACTGGATAACTTGTTAATAATGCAAATAAGGTGCATGGCACCCTTGTGGAGCAATAGGACCACACAAATAAGGTATATGGAACCCTCACAAAGGGATTGGTCAGTTTTGCCATCCTGCTAAGCTTTAAATGAGCCATCCCAAAGGCGGTAGGGGGTGGGGACCTCACTACCACCAAGAAAGAAGAGCTAGGAGTGGAGTTCATCCTTTGGACCCAGGATCCTTGCGCTGAGACCTCCTCAACCCAGGAGACAAAGAGCGAGAGAGAACCGTAACACCAGAGATGGCGAAAGACCGCAAGCAGCAGCGGCAGAGAAATGGTGGCAGCAGAGGCAACAGAACCAGGACACAGCTCAGTGGGCTTCCCAACCCACAGAGTGAGAAAACTGAGTGCCTTCAGGCAGGAGGCTTGTAGGCAGAGTGCAGTGCCTCTGAGCACTTGGTGGAGCTAGGCTCCCACAGAGAGAGAAAGCTGAGCGTTTTCAGGCAGAAGGCTTGCTGGTGGAGTGAGATGTTTCCCGGAATTTATCAGCAGAGCTAAAACCTTTGTAACACTTGCCTGAACAGGGCAGAGGTGGGGTGGCCAAGGGGCCAAGGGCCAGAGAGAGGTCCTCCTGCGGCTCGGCTGAGAAGAAGCTGTCCTGATGAAAGAACTGTGATCCTGAGCATTCCTGAACTGTAACCTGTTACTTCCATAATAAACTCCACTAACTGTGAGGATGGTCTGTGAGTTCTGTGTGGCCACTGCAATGAATTATCAAACCCACCAGAGAAGTAGAGAGTGCCATGGGAGGGACAGTTGGTGTCAGAATTGGTAAAAAGGTTGGAGGAGGCAGGTCTGACCTCTGCCTCACAGGAATCAGCCTTCAGCTGTTGATGCTGATAATGATTCTCTCTCCTCCTTGTGAAGTTAGAGGTGGTCAGACGCCCCCTCCCCCAAGCCATTTTTACACAGCAGAAATTTACTCAAAGCAAAAGGATAAAGCAGAAACAATGAAAACTTTTTTTTTTCTACATACCACAGATTCTTTTTCAAACCCGCTGCCAATGAGTTGATTCCAACCCACAGTGACCCTATAAGGACAGAGTAGAACTGCCCCACAGGGTTTCCAAGCCTGTAATCTTTACGGAAACAGACTGCCACATCTTTTCTCGCTGGTGATTTCAAACTGCCCACCTCTGGATTAGCAGCCGAGGGCTTTAACCACCACTACACCAGGGCTCCACAGTGCTTCAGTGGTTCTCGATGGTATAAACTACTCATTGCGGCCTTTTATTTTTAAAGTGGGCAATATTCCACTTCTTTACAGACTATTTCCCACTATACCCCAGCTTATGCCCTCTGCTCCCATTAAGTAACTGTATCACCCATTATATGTGTTACCCTCATGTAGGCCATATGACTAGAAACATGTCTGGCACAAAGGAAACATTGAGTAAAATACTGCTGATTGACTGGCTCCCATTCTCCACATAAAACTCACTTGCTCCTACTTTTAAACTCTTTCTCCAGTTAAAAAAATCTCTATTAATTCTAATCTATCCTTCCTCAGACAGAAAAACCTCACCTCTTCCACAAGGCCTCTCCTGACTGGCTCCAAAGCCCTGTAACGGACAAGAAAACCAGCTTGCTTCTGTTAACACTTACGTACGACTATCACTGATTATGTTTCAATCATCTTATATTTTATTCTTATCTATCTTCCATTTTAGATAAGATACTCAAGGGCCAGAAGTCCCCCACTGCCATAGTAAACTTTCTGGGGCTGTGTTCAAGGTAAATGCAATCTTCCCTCTAATGAGCCGTTGCTCAACTTGTTGATTAAATACAACCTAGTCGTTTTACAGATGCCTGTAGCAGGCAGTAGCAGCAGCAGCACCACCAGGGAAGAACAGAGCACAGAGGAAGGAATCTGGGCAGAGAAAGAGATTACATCTAGGTGAGAAATGGGAAAGGGAGGGAGAGGGTGGCAGAACCCACCTAAAGCCTCATTCATCCCTTACTCAGGACCATGATATTCCCTCTTTCAGACACTTAAATCGAGTTATATGTCCATCAGCTGACTCTCACGATGTTTTTCTATTATCACAACTTTTTTATCTTAAATGGAAACCCTCACGGCGTAGTGGTTAAGAGTTTGGCTGCTAACCAAAAAGTTGGCAGTTTGAATCCATCAGGTGCTCCTTAACCCTATGGGGCAGTTCTACCCTGTCCTATAGGGTCACTATGAGTCAAAATTGACTTAACGGCAACGGATTTGGTTTTTGGGTTTTTTTTTTTTTTTGGATTATCTTAAGCAGTGAAGTTTTAAACAAAATCGAAATACTAATGGCACAAGCAGAAACTATTTTATAAGCCAATTCATCGGGGGGTGATAAGGATTTTGTAAATTGCTTCCCTTCGCATCCCCCAAAGAAGGTGTGGGGAGGAGAAAGACAAGAAGAAAAAAGAAACAGCACAAAGCATTTCTAAAAGAAGAACTCTGGTTCTAGGATATGTCACCTGTTCTTCCCTCCCCCACTCCTCCCATCCTTTCTGGCCATCTGCTGCTACTGCTGATGGGCTGTAGCAATGCAGAATCTGAGCTAATTCATCTTAACTTGCAAGGCAGTTTTTTTTTCAAGGCAATTTATTTTAATTACCCAAATAATACAACACTATTGGCTGACATGCCTTAAGACTTCTTGTCTTCAAGCCTTGGAGCTGATTTTTTATTTAAAGATCCACTTCTACAGGAAAACGTGATGCTGAAGAACCTCACTTGCCAAAACTAGATCAAAGTTATAAAAGTTTCAAGCAAAATAGAAGTTTAAAGGAAGAAGCTGACAGCTTTCTCCTCAACAGTTCTCTTATTCCTGTCTATAACTGTCTTCAGCTTCATATAATACAAAACTGCCAGCATTGAGGCAGCAAATACACCCTCCTCTGTTTTTTTACACAAGTCTTCATTGATAAATGCAGTCACATTCTAAGTCAGACATCTCCCTCTCCAGTTTAAAAGTTCCATGGCTAGTTTAAGTTATGACAACTCAAGCAGTTCTATTTCCACATTTCCTAATTAAAAACTTACCAAAGAAACAATTTTTCACCAAAGCCAGAAAGAGGTCAGCAGACAGTAATGAGGCTATAGAGACAACAGGAATACTCTACATAGGTAGAATACCCAGTTGCCCATTCAGTGCTGCAGCTCCAGGAATCTAATGATGCTTCATTTATTAAAAAATGAAAATGACAGTAAAATTTCCTGGTGTTGACAGCAGGTGATTTTTAACTTCACTGCTGCCTCACAGGCACCTACAGGCTTTACCTAGCCTCAATCTGTCCAGTTTGGAACTGCCAATTAGTACAGCTTCTCAAAAAGCGAGTCTCAATGTAAGCCATTTTAAAAAGTGCTTTTCAAAGTGTCAAATACAATGGATTAGCCAAGCTCAGCACTTAGAAAATAAAACTTGGGTGCCTAATCCAGGCTGCAACTGTCGAAGCCAAGTGACAAAGACTATCAGTCCATAACACAGAAAGTATCAAATTCTGAAAACAACTGTGATACACATACTTCTCTTAAATACAAGGAATACTGCAGCAATCTAACAGATGTCTTCACTGGTAATCTTAGCCTTTCTCAACTGAGGTTCCACAGGAGAGAATTAAGCACTAATGCCCTGAGTCAGGGGTTGGCAAACTTTTTCTGTATATATTTTAGGCTTTTCTGGCTATTCAGTCTCCGCTGCAACTACTCAACTCTGCCACTGGAGCTCAAAAACAGCCATCGACAGTAAGTAAATGGTAAGTGTGAATGTATTCCAATAAAACTTTACTTATGAACACTGAAATATGAATTGCATATAATTTTCATGCATCCAGAAATATTATTCTTTTTTCAACCATTTAAAAACATAAAAACTATTCTTTTTTTTTTTAATTCTTAGTTCCTTGGCCAGATTTGCCAACCTTTCCCTAAAGCATCCTCTGTATGTAATATATGAACTTCTCTCCTATTCATCTAGAATGGTACTAATTATGTACCATCTAAGGGAAAACTGAGAAAACAGTCACTCAAATCATTTTTTGTGAGTCTAGACTGCTCAGAATGTCTAACAGAATACGCCTAGAATAAAGCCAACTGACCAGATTTGATTAGCATTTGGTAACTTGGGGAAATAACCTTACACAAGTAAAAAATAATTCAAGAAAAAAAGGAAAGTTTCAAAATATAAAAAAACATAGAAAGGAACTTCGCACATCCAATACATTGTCAATTTACAATATAAACACAAACTGTTTCAAATTAAATCTCTGGTTAATGTATCACCAGAAATAATTCTTTTAGTAATACCAAGAATTCAATTATCATCTCTCAATCTATTTTGTATCTTCAGATTTTCTGTATCATCTTCTTAAAACAGAACCCACCTGAATAAAAATCACAAGTATAAATCACAGGATTTCCCCCATACATTTACATCCTAGATTTGAGTTACAGCTCTACCTCTTTCTCAATGAGTGAGCCTGAGCAAGTTCCAGATTCTTTTTACTCGTCTGTCACAGAAGAGAGGAAATACCTGCAACCCTCCAAGGATAGCCAAAAGTGTTCAATTAAATATGAGAAAGGTCTGTATACCATACTGTGCTATAGAAATATCGGGTGACATTATCAGGTCCTCAAATACTTTCTTCCTGACTTCATATTGTAATTCTCCACTTTTTATAACACTCACTAGTTTCTGCTAAGCCTCAGATTTAATGGAATACTGTGCACCTAGTAGCATATCCCATTCTACACATTATATCTAAGCAAAGCATAACGTGAGGCACTGTGGGGGAAATAAAGATGACGGAGATGGTCTCAGACCTCAGAGAGTTTACAATGAACTCAGACACAGAAGTCAGGGCTGTAAGAGGAATAAGTGAAACCAACCTAAGTGTACTGTGGGGATCAGAAAAAGTGTTACAGGTATTTAATCAGGGCCTTGGTAAATGAAAGGACATATGTCTAACAGAGGGAATTACAGAAGCACAGAAGCGAGAGAGCACTCCCGCAACATCCCAATATTCAGGGCAGTGCAAGTTCCAAAACAAATTCCAAATGGAGAGTTTCCTTTTAAAAATCTAACCAGGAGAAGAAAAACCTTACCTTTATTCTCAAACCTCTAAAAGTTAAACATCTTGAAGGATAAACAAGGGCTCATTTAAAGCTCAAGAGTTAGGAAAATTATGAGCCATGCTGGTTTCAACCCATTTCATCATCACTTCCCAAAGCACTTTAGAAATATAATCCAAGAGGATATGTTTGAAGGGGGCTAAGAATAGGGAGGGGACAAGTCTGGCCTAGCAAGTAGCTGAGGGTGCAGGGACTGGCACATGCAGCTCTCTTGATGACACATACAATACATCAACCAGCTTCAAAACCATGTTCTTAAATTCTGCAAGTTATCACAGTTCTAAGAAACAAAAAGCTATATAACAAGTTAGTTCTTAAAAGAGTAAGCGATGGATGTCTCTTGAGGGAGGGTGGGAAATCTGATTTTCTTCTTCTAGACTTTATTTCCTTATCCATATCATTAAAAACTATTTTCCTAACCAAATTTTATTCATGTAAACTCCTCTGCCAACAACAGAAACAGCATCATTATCAACAACAAAACAGGTTTACCTTAGAACTGTGCCTAAAACCTGCTGCCATCGAGTAGATTCCAACTCATAACGACCCTACAGGACAGAGCAGAAATGCCTCATAGGGTTTCCAAGGAGCAACTGGTGGATTCAAACTGCCGACCTTTTGGTTAGCAACCAAACTCTTAAACACTGCACCACCAGAGTGTGCTTGGTCTCCAAAATTCTGTCTGGTCAATTGTAACCCGGAAGAAAATAATGAGTAATTAAAGAGGGTTTGTTACAAACATCACCCACCACCCGTCTGTCAGACTGTCGTACTGTGGTGGCTTACATACTTATATGATGCAGGTAGCTATGCCACCAGTATTTCAAATACCAGCAGAGTACATGGTGGACAGATTCCAGTGGAACTTCCAAACTAAGAGAGACTAGGAAAAAATGCCCGGAGATCTACAAATTAGCCAATGAAAACCCTATGGTTCAAAACAGAATACTATAAAACACAGTGCTGGAAGATGAGCCTGCTAAATTGGAAGGCACTCAAAATACACAGCCACAACAATGGACTCGGGCATACCAACAATCATGAAGATGATACAGGACCAGGCAACATTCTGCTGTGTTGTACACAGAGTCACCTGAGTTGGAGCCAACTTAATGGCACCTAACAACAATATGACACATTATCATACCTAAACATGATTACTGTCTGTAATTCAGTGCCTCCCCCTTTCAATACTTGCCACTACACCAGTCATGTCACCAATGGAAGATTAAAGATGGCCACAAACTCTTTGCTACCTCTCTCATTAGAAATGGAGTCGAATTCCCCTCCCCCTGAATCTGTGCTGGCTCTATAACTGCTTTGACCAGTAGAATATGGCAGGAGCGATGCTATGCCAGTTTCCAGCTGGGAACTGTGAGTGATGATAATAAATTGTGTTTTAAGATCCTAAATTTTGAGCTGGTTTGTTAAGAAGCAACAGGTAACCGAACAGCCACCAGACTATAGCTCCAGTTTTCAGACCTCTCACCATACCAACAGCCAAAAAGCTGCTTCACTTATAAAAGGATGTAAAACTCCAGAGTTATAACTTACTGGGATAGGTTTCAAATACGACATACTGTCAACTTTTAGAGCATAAAAAAGGAAACCATACGTCCTAATGTCTAAGAAATGCAAACCCCCCAAAAGTAATGTCAGTCAAGTTCAATAAGAAAAGGTTATAAAAATCAAGTTCCTTAAATGCATAGAGAGAAAGTAGATCAGTGGTTACTAGGGGCTGAGGGGGTGGGTAGGATTATTACTTAATGGGTACAGAGTTTCTGTTTCAGATGATGAAAAAATTTTGGAAATAGTGGTGATGGTTTAAAAAACAAAAATCGAGCCCTTTGCATCCACCCAAGTGATGCACTTATTCTTCACAACAAAGAAAACCCTCTGGTCTGGAAGATTAGATACCAAAGAAGCAGTCATCCCTGGAAAGTAGTATTTGGGAAGGACTGGACAGTAGGATGGGAATGACAGAAAATTTTCACCTTCAGCTTTATCAATTCTGAATTGTTTAAAACAAGCAGGTAATACTCTATAATTTAAAAAAGATATTTCCTTTGGAAAAAACAAACTTTTAAATAACATTTTGGTACATTAAGAATAAGAAAGAATGCCATTCTTAGCTATGCTTTCATGGAATAAAGGATAGTGTCACACAAACGGATACCGATTTTCAACAGTGAGTAGAGCACCTATGCTCTCTCCTAACTTGTGGCTCCTCTCCACATCTCACCAGCCACCAAGAGCTCTGAGTTAGGCCCCTGTGCAACTCAGAGTTAATTAAGCATCATGTAGATGAGATGTTTTCCTCTCCTCTCCAGGCCTCATAGGATATAAAACCAATTCACACCAAGTTGATTCCAACTCATGAAAGCCCCGTGTGTGTCAGAGTAGAACTGTGCTCCACAGGGTTTTCAATGCCTGATTTTTCAGATGTACATCACCAAGGTCTTTCTTTCAAGGTGCCTCTGAGTGGACTCCAACCTTCAACCTTCAGGTCAGCAGTTGAACGTGTTAAATATTACACAAATCAAGATACAAAATGAACTGATACACTAGACAGAGTTTACAAACACTAGACACACAGAAAAATGTAAGTACAGTTTAGCAAATTTAGGCATAAAACAGATTAGCTGGGAAATAACCAAAGGATCAACCATGCTGAATACATTATTAATACAGAGCAACTTAAAGGGCAAGAGACAGACGACAGGGAATCATGTTGATTTATTTTTAAAGTATAATGCATGCTAGCGAGACATACAGAATTCTTATCTTCCATGCAGGAGACCCAGATTCGATTCCCAGCCAATGCACCACATGCACAGCCAACACCCATCTGTGAGTGAAGGCTTGTGTGTGCTGCCATGATGTTCAACAGGTTTCAGCAGGGCCTCCAGACTAAGACATACTAGGAAGAAAAGCCTGCAATCTACTTCTGAAAACCAGCCAATCAAAACCCTACGCATCACACCAGTCCTATCCACAACCGATCATGGGGATGAAGCAGGACTAGGCAGCTTTTCATTCCATTGTGCATGGGGTCGCCCCAGGGCCAACTCAACTGCAGATAATAACAACAAACATATGAAAAGTTTAAGAAATAATTTTATTATATCCAGCATTAGTTAGGCATTTTAACAACTGGGATATGTTTCAGTCGCTACTTTTTTTTTTTTAATTTTGGAGAAACTATAAGATCCAATGATGGTAGAAAATTACCAAAGGGTTGGAAATGTCTGACCCAGAAAAGAAAAGTAAATGAAGTCCCAATTACCAATGACTGTTGCGTATACTAAAAGTTTCTGATAAAGAAAATGCTGACTACTATAATTGCAAAAACAGGCTCAAATGTCAAGTCATTAAGGAAACAGTCTCTGAACAGGAATATAGTAAACCATGTAGCTCCCAAAACAAAACTCTTACATTACCTCTCACTTCACCTCCTGCTTCAAGGAGAAAGACAGTATTTTATAAAATTGGACCACAATTGAGGACAGGCATACTTCTGTTTCAGATAAAACCATTAAAAAACACTGGGCAAAAGAGATTAAGATTAAGATGGTCTTTAAAAAGACCATCCCCTAGTAGAAATCAGTACATAATGGATTAGATAGTTTGGAACTGAGGTGCTCATGGGGCCAGGGTTATTTCCCAAACTATATCTAAAATCAAACTGAGGCAACTAGAAAAAGCCTGGAATGTAAAAAAAAAAAAAAAAAGTTGTAATATAAAGTTATTTAAGAAGATGGCAGTCTATTTTTGTCTATTTCCTAATGCCAGGTAAGAATGTTTGCTGATAAATAATTTTTGAATTATTACTGTTATTAATTTAAAAGCCACTTAAGGTATCTATAAACAGGAACACAGATAAAACATGGTATAGGCATGCAATGGAATACTATTAAAAAATACACAACGGTTTGTTGCAGCACCTTACACGATAGCCGAAAGGTAGAAACAACCTAAATGTCCATCAACAGATGAATGGATACACAAAACACGGTATATACAGGTTGCCCTTTCTCACCACTCCTATTTAACACTGTGCTATATGGCAAGAAAAAGAAATAAAGGGCAATAAGGCAAGAAAAAGAAATAAAAGGCATCCAAATTGGTAATGAAGAAGTTAAACTGTCCCTGTTTGCGGATGATATGATACTATATATAGAAACCCCTAAAGACTTCACGAGAAATCTACTGGAACTAATAGAAAGATTCAGCAGAG
>NW_004444001.1:2658313-2677693 GCF_000243295.1 Trichechus manatus latirostris | reverse complement strand
AAGTGAGAATAGCAGCACAATTGGAAGAGCATAGTCAATGTCACTGAACCGTGCATGTAGAAATTTTTGAAACGGTCTATCTTTGGCTATGCATATTTTCACCAAAAAAAAAAAAAAAACGTTGAGAAGGGAGAAGGCTGACATGTCGTGGGGTTGTTAACCAATGTCATAAAACAATATGTGTACTACTGTTTAATGAAAAACTATTTGTTCTGTAAACCTTCACCTGAAGTACAATCAAAAAAAAAAACCACAATGAAAAAAAAATACGGTATATACATACAATGGAATATTACTCAGCAATACAAGAGAAATGCAGTCCTGATGCACACCACAACATAAATGAACCTTGAAAACATCATGCTGAGCAAAATAAGTCAGTCGCAAAAGGACAAATTCTCTATGATCTCACTTATATGAAACAAGCAAATATACAGAAACCAAAGATTATACATAGCGACCAGGGGTGGGAGGCAGGGTAGAAGGGGGAGTTTTTACTTAGGGAGCACTGAGTTCATGTTCATGGTGGTGGAATAATTTGGAAACAGACAGCGAGAATGGTTGCACAACTTGAATGTAATCAATGTCACTAAACTATACGTGTAGAAATTATCGGAGTATGTTTTGTTGTGTATATTTTCACTGCAATTAAAAAAAGGGAACATGGAGAATATAATAAAGAAGAATGAACTACTGTTATACACAACATTAACAAATCTCATAAACATTACATTGAGTCAAAGAAGCTTTATACAAATTAGCACATACCATATGACTCCATTCATATGTCTTTCAAAACAGGAGAAACTAATATAAGGTGGAAGAAAAACAGAACAGTGGCTGCCTGGAGAAGGAGATGAAAGTGTGGAGGAGGGAGGTGTGCAGACTGTCTGAGAAGGGACATGAGGGAACAATCTGGGGTGATAGTAATATATAACATAATGTATAATACAGTATAGTATATGTCTTGATAAACATTTGGGCTACACAGGTATATGCATTTGGCAAAACTCATTGAACAGTATTCAAGATTTGTGTTTTTCACTGTCTGTAAACTGTACTTTAAAAAATGTTAAACTCTAATATACATACTGAAGTGTTTGGGGGTAAAATGTACCACTGATGAACTGCAATTTACTTGGAAAAGAATAAAAACTAAAATGAATTAATAAATGGATAGAGGAACAGACAGAGAGCAAATAAAGCAAAATATTACAGAATCTAGGTGGTGGGTAAATGGGTGTACAATTCTTTCAATCTTTCTGTTTGAAATTTTTCATGATAAAATATTGGGGGAGGAAGAAAATGAGATACTAGCTTACAATTAAGCTACTAAAAAAATTAAGGCTTATCTGGAGCCTCTTCTTTAGAATAATCATTACCCTCTTCCATAACTGGAATGAAATATTACTCAAGATAACTCAGTTCCCTCCGTGTTGATTCTTCTATCACCAAATAACTTTCTAATGATTACTGACTGTGTCTCAGGTATCTGGAAATCACAAAAGGGATACTCTGGATTGAGACAAATGTATAATAGATTTAAGCATTACAGTCACAAAGCATATCCTAAAAATTTTAATCAATTGCTTTTGTTAATATAATTAATACTTTTACATATCTGGTTTTTACTAACCACTGGTCTCTTTTGAGTTTGCTTAACATAATCACCTCCCCCAGCCTTAGGAAACAATCAATAAAAATGAGTTCCTGGTTTTGGAAAGCAACTGACTAGACCTTGGACAGTGAAGTCTCAAAAAATAACACCAATCCTGAGAAGGCAGCCATACCTAAAGCTGGTTTCCTCATCTATAAAATTTGGATACCTGTCCCACCCATAACTGGATGAGATAATGTACATGAAAAGCATTTTGAAAATGGTAAGGTTCTACACAAGCGTAATGTATTACTATGATTCCATGATGTTATTAATGACTTCTCAGAATTACCCGTGTTACTGGACAAATATGGGAAAAATCATTTAAACAGATTACTACCATAAAGGAATAAGATCACTTAGGAGAGCTTTCCAGGACAAACACTTGGACTATGGTGATTAGTGTTGACTCATACGGATATCTGTGTGAGTCAAGAACTACTACTCCCAATTTACCCAACAGGTCATTTTGTCTCACCCAAATTCAAGTACACAAAGTAACAGGAGAGATAGATGCTGTTAAGTATAATGGCTTAGTGGCACCCTTACAGGAGTGTCACCAAATACCTCTTTTAAAGATCCATGCTTTATAACACTACTTGCCGTTGTTGTTAGGTGCCATCGAGTCAGTTCCGACTCACATCGATTCTATGTACAACAGAACAAAACACTGCCCGGTACTGTAACACTCTACTAAGCAATTAAAAAGGCTTTGATACAAGCAGGTTATCATTATGTAAATTACCTTGTCTACTTCAGACAGATCTCCACAAAGATTAGCAGCAGCTAAGGGTTTGCATCAGGACCTCATTCTGGTTTTGAGGATAAATTTCTCTGCAATACCTATAGCTACTTGGGATTCAGAACAATTTAAGATTATTCATTCAAAGAAGAAATACTATCAAACTTAAAGGACAATGCTGAGACATACTGAAGAAAAGAGCACTTAATAATTTCTCTCTTTTTTTTTTAAGAAGGAGTAAAGAGAAAAAAACAGTTTCATTAAAAAGTTTTAGTTTGAAAGACAATCAAATTTACACAAGCAAAAGAATGAAGCTGGACACATACCTCATACCATATACAAAAAATTAACTCAAAATGGTTCAAGAACCTAAATGTGAGAACTAAAACCATACAACTCTTGGAAGAAAACATAGGAGTAATGCTTCAGGACTTAGTTTTTAACAATGGATTCCTAGATATGACACCAAAAGCACAAGCAGCAAAAGACAAACAGATAACAGACTTCATCAAAATTAAAATTTCTGTGCAAAGAACTTTATCAAAGTGAAGAGACAACTTACAGATTGGGAGAAAACTTCTGTGAACCATGTAACTGATCAGAGTTTAATATCCAGAATATATAAAGAACTCCTACAATTTAACAACCTACTACTAATCAGAAGTTGGCAGTTCAAACCTACCCAGAGGTACCTAGGAAGACAGGCCTGACAATTTGCTTCCATAAAGATTACAGCTTTGAAAATCTTATGGAGCACAGTTCTATTCTGTAACACACGGGGTCCCCACAAGTCAGAACTGAGTCAACGGGAATGGGTTTTTCTTAACTAGAAAATGATAATCACAAGGCTTCAACTAAACTAAATACCATCAACACTTAAAAGATGTCTAATTCTGAACTAGGAGCTAATCTTTCTCAGTTACAATATAGCAAGTCGTCCTTGTCTGCAGATGCAGCCACTGCCCACATTGCAGCCCTGCGCCTTCCTTCAGGCCTCTTATTGTAAAACGGCAGTAAGTCAAAATGACTTCAACCTCGCCCTCTCAGAGATGTACTAAAATGAAGCAACAGGAAGTTGCCATTACACTTATGAGTATTAAAATTTGTTGATATAATTTTAAACAAATTAAAAATTATCTTTCTGTAACAATATTTACCATTAAAACAATAATGTGTAATTGTACTTTAATAAGAGCCCATCTACAAACTTAAATGGTCCAACTGTTTTTGATCACACATTTCAAATGCTGAAATGCTTAAAATTCCTTAGTCACAATTTATAGCAGGGCTTCAAACCAGTTCAGTCATGGGCAATGAAGTGAAATTGGAGCAGACCCAAATTTGTAAAATGTGGGTGAAGCAGAACGATAACTGGAATGGGAAAAATTACAGGTCGAAGCCCTGGAATGAGAGACTCAGAAGAGGCATAGTGAGCCCTATCAGGAGCCTGATGAGGGAGAGTGGATTATCACCAGGACTGTAGTGAGCGACACACATTCAAACTGGCACCACTGTTTCAGACTCTGCTGGTCAAGAAATTTGGCTGCTATGCAACGCACATGCTGCCCTTGTTTTCTAAGAGGGAGATTAAATTTCTTGCAGGGCTTCAACCGGTGAATTTTCCCATTCTAATTATCATTACACTTCACAGACATTTTAAAAATTTGAGCCCGTTCAGGTTTCGCTTCGTCAGCCATGAATGAACCTGGCAGAGCCGGTTGGAAGTCCTGATAGCAGTCAAATAGCTAAATAAACTGAAGAATGTTTATAGAAAATAACACGTAGCAAAGTAGTATCTTCCGAACCTCTGAAATTTGTCATTTGTCATTAGCTCTCAGTCACATTATTTTTTCACTAATAATTCTAAGTTGTCCTTTTTTCTTGTATCATACTGACACATACAACCTATAATCATGAATAAAACTGTATTAAAGCAGTATCAGCCAAGAAATTTGCCCCTCATGTTACCTCACACTTCACCTAATTTTTCCTAAATATATACTGAGACTTTTTTTTAAGAAATAAATCTCATTACCTCCTATGCGATCAGTTTCTTTCTATCCTACCCCAATATATGCGCTTTTAAAAAATAGAAAATCGAGTGTTTTCTCAGCAATATAGATGAACTTCAGAAAGATATTACAACTGGAAAGACTTCAGAAGAGACAGCTAAAATATTCACAGAGATGGAAGTCCAGACTAAATAATAATAATAAAGTCTAGGACATCTTCCTAGAAAAACAAAAGCTGGGAGAAAAGGATTAAGTCTATAAAATTAAGTAAAATATCAAGACAGATGAGGTGAGTACATTTTGTCCACCAGAGACTAGAGGACTACAAGGAGGAACTACTTCTTGAAACCTAAGAAATTATTATTTCAAGTTCTGTTTTTCTTTAAATCCACCCAAAGATACAAAAAATGTTTATTTCAATTCATCAATGTTAGTTCTGTGGATCACTAATGGAAGTTGTTAATTCCTGGCACATATGAGATATAATTATGGCAACTTTCCATAAAACGTACCTTGGTACCATGCTGGGCTGCACAAGTATGACTAAGTAAAAAACACATTACTTACACTTCTCCAGCACCTTCATGCAGGTGAGAAGTTCCAAATATCATCCCACCGGACCTCTCTCTGAAGCATGACTCGCCTGCCATTCACTCAATAAACTACACCTCTCCCTTGTTTTTAGTGACCCTACACACTCCTGAATTTTCTCCTCTCTGTCCATCTCCTTCCCAAACTCCTGCTTTTCTACTTGTGTTTCTCAGGGTTTCATCCTCAACTATCTTCTTACTCCATACCAAAAGAAAGTGACACACAGGGGTATGTCAAGGGACGAGAGAAAAAGGCAAGAATGAATTGCCCAGACTCTACTCTGGACCCACTAAATCGAAGCTGGGGGAAGCAGCAGTAATGTTTTTTAGAAAAAGCTCCTAAAGTGATTCTGACAACCCCACCCCTACCCCAGACAGAACCACTGGTCTAACAGCTCTTCCTGTGTGACCCCATCTGCTCCTCTGGTTTCAGCTATGACCTATACACTCATGTCACCCTATACAGTGTAGCTCTAGTCCATTTTCTCTCCTAAACTTCAGACATCTAAGGTACTTCCACACTTGGATGTTCGATAAGCCCTGAAAACTCAACATGCCTGACATATTTTTGTAGCATAACAATAATAATACCCATCAAGAAGAGATCAGATAACCTGGTTAAGTCTGGTATCTCCACCTATTGGAATACTGTGCTGCCATTAAAAAGAAGCAGCTAAATATATATATATACTAATTTAGAAATAACTCCTAAGATCTACTAAGTGAAAAAAGCAAGGTGCAGAATAGTGTGTAGTACACTGTTTTAGAAAAAAGGATAAATGCAGTGTATGCACAGAAAATTTCCAGAAGGATACTCAACAAACTTAACCATGATTGTCACTAAAAAGTGGGACTAAGGTTATGGTGTAGGAGGGAGGCATCCCTTTCACTGTATATCTACTTGTGTTGTTTGAATTTAAATATATGAATACACTCCTTTTCTAATTTAAAAAAAAAATTAAAAGACACTACAAAACTATACAAGGAAATTTACATGACATCTTAAACAGACTCACATCCAGAATATATAAATAACTCCTACCAATCACTGAGAAAAAAGCAGATGACCCAATAGAAAAATTGCCAAAAGGCTTAAATAGGCACCTCACAACAAAGTTTAGCCAAATGGCCAATAAACACAGGTGCTCAACTTTATCAGTATCAGGGAAATACAAATTAAAACCATAATGCAATCGCCCTACCTAAACCAAAAATGCAAACCCACTGCCTTCGAGTCGATTCTAACTCATAGCGACCCTGTAAGACAGAGTCAAATTGTCCCACAGGGTTTCCAAGGAGCACCTGGTGGATTCGAACTGTCGACCTTTCGATTAGCAGCCGAGCTCTTAACCACTGTGCCACAAGGGCTCCCATACAATAGCCTTACACACGCCTAAAATGAAAGAGACAGTCAATGCCAAGTACTGGCAAAGATGTGGAGTAGCCAGAACTCTCATACACTGGTGATAAGAATGTAAACTAACAAATACCACCACTTTGGAAAACTGGCAGTATCTACGAAATCTAAACATAAATACATACACCTTATAATCCAGCAATTCTATTGCTAGGTATATACCTAAAAAAAGTTAGTACTTATGTCCACCAAAAGACACATGCAAGAATATTCATAGCAGCATTATTCACAATACTCAACACCCAGAAAACCCACCAAAGTTGAATGGATAAATTATGTTATAATACAATGGAATACTAAAAAGCAATAAAAAATAACTACTGCTACACTAACAAGATGTATCTCAGTTGCAATGCTGAGGGGAAGAAACCATATACAAAAGAGTAAATATTATAATTCCATTTACATAAAATACAAAAACAAGCGAAAGTAATCTATGATGATAGAGGTCAGAAAAGATGGGGCTATCACCTGGGACAAGAAGCCCTGGCGGCACAGTGGTAAAGCACTCAGCTGCTAACCAAAAGGTCAGCAGTATGAACTCACCAGCCACTCTGCAGGAGAAAGATGTAGCAGTCTGCTTCTGTAAAGATTACAGCCTTGGAAGCCCAATGGGGCAGTCCCACTCTGTCTACAGGGTCACTATGAGTCAGAATCAACTCAACAGCAACAGATACAGGTATCAACTGGGACAGGGCACAAGGGAGACTCCCACTGGACGCTGGAAATGTACTAACTATATCTCAATCTGGGTAGGTGGTGGTTATGTAAGTGTATACATATGAAAAAAAAATTCTAGTTGTACAAAAGAATTCACCAAGGTAGACACCTAAAATGTGTGCAGTAATATTAACTTATGCCTCAGTTTTTTTGGGGGGGGCAGGGAAGAAGATCTAAGAAGTAAAAAAAATTGTTACATAATTGATGGCACTAGAAGTTAGGATAGTGATTACCCTTGTGAAAAAAGGGGGCCATGACTAGAAGAGAATAGAAAGAGGGTTTCTGAGTAATGCTAGTAATGCTATTTCTTGATATGGGTGTTATAGTTACATGGGTATGTTTACTTTGTGAAAATTCATCCAGTTGTACACTTAGAATTTATGCATTTTAACTATGTATGTGATATTTCAATTTAAATTAATAAGATACAATTTTTAAAACATACATTAAAAAGATACAATTTAAGTAAACTAACACGGTATTCAAATCATAAAAAAATAATAAAGTCAGTGTGTCCGAAACTAATTATCTCTTCCCCACAACCCACTCATATTCTAGTACAGAATCATTTCAACTTAAAAGAACTTCCAAAGTATAAACTTTCTTCTAACAAACAAAACTCTGTACAGCATTGACAGATGGCATTAATGGTTGCTTCCACAATTTCACTTTAGACTTAGGAATAAATGGGTTCACAAACAACCTTTGAAAATCAAACCAGTTTGTAAGCAAAGGAACTTCCATTCCCACCATATGTGACAGGCATCATCTTCCACCCAGCTGCCCATGTCAAAAACCTTGCTGTCTTTGTCTCTCTTCTGCTTCACCCAGCCCCTTCCTGCCATCCAGTCGGTCTCTGCTCCTACACTCAAAGACCTCCTCTTCGGTCCCCACCTCCAAGTTTCAGCCTTCATTCATTCTCAGCTCCTCTACTGTACCATTCACTAAAGGGTTGCTTTATCTAGGGTCCACAGACCCTACGGTTCATGGATAGAAGTTATTGCAATATAACTTGTTTCCTTTGTAATCATAGGTATTTTATTTTATGCATTATTCTGTGAACAAAATCCATACTGCCAAAGAGATCCATGGCCCAAAAAGGTTTAAAATCTCCAACTGGACTCTCAGCTTCCATACTTAAACCCATCAATTCATCCTCCACATTGCTGCCAAAGCAAACTTTTTAAAACCTAATATCATCTGTCATAGACTCTTAAAATCCTTAAATGGCTCCCAACTGCTTCCAGGATAAAATCTAAACTCAACAGCCCAGCAATCAAGGACCTTCATAATTGGTTCCTGCTGCATCCCCACCTTCATCTTGCCTCCTGCCACACACCGCAGCTAACATCTTATACTGAGTTGTATTTACAAGTCTGTGAATTCAGCATACTGTCCCACACTTCTGTGACTTTGCACAAACCTGGTTAACTCCTGTTCATCTTTCACAAGCAGCTCAAGCACCATCTCCTCCACTCCCAGTCTAGGCAACATAACCCCATCAGTGCTCTCACAGTACCTGCAATGACCTTCCACAGCACTTTCCTCAGTGTTGTCAGTCTGCCTCCCTCTCTAAACTGAGCACTTTCTCAGGGCAGACACCGGAGCTTGGTATTCCCATACCTAGCAGAGCTCAAGACACACAACAAGGGACTTAACAAATGCTTGCTAACAAGGGACTGGCTCTGGAAAATGGCCAAAGGGGCTCACACTCAGGCTGGTCAGAATCCTGATCAACTAACTAGGAGGCATCGGTCTGGAAATCACCATAAATGTGAACTGTCCAGTAGAGACAAGATGGTTCTGCATCTATTAATCTGCCACCAATGCTCTTTCATTCAGGGTTGGAAAGTTACTTCTTAATAAATGTAACTACCATGGCCAGGCACTGTGCCAAGGGTTTGACAGGCATTAGAGCTCACTTAACCTCAAAGCAACCCTAGGATAGATACTATATTCTTTTTTAAAGATAAAGAGGCAGGGAGGTAAAGTGCCCAAAGTCAAGCAGAAAGTGATAGAAAGTCTTGTTTTAAACCCAAGTCTGTGATTCCAAAGCCCATGGCTAGCCACTGAGCTCACCTGGCATTCTGGAGAGATTAGCATGCCCTTCATCCCTGGAAGAGTTTCGGAGGAGCTTGACTTTGATGAGAAAAGGTCCTTCCCTTCATTAGCCTCTCAACAAGTAAGAAAGGTCCTATTCCCCAGGAGGCACTACTATTAAATTCTTCAAGACTTAATGTAACCTGCCCCATACGTATTAGCTGTTAAATCTTTTTAAAAAGATGGGCTTGTGTGAGTTGTTTTTCCAAGAACAGCAAGTAAAAGCAGAAGATGGGCGAGATTCTGCTGAACTCTCTGCCAAGCTTGAAGATGAAAGGAGAGAAAAGAATTCCCAGGGAACAGAGTTGTGGTAGTATCAATAAAGGAAAGAAGGTAGATTGAGTCCCCGTGGCCTGCTGCAGAGACATCATGAAGAGACATCCTTTAAGTGGCTGAGAAGGTGCCTCTGGGTTTAGCAGAAGAAAGATCCCATGTGGTTCTAACAGACGTAACTCCATTTTTGCTCAAAATTGCTGTTATTTCCTCTAAACTCTAGCGGGGAATTTACACCACAGTTATCCTGTGATCTTCAGCAGTTGTCTATAAGACTCTGGGGGGACTTACACCCCACATTTCAAGAAAAGATAGAGGGTTTTCTTTAACCTCACCCACCACTTGTACATTAGTTTCTCCAGCCCTTACAATGTGGCTGTTTTTCATATTCTAAAATCATGGTGACCACAAAGCACATTCATTCCTTACCAGCACTTGAACTCAAACGTTTCCCCATCTTCATCCCCTTTGCACTCCAGTCTCCCCCTTGATCACCTTCTGTGTTCTTACCCTTCCAACTCACCTCCGAATCTAGTGTCTGACACTAGTGACTTTTCTGCACTCCAAGTTTAAACATAAAACCAAAAACACACAACACACAATGTAAGTATCTACAATGAAAACTATTCAGGTAAACTTAGGGAGCCTCCAACTACCAGATTAAAATACCTAGTCACTACACAGTCTAAAACCAAACCTAACAAAATGGAATCATTAGTGGCATATACTTCCACGTAACAGTTTTACTGCAGCTATCATTTTCTAAATCAATCCATACTGACGGACTATTGAGATTATAAACCCCCAAAGCAACTCTAGTATGCATGGTGCAATACTCTACCGTTTCACTCAAGGTTGCATCTGTCATTTGCAAAGACTTCATCATTTAAGCCATAGCAACTCTTCCTTGATTAGATCCTGCCTAATATGCACTAAATAAAAAGATAAGCCTTACACATAAAATGCGTGGTTCAAACACATCTTGGAAGTGTTGGGGGGGGGAGAGTAATGGGGAGTTCTAATTAACAGTGACCCACCCTCAGAAACTGGGAATACAATTCTCCTCAAAGCAACAAAATTAAAAAAAAAAAAAAAAGTCCCTCTATGCAAACATTTTCGTGGGTCAACATCCAAACACATTCCTCTCCTTTGAAAGGTGAGTAGCACACCTTTGTGTTATACTGAAAGGGAAAGGCAAACTAGGTAAAACTGCATACAGTAAAGTTATACTCTGTGAAGATTTTGTATATACATGCAAAGTTTCATATGCAAACACACAAAGACTTGAAAAACCTGGTTTTCTGGATTTCAGTAGCAACTGAAGGATAAAAAAGAAAGCTATAGAAACTTTTTTTTTCCAGTTTCCATGAGTCAATCCAGACTAATGGAGACCCCATGTGTATCAAAGTAGAACAGTGTTCTATAGGGTTTTCAATGGCTGATTTTTCACAGGTAGATTGCCAGGCATTTCTTTTGAGGCACCTCTGGGTGGACTCAAACCTCAAACCTTTTGGTTAGCAGCCAGATGCCTTAATCATTTGCAACACCCAGGGACTCCATCAGAAGCTATGTTGTTGTTGTTAGGGACCATAGAGTTGGTTCCGAATCACAGCAACCCTATACATAGTGACTTCTATACCCTATAGAAGCTATACTGCCCTAAAATGGAATACCATCCATGCCTCCCCAGGCACAGAATCCAATAAATCATAAATCTAGAAACAACTCACACCAAAATACACATCTTTCCCCCACCTCTAGTTTACCTTTATTATTTCTTACTAATGAATAAGTATACTTCTGACCAGTTTAAGAATCACTGTATGATTCAATCTTCTTTATGTGTCTCATTCATTATTCAAAGAAAATTCTCTGGAGATAACTTTGCCAGCACATCTATCCATAAAAGGCACCCTGGAAAGGGTTGAAACTGAAAAAGGATAACCTGAAATAGGCAGAGGCTTTGAAAGCCCAGACATGATCCGCAAAGCCCTCTACCTTCTCCGTGTTCCCCAACTTCCTGCCCCAGTTCTTCCAGTTAAGTACCATTAGCTACAGAAACCTCCTCTCACTGTGTTCAGGAATGCTACCAATGCAAGCCTGTAAGAGAAAACCAAGTGGCAGCCCAAGAAACTGACTGCAGAAAGCGTATACTCCGGATGGTCAGAATGCTTCTCCTTCCAGAAATCTGGCTGAGAGAGTGATTATTTTATACAAATGCATTGCAACTTAACCAAAGTTTAAAAGTCCAAGAAGTAGATAAGACATCAAAAGCTGTTACTCCACACTCCACTTTAGCTGCAAGAAATGAGAAAAGGCACCCCTCAAAAAGTCTCAAGGACATCATCACCAACCTCACTCTGCCAGGTTATTAATGAGGCGGCAGTGAGGATGAATAGAGACTGTCTACAATCTAGAAACACAATATATTGTGGTATGGTTCCCTCCTCAAGAGGCCAGAGTGTTAGCAGGCAGCTCCCATGTCCTTAGGACCTCTCCCAGGACATTCTTCTGCCCTAACACAAACTTGTGCCTGCTTATGATACAGGACATCTGGTGCAGCTGAATGAACAGATGCAGTTGGCTGGCATGCCTTCCTTCCTCTGGCTAACAGCTGCAGCCCCTACTTCGGGTGCCCAGCACTGTTTGCAGCTCTGGCCCCTGGTCTCATGGACGAGATAACATTTTCATTCATCTCGTGCCACTCTCTTTGCCTGGTGCAGATCAGTTTGTTTTGCCCACTGCTGCTGGATATTCTGATACACTCTACTTTTCTCTGTATATGGGGACTTGAATTTACTAAAAAATCTAATGCACTTATCGCTAATCACATAGCAAATGCTGCCACATGAGATTTACATTTGTGAAAACAAATATTATTCTTCTACAAAAGTCACTCAACAATCCAAGGTGAGCATATTCAAAAATTCTCTCACTAAAAACTGACTCTATTAGATCAACATCTCCCTTGCATACATTTCTGAGATTGCCAGTTTAATAGTGCTAAGAGCTGGGATGATTGAGTCAAAAGCTAACAAGAAAAAAAAGTTGAAGTTATAGACTAACTTGTACTAAAATTTAATTCCAATAACTGATCAAAGGAACACTTCCCAGTAATCTGGAATAACAAAATGGCATTACTTTCTCCAGTGGAAATAAAACATTAAGAGCTATGTTAGACAAGTCTCTCATTTTCCAAATATGAGAAAACAGGTGTGGAAAGTCTGTAAGAAAATAGACTTAAAATTTTAGCTGCCTATCAGGTCAACGTTCTAGAACAGCACTGCCAACAGAACTTTCTGGGAGAATGAAAATGTTCTATACCTGCGTTTTCCAATGGAGAGGTTACTGTTGTTGTGTGCGGTCAAGTCAATTGGGTAGCCACTAGTTATGGAGCTAGTGAGCACCTAAAATGAAGCTGGTGTGACTGAGGAACTGAATTTTTAATTTTGTTTAATTTTAATTAATCTGGAAAAAAAATTTTGTTTGATTTTAATTAATCTGAATTTAAATTGCCATATGTGGCTAGTAACTACCATACTGGACAGTGCAATTCTAGGAAAGTGTTTTAGATTCTGGTTATTATAAACACTTTAAATAAAGTTCCTTAACTTCCCTTTTGCATCCAACGTATATAGGAAATTTCTTCCTTCTGTCTAAACATCTCATTCAGCAATTTAATCTTGTTATATAGGAACTCAGCCCAAAGCAGGGTTAGCCTGTTCCCCAAAGCCACTCGTAGAACTGAATGACATCAGTGTCATCCACACAATTGGACTGAAGGCCCTCTTTTGCAAAGCACTACGACACCAAGTCCCAAATACTCAACAAGGCCAGAATCTGGATGACATTTTAAGTGTTTCATTAAAATTATATAAATGTTGGGTGCTGACCAGTCACGCTCTTCATTTGGCTTTGTTAACATAACAAACTTAACCTTTCCTCAAAAGAGAAAATAATTTTTAATCTCAATCTTGATCTATGATTATTGTAGGATTTCAAAATTTTGCATCACTTTGCACAGACAGAATCTCCTAAAGACCTAATTAAAAAATCCAAATTATCTTAGTTCCCACCCTCTTAGTACTCTGCTCTAGGTAGATACTATTTAATACATGTTTATTTTTATGGTCTTTATTCTTTCAAAGGATTCTTAGCTCCCTGATTTTGTCATTTAGGAAAAGGTTAACTTGTGAAAACTAATGTTAACTTTGGAGGCCTAGTGGCTCAGTGCTTAAGAGCCACGGCTGCTAACCAAAAGGTCAGCAGTTCGAATCTACCAGCCGCTCCTTGGAAACCCTATAGGGCACTTCTACTCTGTCCTATAGGGTCACTACAAGTTGGAATCGACTCAACAGCAATGGGTTTAATGTTAACTTTGATATTGTTAAGGATCATGAAGAGACTTTTAGTCAAAACTTTTCAGTACAACTTAAAGCACTGAATTCTCCTCTTTTTCGGGGGAAGGAGGGATGAGAAGAGGATAATACCAAGAGAGTAGTAATATGTCCTATATGATAACTGGATCTAATTTTAAAAAGCTATTACCTCAAACTAATAAAAACAAAGACCATTGTTTTCTTTAACAGTTAAAAAAAAAAATTTTTCTCCTTGTACCTCCCATCACATCAAAGGAGAAAAGTTCGTATTTTCTGGATACCCCAAATGTAATCACGAAAATGGGGCCAGCAGATAAATGTATTAACAGTTCAAAATGTATTGAATACTTAATTAAAATCATGTATCTTCAGGTGCATATGAAACTCAAAGACGTCAATTAACTGCATAAACAAGCTGTTTTGTTTTTAAGGGAATGTTTCAGGGGATTTTATAATCAAGGGATAATTAGTGACATCACTAGAATGAACACTCTACTGATTAACTAGTGATTCACGCTGTGTTCACATGAACTTGAAAGCCCAGGTTAAGCTGGTTGAAGTGTGGCAACACATTCCAATTGGGAGATGGACACTGAAGAAGCAAACCAAGTATGAGGGCCACGTGCTGGTAGAAGTCAAGAACACTAGAGCCAGATGATCTACATAGTGATGGAAACAGAAAGAGATGCTAATGTTCTACATCAGTACACAAAACCTGGGGTCAGAGGAAAAAAATATTCATTCTGTTTAAGCTAACCAACTCAGTATCTTGTGACTGCCAGAAATAAAACAGGATAAAATGAATTGTCATATTTTCAACCAACTTTCTACTAGTAACCATTTAACGAATGGAATTTATTTTGTCAGATTACTCCTGACCTCTCCTTGTTCCCATCTTTACTTAAAATACATCTATTTTCCAGCAGATCTAGTTCATAGGCAAAACACTTCGATCGAATAGATTGCAAAAATAAAATATTAATAAAATCTATTTCCCTCAAGAAACGTATCCATGTAATATTTGTTTTATGACTTGATTCATTAGATCAGAAGAGCTTCTTTTTTCATCATCAAAACAGTGAACAGTTCACCTAATAAGCCCCATATTTAAATACTCTATTCCCTAAATACCAGACTGAACATTTATGTGCACTGTACTTCAAGCTCATTTATGAAAGAAAAAGTACTTTCCAAGGTTTCCATAATATTACATTCTGATAGAGTTCAACTGTGCAAGCAAAATATCAATAATAGTAACTGTACTTAATTGTACTTAATTAAGTACAATCAGAAAAGATATTTCCTTCTTTCCTCATCCTAATAATTACTCTTTCTGTTCTTATTCTCTTATCCTTCTTCTTGTCTTTTCTATAATATTCTAGGTCTGCTCTTTCAACAACTTTTGAAAATATCTGTGCTTCAGTACATTTTTAATGTCTAAACTGTTTCAAATGTAGCTTCAACTGATACCACTTATATCTGCATAGTTTACAAAGTGCTTCTGTGTATGTATATATTTCAACTACAGGAAATGTACCAATTTACAATTTCACTTCAGATGTGATGACTATAAACTAGTATATTTTTTGCATGATTGCTGAATGCCTAAAATGAGCCAAGAAAATGTTCATATTTCACTGAAAATGTTAAGTTCATATCTCAGAAAAAAACTGTTTCTTATGGTCATTAACCCTAAAATCATTGTGTATACTGTACAAACAACTTCTAACTTTGATAAACAGGTTAATCTTCAACAATTTCCAAGGCAGCAAAGCTACCCAGTAGAAAGATGGTCTCTCTATAAATCAGCACAACCTGTAAACTATTTACACACTATAAGCCAAAAGGGAGAGAACTGGAAACTTTTTAAGTGTTCTAAGCACTAACCCATTTGAACTGTAGGCTCCTCTAGGCACTCTCTTTCCTAACAGCATTCCCACAAGACCTCACAGCTCTCCTATCTATCCAAGCCCCACTGACTGGTATCCTGACTGAACAACGCTGGGCAGCAAATCCCACAGCTTGAGTCACCAGAAAGAGAAGCAGTCCTAAAGAAACTGCCTTTAGTCTGCTCATGCCAGAACATTCTGCTGAAAGGCTCCTCTGCAAAGGGCTGGGTATGGGCCCTGGCTAGCTGACTCTATAACCTATGGCCTCCACAAGGTACAAGGCCGCACAGAATTTTTTAAGCAACAGACTTGCCTTCAATTTCATGAAGGGAAAGGCAAAGATATCTTCTGAATGGCTTTCAAAACCAGCTATTCTCTCCATTCTCCCAGCCACTAGACTGGGTCAGGCAACCACCATTGCTGGCCTGGACTACTCTTCCTGACAAGTCTTCTGCACCTCCAGCCCTGGCAACAACTACATGAACCAGTACTTGGAACTTGCTCTTTTTTCCTGCTGAGAATTTCCATTTCCACTCCCAGATACACAGAATCAGAATCTACATTTTAACAAGATCCCCAGGTGATTCTAACGTACACGTTATGTATACATTATTCTTATATATACATTATTATACATCCCCAGGTGATTTTTACGTATACATAAGAATCACCTGGGGATCATGTTAAAAATGTAGATTCTGATTCAGTATATTTGGGGTGGAAATTCAAATTCTCAGCAGGGGGTCGAACCGGAAAGAACCAGTTCGAACCCCTGCCACAAACATACATACATTGCCCGTTCATACAGACACAACACACACTCATACCCACACATCCAGGCCACTCTCAAGATTAACCTAATCTTTCACATTAAAGATACTCATGTCACTCCCTGCACAAAGTTCTTCAGTAGTTCCCCACTGTTCTTAGAAGTCCAAAGTCCTCAGCATTACCTATGTGGCCCTGCATCACTGATTCCTCTCACCTCCCTAGCCTCATCCCTAGCTGATCCCCCTTCACTATCTACCAACTAACCCCAATGAACCTTCAGTTCCTCAAATGTGCAGTGCTCACTCACCTCCAGGTCTTCACCCATACTAGTCCCTCTGCGGATCTAGGCTGAATGTCACTTCCTCCATGGTATCTTTCCTTCACCTCCACCACAGCTACGGTAGGTGCCCCTCCCATGGCACCCTGTACTAGCACACTTTATTGTAAGTGTCAATTTACTTCCCTATGCTCTCTGCTCCCAGAGGACGGGGTCAGTGCCCCTTGACCACATTATAGCACAGAGGCAAGCAAATATTTGTTGAAGATAGTCCAAGTATGCATAATGAACGTAATAAGAATCTGGTCCATGCCACAGGAAAAACATGCTCAAAGTCAGTTAGGATATGATGGAAACAAGGCAGCAATTTTGCCATACTTTGGTATAAAATACAAATTACACATGTGCCTACAAACACATTAGGAAAACAAACACCTTAGTGAAAGTTCAAACATTACACATTAAAAAGAACACTTTTCACCACAATAATACCAGTGTGTCTGTGCTCATTAATGGTTAGGCAAACTGCAGTCCATAAAAAGTGCCAGATTGAAAGTAACATAAAAAAGCAGTCCTGGCTGCTTATAGGTCAAGTACAGCATCAGTGTAACTTTCCCTCTATGCTACTACCAATGTCTCTTGATGCTACTCAGAATCCTGCTGACTGAAAGTAAAAAGGCTATTGCATTTCTTAGCTTCTAAGCCTTGATGTAAGTCTTTCAATAAGGGTTCCACTCATGATAATGGTCCCAAGGACATAAGCACGTTGCCAAGAAACAAATCTCTTATACACCCTAGGCATCAGTTGCTACTGGCAGCTACTTTCTTTGGGCCACATGTCTTGAGGCTTGTGACACCAGATTTTTCCAGGCTAGCTGACTGATGTCACAAACGTGATGGTACTAAGCACTCTAAAGAGCTCATCAACTCCACCCTACACTCCCTCTGTGCCACGGGCAACTCCTGCATCCTCTGTAAACTTCAGTTTTCCCATCCACTAATAAAGAGATAATGGCTCCTACCTCATAAGATTCTTGTGGGAATTAGGTTGTCCAGGAAAGCACTTAGCAGACCACCCAGTTATTTTCAAATCAAAATGAAGGGGAGACTATAAACCTAAAATACTTTCACACCTTAGGGCTTTTGGAAATGCTGTAACTTATTTTTGACTAATGTCCTTCTATTTGGAAATTTTTGAGAATGAAAAGGCAGAGAGATAAGAAAATAAGACTCCACTTTTTCATTACAACCTTTGGATTTGACAGATTTCACAGAAATCTACAGTAAGATCCACTTTCTAATCTTTTTCTGCACTCCCAAAATTATAGCCTTACTTTCTACCTTAACCATTCCTAGGATCTGGGAAACAGCAAAAATAAAAATATTTCAATACTTCTCTCAAAACGTCCTCAACCAGAAATATTCATTTACTTCCTACCACAATGCACCTCTAAATATACCGAATCTTAAAAAATATCAATAAGAAAGAAAAGAAAAAAGGCTGAATCACAAAAGTTGGCCTTCAAAGTCTCTAGTTTCACAAGGTATGATGGAGGCACCTGTTAGACTGACTGGGCAGCAATCCATAACACTATAAATGTGTTACAATGAGAATTCAAACTAACTCTGGGGAGACAAGTGGATTTCCCACGTCACGATTCTCCACCCTAACACAGGATGGTAAAGTAGTAATATATGCTGCCCAATGTGAACATGGTTTTTCTCAATTAACAGAATGAAAGAGAGGGGGAATTTGAGTCAGTCAAGCAAATTGGCTCTCATATTCCCAAACCAGGCTGACTTTTTTTTTTCTTTAACAAGGAAATTCTACAGATCCTCTCAAACATGTTTTAAATAAAGGTGAGACCTCAACACAGTCTTGTAACTCTGTCCCAGCCTGGGTTCTGGGCTGGATTTTAAAAAATAGGTGACGTGTGAACAGCTTCCTAAAAGCAAATGGGGCACTGGGATATAATTTAGGAAGTGATGATGCAAGTCTCTGGGGGGCGGGGAGGGGGGAGGTGAAAAAGTCAGAGGAAATACCCTCCCGATGCCAGGGCACCAACTCACACCAAGGGGAGGGAGGGGGGAAAGGGCTGGCCTCAACATGCCAAGGAAGGGGGCAATCCTGTTCCACTGGGAGGTGCCAACACCGCCCCTTCTTCCCTCCCCCACTTCCCTGCTCCCCTCACCCATGGCCTGAGAAGCCCCTGGAGGCCTGAGCCCCAGGCAGGCAAGTCCCAGTGGGTAGCAACGCATCCCGGGCAGGGCCTTCTCTGCCCACCCCCAGCCTCCCACCCGGCGCCCCACTCCCGGACGCGGCCCCTGCCCCCTCCCTATAGGCCCAGCTTGGGCCCAGCCCCCAGGGTCCCGGCCTCCCAGGGCCCCGAGGCCTGCCCAGGCAACCTCCGCGCCCGCGACCCCGGCCCCTGCCCCCACCCGGCCGGGCACTTACCCCCAGAAGCCGCAGGGACAGCGAGGCGGCAGGCTGGGCGCTTTGCTGCGCTCGCTCCCGGCGTCTCCCATGGTGCTCGGCGGCGGCGGAGCTCGGCG